>NW_027176705.1:4545708-4903208 GCF_023349555.1 Cebidichthys violaceus
GCAGTCATCAGTCATATAAGAAATCAATGCAACTTTGATGTCCAAAATTGAAAACTTGAACAAAAGTAAACCCTTTGAGAAAAGAAAGAAGACCCGCTGACCTTGCACACTGAACCACCAATGCATGGAAAAACAAAAAACACACACACAAATCTATAATCATTAATACGCTGTGCACTCCCACACTGTAATACATAAGCACAAAGCATCTCTCTATGAAAACCGCACCAGTTACACCTACACGCCTTTGATCTACTGCAGGCTCACATAACAAAGAATATGCAACAGCACCACTCTGCTGTAAGCAACATTCTTCATGTGGCTTACACCACTGACAGCCGGAGCTCATTCAGGGCCAATTAAATCATTTAAGTCACATGATGACAACTGAGCAAACACCATGATAGTCACCACAGAATGAATTGTAATAACATTGATCCACAGACTTTTCATCAAGCGGCATCATCCAGTCAAAAGTTCTAATTTCTAATTTTCAATACTTTGATTTATGACTAAATACCTGCAAAACGTATTGACGTTCCCGTCAGCCTCCGATATACTTTGTGTTATGCGATAATTAACTCAGCATGCTAACATGCTAAACTGAAAATAATGAACTATGGATGCATAGGGACATTATGACATCAAGGCACTACTGTGCCTAAGTACAGCCTCACAGAGCTGCTAGCATGGCTGTAGTCATGCTTAACTCAGCGTATGTTGCCAACAGCGTACAGCTAAAAGTTTCCGGACGGTACTTGCTCTTGTAAAACTTCAATCTGCATACCGTGTATTATTCTGTGTGCAGCAGCATGCACCAGGCCGTGACCCTGTACCGTGACGGTTTGGCATGAATACACGAATCCTTGCAGCCCTAATGGCGATCATGAAAAGAGTCAGCTGCATTCAAGCCGCCAAGCCCTGAAGGTGCTTTTTAGCCTTGTATCATATTGATCCCACAACAAAAGGCCCACACTGGAGATGTACATCTACCTGCCAAAGACATTGTGGCGGAAGAGTGATACAACAGAGCGGCCTGGGGCAGAAGTGGAGTACCCTGGATGTGTAATTTTGGAAAAGGTCAGACAAGCAGATAGCAAAATTCATTGGAATGGATTGAGAAATTTCACCATTTGAAATGAAAGTTTGACTGGGCCTTACTTGAGAAGGTTAACAGAGCTCTCTGTAGTCCATCAATAATCTAAAGGACCTAAAAAGACTGTTCCTTTGTTTCAGTTTGAGTCTGTAACCCTATTCTACTGAAGCTGAAGTGTTGACAGATTTCAAACAATGTGAGCTGCTCCTATAGTTTCTGTTTAGCATTGTAGTTTTGGGGCTGGGCCTGGGCTTTGACGTAGATGCAGTAAATACAGACATCACAGCAGAGGAGGACAGAGGCCGCACACGGAGAACAACAAAGATTGAGACACACCGTTACATTTTGCCCCTGTGCAATCACAGAATTGGAATTCATTTGGCGAAAACAGCCAGCCTAAGAGTCAGACAACGGCTCGTGAGATAAAAAGGAAAATGAGGCAGAGCAGTGGAACATGTAGCTATTGTTCAATAGATCAATGAGGCAGAGCAGCGCCTGCTGGGAATGCCCAGGCCCTATTACAGTAACATGGCCTCTAATCCAATAATAGAACAGACCACAAGTGAAACAGGCCAATCCTAGAGGAGTTCTGGACCAGGGAACATATCAAATATTCGTCCAGAGCATGTTGGTTGCCTAGTTTCGACACCAGGGCCAAACTGGGCTAACACAGGCACCATAATTAGTCTATCTGCTTTCTTTGGTTTAACACTGATTAGCTTTTCTGATTCTGTCTGCTGCAACATACGTATATTATCTGCTCTGTAAATCACCTTTTCTGTGTTCCCCTGTGAGAACACCAAAATAGAGACATTTAAATTATATACACTAATGACCTTTTTCCTATCTTTTAATAGTAACAAACTATTACCTATAAACATTATTTCTGACGACACAAAAGGGATGAATACAAGTGAATACAGTTGGACTTTAATTTAGCAACTTGTTGCCTCCAGAGATGTATTTTCTAATTTATGGATAAAAAGCATATTGTTCCTGACCTAAAGCAATGCCACTTGGCCCTGCAATAGAATACACAGCACAGCACAATACAATACAACCTCATGACATGACAGCGGCTTTCACTCTGACACCACACATGGCCTCGGGAGATGCAGCGAGGACGATGGCTGCTGGAAGGTCAATTGTGTTCTTTTCAGAAATACTTCTGACAGTACAGAAACCTTACTTCAAAAGCTATAACACATGATAGAGCTGACACCAGGATGAAACATTTACTAAAAACACAAGCTAAATTAAAATGATTTCTGGCTAACAAGTGCTAATTTGCCCCTGGAGCATGTTGCACATTATGATCCATCTATTTTATATGCACTGCTACTGAATAATAATTAGACTGTAATGCACCACTTTGTCAGGCTTCATTGTTGCTATATTGAGCGAGTATACAGTAGTTGAGGTATCTGAGTAAAAAGACCCGGTTTCCAATTAATTCCAATCAAAATCCAATTAATATATACAGAATCATCACAATCAGTGTGAGGTAAATACATCTGTTAGATGCTTTCACACTGATTTAACTTTCAGACTGGAATTCGTGCTACGCACCACTAGAAAACTTTCTCAACCGGTCTTGTTTCACTTTCTGAACAAAGCAGTTGTCCTAATTACCGATGCTTCTTGCACACACACACACACACACACACACACACACACACACACACACACACACACACACACACACACACACACACACACACACACACACACACACACACACACACACACACACGTAAACAAAAGCAGGCATCTCATTCCATCAGACGCCTGCAGATTTTGACGCCGGAAATGACAACCTTTGCTACCAGATTTTCTCAGGTTTCGATGGCTAGCGTAAACCGATACTCAAGCAATACTTAAAACAGTTTCAGATGATCAGTGTTAAAAAGGAGAGCCCTGTAAAATGGTATTTAATAAGCATTTGATGACACACAAGACATAAAATACTGAGGCTAAAGCTGAATGTTCCAAGCACCGTCACCACCTGTAAAACAACATGGACATTAAGGAGCAACAATGTATTGCAGTTATAGTATAGTATCATAAATAAAATATTTATTTTATTAATGTTTGTATTTTCCAAAAGTATTTTACTTTTATCCCCCAAAAAATGGCTTTTAGGGTGAGGAATAATGTGGCGAAAGTTAGCTAGTGATAGCCTCCGTGTAAAGCCAGTTTACTTACTGCTGCAGGTACAATAGTAAAATGAACATGCTAACGTTTGCAGCTTATACACAGTTTAATTAATTCCTTACACGTGTGTCCTTGTGTTGAAGTTCATGTATACAATTTTTAAAAAGTCAATACACTCCAAACACTTTAAATACAGAGTATCGCTCTTATTAGTGCCCCATTCACAGCCGAACATTTGCTTTCCACTTCTACTCATCTCTGTTGGCCTTTCAAGTGTTTAAATATCTTTTATCGGTGTCGTCTAAGATTCACACACACCCACCTATATACAGACAGGGTTGAAGTCTTGACTTTTATTCCATGATGAATCGGTTTCAAACATTTTTCCAGAGCAGGTCAACCTTTTCTTTATCATAACCTCTAAACTGCAAATAAACCAGATTTTTATCACCACTGTCTTCATTTCCATGCAAACGCAGCGTACACAGTGTGAACAACACATTAGAGACTCTCTCTGACTATACTCATCAAGCAGAATTGGAACTGATCTAAAGCATACAGTCTTAGTCACACACACAAGTGAGCCGGCACAGTTCAGAATGAGGTCATCACCATCCAGCAGGCTGAGCGGGGCGGCGCTGGCCAGGAGGTGAAAAGAGTACACTGGGTAAATATCGCTCTGGCTGATAGTCTACGTAATATACTCTTTGTCAGACCTCAAAGACTTTCTACATTCAGTCTACAGGAGTTCATTTAGAAGTACATGCATGCAAGAGGTTTTAAACTCTAATATTTATGATATTTTGATTTACCCTGTTACTCTGTAAAATCTGCTGATCATTAAAGAGAAACTGCACCGTTTCAGTCAACAAGATGGTTTTGAGAATTGCTTGTTGGGAGCGAGCAAGCGAGAGGGAGGGAGGGTGGCAGAAATTTGTCCATAAATCAATTTTTATCCATTTCCTTAATTGACATGAGGCCGGAGTGAGGTAGTAGAATAACAAATTTAAAAAAGCTGGTCCCTGAAGACAATAAAAACTAGTTCCTATTATATATTTTTTCTACAGCATCAGAAATGTTGAGAAAAATTGAAGTAATAGGTTTCACTTACATGCCAGAGGGAATAAAAAAATATTTACAGCCAACAACTCCAGTTTAATTGCTTCACTATATGGCATCAGGCAGTTCTGACACACGTGCACGCCAATGCACACACAAAGATACATAGACCTCTACTACACCTCGCTACATGAAAAGGAAGCTACATGTGAGAAATAAGCCTGTTAGCATAATTATCCACTTGGTTAGTGGTGGTGTCAGGTGACTGACTGCATACCTCCTGAGTGACAGACACTACATGTCTGTCTGTCTGCGCCTGTGTGTGTGTGTGTGTGTGTGTGTGTGTGTGTGTGTGTGTGTGTGTGTGTGTGTGTGTGTGTGTGTGTGTGTGTGTGTTTGTGTGTGTGTGAGAGAGAGAGAGACAGCTTGGCTAATGTTTCAGGCAGGCAGGTGATGCCTCTCTGTCAGCAGCAGCACCAACGCAGGTGTCGCGTTTCATGCAGAGGAGAGGAGAGGCAAACAGTTGCCCAACACTCCCACAAATCCAACACAGAGCTAAAGCCTCATTCAACATAATGCAGTCAGGGATTAGTAAAAAGTTTTAACAGCGGCAACTAGGCATCAGCTTTTGGTTGCCGAAACTGAAACTATGGTTGCCATTATAAGTCACCTTTTTTTTCGAAAAATGAAGATACCATGCAGTTATACGTCAGCTTAAGAATGAAAATGTGACATTTAAGAATAAGAACTTTATTAAAAGTAAGCAAACTAAATTCTATGTAGTTTGTGTTTTATCTGATACTTTACAGAATTTGAAAGTTAACATGTCCACCCTCAATTTTTCTGTCCTTATTTTTTATGGGATAAAAAAAGTGGTTGAAACTGTCTAGAGTTGGTTGCCAATTCCTCAAAATGGTTGCTAATGGCATAAAGAGTTGCATGTAACGTGGTCATTTATTGTTATTACTAGGCTGTTGTTTTTATGAGGTCATAAAAAAGCTGGAAAAGTTGCTTGAGAAAGAAGTTATTTTGAGCTGAGCATATCCTCCATAATATCTCTTTGTTTGAGTGAAATTAAACCATGAGAGGGACGGACCTGAGATCAATTCAGCCTCTTCTTCACCAGAGGAAGCAATCAATTTGAAATCTGAAGCCATACCACAGTCACACACCCCCCATATTTTGGCACATACAAAATATCAACTTAAATTTTTAAACAAGGGGGGCTGTACGAGACGGCGCACATATGAGCCACCACTCAAGAGTTAATCTTTGTGTTACAACTCACTCCCACATTTCAGTATTGTTTTCCATTTAGAGTATAGATCCAGCCTTTAACATTGCTCAGACTACTCTCTTGCCACTTGAGGATGTGTTCAAAAACTGGTTGCCATGGATACAGAGGCTGGTTGCGGCCGGACTAATAATCTGTTATAAGGCATAGAAATGATAAGAGTGTGACTGATGTTTGTTTCTAGATACATGTGTGAATTAATGTTTTTGCTCGCTGTTATGCTTATATATTCAGCATATTTAAAAATTATCCATTTTTATGCCAAAGATAAAAAGGTCAAATTATTCAGTGTTTGCCTGAGAAGTTCGTTTTTGTAAGGTAAAAAGAGAAGAAGCTGAGGTTGTATTCAGACCATAATGGTAAATTATGAGTTCCACGAAATCACAGATTAATTACTTTCTTTCGTTTGGATTTGTAGCCCCTGAAATAAGAGTGACTGAATCAATGCTCCACTCTATAACCGCAGTGGTAGCGACTAATACGCCTGGTCACATTTACTGAACAATCACCGAATTTTAGAGGCCTCGTTGCAAAAGACATTAGGGCCAGACTGTTTCAATCACACACAAGCACTCAAACTCATTCTAAGGGAGAAGAAATCTAAAGGGGAGCCCCATGGTAGCCGCCTATATTTGAATACCAGGGAGGCCAATGGGTTTCTGGACATTAAGGCCTGATCTATTTGGCAGCGATGCAACTGGGATTACACAACCCTCTCAATGGGACGGCCACCCTGCCTGAAAAAACGTGATTCGCTGCGACGGTGCCAGCCAGCTGCTGTGGCGATGGCCTCGGTCACTCCGACCAGGAGGCATGATTACCAGTAAAATGTCTGTCAGTGGAAGGAATGCAGTGATGGAAGAGTCAGAGTATAAGATGTGGTGAAGAGCTAGTCATGTTCCAGGCTTGGTAAGAGCCACCCAGACCAGTTCTCATGAAACTGACAGTGATTAGTCACATCGCAGCACTGAGGCTCACTTCTCATGCAATCACTGATATTTCACATTCAGAGAATCTGCACTAAATACTTCTTTTGCCAGGTAAAACTGAAACAAATATTCTATACTTAAACTGATACATGACCCAAAAGTCTGTGAATCACTCACTTCCTACGAGCTTGAAAGGAAATGTATAATGGTGTTAAAGCAAGTAGGCTTTGCTACAAACCTGTCCGTTCTGCTCACTGACACCATCTTTACCGAGTACAGCAGAGCTTGTTTAGGGAACACTTGACAGACTAACAACATCCTCTAAGACCATAAACAGTCAGCACGGACAGCTGACTAACAGACCCAGTCGTCATCGGTTCTGATAAATGGACCTTTATTAACTGCAAGTAAAAGTGATGACAAATGATGCTGCTGTGTTGACTCAATAACTCCACAACATCTGGTCATAGCAAGATGTAAACGCGGCCTTTACAGCCACCATAGTGAATAAAGTCGGTGTAAACTATCATACTCGGATGACTCCTTAAGAGTAGAGAGGTTGAAGTCACAGTTCAACACCCTGCCGCTAAGCATAGTTAAAGATCTGGTTTTATATACAGTGTTAAATGTTGCCTGTGACAACAGTTAAGAATACATAGTGCAAAATATTCATGATTAAAATGTGCAATGATCTGTTACACTGATCGTTATCCTCTAGCAGCCTCCTCGGTGTTTGCAGTGAATAACTGCAGAGTGGATCCTGGCTGGGGCCCGCTGGCCGGGGTCCAGAGGAATACGCTCTGTGAGGAACGTCTAAACATGAGATCGGTCAGGCTGGGAATGGACCTCTTTAGCCATCTCCAGCACTGACATTTCTCTCGTTAGAGAGAACATGGCCTCGCAGGTTAGTTGCACTTAAAAAGGTCTATACAATTAATTGATCGAGTTGGCAAGAAAGCCGCTCACAGTACATCACCGCCCAGAGAAAAACATCCAATTACAGCAGTACCATGTGGAAAAGTTGGGTTGTTTAAAGTGTAATAAACCGACTTACATAGTAATTATACTTGCCATAACTAGAGAAACAAACATGTGCCAGTTCCAATTAAAAGTTTTACTCCACTTGGCTAAGGAAATAAACCAATAATTATGCCTGCAACAATTACAAAAAGAAATACATTAGTGTATTAGTAACACAATTAGGTTTGCAGCTGCCCAATCAATAGCAGAGCTCTTAGTCATTTACAAATGTCAAAAAATAAAATGAGGCACTACAGCATGTGTGACTGTAATCTAATTCCTTCCAAAACGGGTAAATTATAGAAAGCTGGTCTACTGCCAGGTCAACTGCTCGCTTGCACATCTAATGATGCAAAAATCTTAACTAAAAAGTAAAGCAGACAGTCCACTATGTGCTCCCAAAGCACACTATGGATTATTGATGAAGAAAAGCAAATGGAAAGGTGGCAGATGACTTAATCCAGGAAAGATAAAGTCACAGATTTGTTTTCTGCCCTAGGCCTTCCAGAACCCCTGCAGCAATGTTAAATGCTGTCAAAGTTAAAAGGGAAAAAGGAGCTCTTCTCACACATCGAAGGATAAACCAGAGGATCGCAATTCTACTACCGCCAAAGAAACAATATCTAACCTGTAGTCTGTATTGTATTTCAGCTTTGGACTCAACACACATTTGATTAAGTTGAGATCTGGCAGTTTATTGAGGCATGGCAAGAGACAAATCAACATTTCAGCTCATTATTCTTTGGAAAACTAAAATGCACAGAAACTGTAAACCTCATTTGGGGAGCGGAGCATGGTTACAGAGAGAGGCTGGGCACCAGATGCTGCCAGTTACTCTAATTGCCCTCTGGAAGCAGCTCATTGAGTCAGCTTGACAATGTACATTATAGTATACTGTCATGGCATTTTGCAACATTCCTTTGACTTCCATTAATTATCTAAAAGTAATTAGCAAGTTTTGTGTCCACAGAAGAGATCACATGTTAATCAATCCAGTGCACCTGGCAAGCTGCTTTGGAACAGTCTGTAAGTCCAGAAAATGACATAACTTTGCTGGAATGGAGCCTTTAAAACCAAGACAATGCTTATGCCATACTACAAAATCCAAAATCTAAGTCAATATCCAGTCTAATATTAGGATAACGCTATAATATTGATATATTGCCCTGCCCTATAACCCAGTCTGTCTGGGTTACATAAACTCATCACAGCATTGCTGGGTAAACACAAAAGGAGAGGAAGTAGATGGTTTAGTTTCAACTGTGGTACAAGTACATACAGCATAATGCAACACCCTGCTTTCACTGCATTTGTGTGATTGTGTAAGCAAAGAGAGCGAATCAGAGAAACAAAAAAAGGGAAACGAAAGGACAAAATATAAAACTATAAGTGCAGGAAAATACAGAGAAACTGTAGCTGATTTTTCTCTGCTGCTCTTAACTGCAGCAGCAAAGAGCCTACAGGGCAAAAAACATCATGAAGAAAGATTGCAGGCTTTTTCTCTTTAACAGTATCAGCTGGACACTCCTTATCCTGAAGTCTTGCCATGACACATGGAACTGTACACCAACATTGATAAACATCTCCAGTATGTTACAGGCCAGACTTCATGTAACCCAACTACCGAGATGTGTGTATAAGAATCTCTATGAGGTGGGCCACAGTAAGATAGCATCACTACAAGAACAGGTGGAGGCAGATGGGAAGATTTAATTGGCTCCAAGTCTCGGTGAACACATCATAACATTCAAAGAGCAATGTTTCTATTACAATTAATCAAATGTGTGCTTTCACAGTTTAATTCAATTCCGTGAATAGACAAATTACATATTTTGAGCTACTTCCCTTTCATGCGTAAGTGGTGCTGCACACCATCTGTAGTGCTGAGAAAACACACACACACACACACACACACACACACACACACACACACACACACACACACACACACACACACACACACACACACACACACACACACACACACACACACACACACACACACACACACACAATGTTGCAGCAGCCCCTTTTATCGGCTTCTTACCTTATTGCTGAGGAAAATGCAGCCTTGGATGTCTGCTGATCTTCACAGCTGAAAAGACAAACGGTGGACTTGTGTGAGACAAATGTACAGAATATATATATATATATATATATATATATATATATATATATATATAGGTTTATATAGAACGAGAATTACAATCCTTCCTCTAAATACAAATGTAAGAAATGGATCCCACATAGAAGTGTTCCTGTCACACAGATCTCTAATAGCAGAAAATGCTCTGCACTTTATGTTTAGATATTGGTAAAAAATATCAGATAACTTTTGGCAAAACAAAATTAAGATATGTAAATTAATTAGAATCTCGCTGCCAAGAATAAGGAGACTATTACAGCAGGTTAAGAGGATGACTGCAAATTTAAAAAAAAAAATGTAAAAATAAAAAAGGATATCACAGTTCAGTTGCTTTTCAAATAAACTGAAAATCTTACACTATATCTTTATTGTCACATAAATGAATAAATCAAATTAGCCACAGCTTCTTTAACATACAGTTTAGTAGGAATACAAATGATTAAAATGGTAAAATGTCACATGATTGCGTTGTTAGATAAATAATTCAACATAGTCTACACTGAACATTTCTAACTTGTTATTGGTGAACTTAAATCAGATGTCCTACTTGGTGGATGCCAAAGCAAATATTTAAATCAGAGATTTTCTATAAAGAGATTTGTGCAGCATTGTTATCAAGGCCACTCGGGGCATTATTTTTTTATTTTTTGGTCGATCATATTGACTTCATTCAGCTCACTCAAATACACACCATGCTTTTCCTACGATGAAAAAATGTCTCTTGCACTCCAGGTGAGGCAGCTTTCAAAAAGACCCCACTGTGCT
The DNA here is from genome assembly GCF_023349555.1 of Cebidichthys violaceus. Lineage (NCBI taxonomy): Eukaryota > Metazoa > Chordata > Actinopteri > Perciformes > Stichaeidae > Cebidichthys > Cebidichthys violaceus. Next base: position 4,556,172 of record NW_027176705.1, read on the forward strand.
TGAAAAGACTTAAACCTGCCCAGGCCACACACACTGGTGTAACAACTACAGAGCAGCATGAACAAATAAACAGCAGTCAGCAATTTGATTAAATGTTATCCAATGACGGCATTCATCAGGGAGTGATACGAGGTCCAAGATTGGCCCGTTTGTGCTTGAAAATGTTTGCATCGCACATTGAAAGGGTTCAATGCTTCATATCATCAGACAAATTGGAAGCAGTCTTGAAAATGCAAATAACTCAAGTAATGTTTTGGAAACTGTCAATGTCAATAAATACGTTGCAGTAACGATGACATTAGTCATCATTATGGACAATAGTAAAATAGTTTAAAACTTTTAAAAACGTACATATATTTAACACTAGTTCTGATAGCATTTAACAATTTTAACAGTGACACAAAGTGCTTTGAACGTTTAGCTTTGGGATTTTGACTCCTGTCCATTAACTGACAGCTGTGGCTCGTTATACTAACGAGCTGCAAGCTAGCTACACGTCTGTTATCAGCTTACTTGTTTAGAGAAAGACCCTCAACTCTGTGGTGAAGACGCAGTCCACTCTCATCTCTTTAAAACATGAAAATAACACAGAGTCGCATATTCTTTCTTTACAAAACCATCTTTGGCTACAGGAGATAGCATTGTCATTATGAATTCTTTTCATGGCAGACATTTCGACGTGTCAATGCACAGGTGTACATGATAACATTAACCATGTTATATCAGAGAGGGCACATAAATTACCAGAGCGCCTGAACAAACTCGCCTGAATGGAATGTAGCCATCGCTAACGTTATTAAATCCACCTGTGCTTTTCCTAATTTAACAAGCCAAAATGGATGCCATGAAAAGGATCTAAAGTCGGCAAAATGGTCACCAAATAATCCTGTCACATGTTATTTGTTGTGTACATGCTTAATGTGTGTTATAGCTATTTAAAAGCATGACACTTGCAATCTTTCAAATCGTGATTTTGTTTTAAATCATTCAGTTCAAATCTAGCTCATCATCTTCTACTTCTAGTAAGTAATGCTACTAGTCCACTCCATCTAATATGCAATAAAAACAGCAAGTCTGTAACAGAACAGTGACAATGCCCCATTCAATGCAGTCAGCTCCCTATATGTGCTATTTTGCTGCGGTTTCTAAACGTTCTGGACTAGAATAATCCATAGCAGGACGACTAGAATACTTCACAGTATTTAGTGTGGGTTATCATTACACCTGTCCAGGCTGGACAGTATAATGCCGTGGTTGCAGCCGCTCCACTGACTGGAGACTGATGTGAGACACTCTCAAGGTGGATCATTGGAGGGTAAAGCAGCACACTGCAGGCTCTCGCTGTCGTGCAGGTCCTCTCTCCCTCGAGATGTTTTGCACGCAATGCAGTCACACAAACACACTCAACCTGACCGTGCTGTAAGCATTGACTTGTCAGCCATGCAAATCGAGACACAGGTAAAGCGTCACATTTGTTTACTATTAAGCATTTTTCATAGGAAAACAGAGCAGCCACATCTTAATTCATCAATGAATCCAAGAGCAACGTGTCGGAAAGCATTATCGGACTCGAGACATTTTTCAGACTTCAGATCCAACCAATGTTGCCTTGAGTGACATCACTTAAGGCAGGACTTCTTTTCACATATGCAGTATACACAAGAAACCGATTTTGATGTGTAATGATGAAATGGTGCAGTTCCTCTTTAAATTTGAACAACAAACAACAAACTGAGATGTCAAGTAATCCATTTGCTCAAACTGGCAACGTAACAGGAGCTGTGATCAAGTGTTACTTTTGAATGTCAAATATTACTTAAACTCTACAATGTTTATACTCCATAATGATAAGTGGTTTTTAAAAAGGTGCCAAGTAACAGGCTCTCATTTTCTAAACAAATTCAAACTTTCTCATAGATCAAACAATGAATAGGAAAGGAATCTCTGCTGCAAGGAGCTAAAAATAGTGTGACAAAAGGAGATATTCGAAACCTTTTGCCTCAAGGAAAATAAATGTGAGCACCCAAATTAAACAAAACACGCTCGAGGAGAAAGAAACCTTATCTCACACAACTTATGATAAATTTGCATTCCTAATTGTCTTCTCTGAGCCTGAGGGAGATTGCTTTGAGGAAAAATTTAAGAAACACCAACTATGGGTCTGAGACATCTCAGATACCAGTAGTTACTTACTGCTTAAATTAACTTTCAGTATATATTGTTAGATTAACTCTTGACAAATCTGTCAACACCAAAAAAAAAAAAAAAAAAAAAAAAAAAAATGGCAGGAAGTAAGCCTGGTGAAAAATTGAATGAGAAGAGTAGAACACCTCTGGTCCCCTGGGGTTTCCAGAGGTGGGGCACAGGGCCACATCGCCACTGGCAGTCTTAAGAAGCACAATATGCCACTGGAGACTTCATTGTTCTGTCCCTCCTGCAGTTTCATTAATCACACACACTGCAGAGGAGGACAGGTCAAACAATATGGTGCCTGCCTGAGAAACACCTCGCTCCAGCCCCAAAAATGGGGCTTTAATAAAGCTGCCCACTACGACTTCTCAACATCTCACACCATCAACACAGCTGGATTTCACACAGGTCAAAGCGGCAACTTGTGTTATTGAGCGAAGGTGTGTGTGTGTGTGTGTGTGTGTGTGTGTGTGTGTGTGTGTGTGTGTGTGTGTGTGTGTGTGTGTGCAGCCAAAAAGCTCCATCATAATTTTTTATTTTTTTTTAATCTTGCGATGGTATCCCACCGATCGCAGCGTCAAATCGGCCCTTCCCCACTTCTTACTCCCCTACTTCCGGTGCCCTTGCTCAGACCACGCCCATTTTCAAACTCTGCCTTCATTTTGAACTCAACTACACACCCGCAATGTTTCGTGACTGCATCTTGCACGGTTGTGATGCCATCACATTGACAAAACCTTGCAAAAACACCTTGCAAAGTCCTCCAAAACCGCTTTTGTGGTAGTTCCCTCTACAGTAAGTCTCTCCAGGACCACCTTGTTTATTATGACAACAAATATAAAATTCAAACTGATGCACTACACGAGAGGCAATCCTGTATCTCACGGTCAACAGACAACATTTATTTAGCGCCTCTCTATCTTACCGGACAAAGAGCTTTACAACTTTCGCCTATTCGCCTATTCCATACAGCTATGGGGGCAGAGCTGCCATGCAAGGCGCTGGCCTGTTTTGCTCGAGGACACTTCGACATACAGATAAGAGGAGCCGAGGATGGAACCGCCAACCTTGTGACTAAAGTACAACCCGCTCTATCTCCAGAGTCGCTCAGGTTAAATACCTTGAAATTACATTCTGCTTTAAAGTACATGGCAGCTTATAATTATAAACATTAGCATCAAGGACATTACAATCATCTACACATCGTACCTCGATCAGCTTCACTTCACTGCATCAATGAAATACAACACTGAAGCCTAAGAACTCCTAAAATGCAAAGACAGAGTGAGTCTTTCTGTGCCATAAACAACTGGTCTAAACCACAGGAGGGACGGAAAAATTCAGCTTTTACAGAGATGCGGGGTGAAATTTGAGGAGCAATGATAAAAGAGGAAAACACAGTGAGGATGATGCTGCTGCTGCTGCTTTCCAATAGTTTTTTGCAAGGGATTAAAAGTCCTTAATCATGGAAGATATCACAGCTCACCCTTGCAGTGCAAGCTGACCAAAGCCCACATACTAATTGTCTGGCGTCTTCCGACAATCTCTCGGATAAGTAGCAGACCCAGATATGCAATTAGCTAAATGGATCCATGGGATCTGGGTTTAATAAATACAGGGTGGGGGGTTACTTCCTTGTGTGGTAGAGGACTCATTACCCACCGCCCTCTCACTGGGAGCCACCTGTCTAGAATTGCACTTTTCATATTGGGCTTATTAGCCTCTTGAAAAATTTGACTTCCAGAAAAGTAGAGATAGAAAAGGCACCCATGCAACACTACTAATTAATGTGCAAAACACCAGGGTAAAATGCAAATTCAAAATTATAAGTGAGCAAACATTCCTATTTTCTGCCACCTGTGTGAAGCAGATAACCATTCGGTGCAAATATCAGCTAGAACTGCACTAAGGTCAGAGAGAGAAAGTTAATGACACCAGTTTCAGCAGAATCCAGCAGTGCTCCGCTCCCAATAACAAGCTTTATAAACTCCATCTTTATAAACACAAACCATCTGCTCTTGCTGTGTTTGTGTGCATATGAGTAAGCAATATACTTTCAACAGCAATGCAGACTGTGGGGAGTCCTGCAAAGATACAATCCTACCATCATCCAGAACGAGGGCTTTCTACCCAAAAGGAAATCCAAAACTAGTCTTTCACTGACCTTTAAAAAAAGGAAATGTATGTTTTCCTGTTACAAAAAAAAATATAGCATTTGATCAATACCTAATGGCTGCTGTGGAAAAAGGCATCAACCATGTAGCTGCTGAAAACAAAGATTTGCACGGCTCAAAAGCAACTTGTCTTTCCAGAAGCAATGTCCTGGACACTCATCGTGTCAGATCGTGTCTCCAACACCTTTAATTTGAACTATTTTTACGTAAACTGTATGTAACTGTCTGTGGTTACTAAATGGCCACAATTCAGTTGTCTGCCTAATTGTGCGTCCCCAAGAGGTTTACCGAGATGGTATCACGCAGACAGTGATGTTATGAAGCAGAGCAGGAGCTGCTGAACAAAGTGATCGGACAATTGTAAAACTTTATAGACTTGCAGGAAAACATCTGATGATGGAAAAGTTCAAGACAACTATTGCCACTGTGTAATTAAATAAAGGGTGAAAAACAATGCGTGGATGAGGCAAAAGAAAAAAAAGGAATTTATGCATGAATTTCTTTGGTCGAGGACATCCCTAATTTTCATTACCGAATAATCTGCAGTTGTTTTTTTTGTTAATCTATTAATCATTTGGTCTTTTTAAAAAGGAAAATGCCCACCACAACCTCCTGAAGCCCAAATTGATGTTATCAAATATCTTATTTGTCCAACACAAATATATTTGGTTTATTTGCACATAAGACAAAAAGGAAAAGCAGCAAATCCTCACATTTGAGAAGCTGCAACAAAAGAAAACATCTCCGCTTGAAAAATTACGTGAATGATTAATATGATTATAATAGGGACTTTAGGAAAAATAGTTGCTGATTATTTATCTGATCAATTAATCATTGCATGTGCACTCACAATAATAATTTACCTGTAAGCCTACACGTACCATGCATGGGTCCTCTATGAATGAAAACCTAGCATGACTTACAAATGAGTGAATAACTACAGTAAATATTCCCCTAGCCTCATCTATACCTCTTTGGGGTTTGGATTCTCTTTCATGGAGTTATTTTTTCCATTTTTGGGGGGGAGTTGAGGACATCTGGAGAACAGCTGTTGCTTTGCATCACATGCAAGCAGACACGCATTGACACAAGTGCCCACACACACACACACACACACACACACACACACACACACACACACACACACACACACACACACACACACACACACACACACACACACACACACACACACACACACACACACACACACAGCTGTTGCATAACCTCCCCAGTAGAGGTTAAGGGGTCAGGAACCCTGTGTCCAGACGCACCATTTAATCTGGTCTAGGTATAGACATCTATGGGAATGAAACACCCCACAGCCACATTTATATACACACACACACACACACACACACACACACACACACACACACCCCCCCCCTGGTCTCTCTTCTATACAAGGCAACTATTCGACCCTCTCTTGGGAGGGCAGAGATTCCCAATGATTAGTCCTGCCCTCCCAGAGAAGGAGGGGGGGCTACAAATTCAATTACACAGACCTTCGTCCCTCTTCAAGCCGACTCCCAGTTCCATGAATGGAATCAAACCCATCCAGCCAAGTTGGGGGTGGGAGTAGAGACGCAACAATGTGTTTACATTTGGGTTACACTCGTTTTTTTAGCTTGTGAGAGGGCCCCAGTATGTCTGTGCAATGGGACTGTGTGTGTCCTATTGGCCTTTGGCTTAACACTGTAAACTAATATGAGACAAAAGGAATTGTAAGGATTCCATAGGCTCTCTGACAAACATATAAAGTTTTTTTGGAGTTTGCTGGAAGAGTCTGCTGTCAAGTGACATTAGAGCAGAACATCAGCGCTGGAATTCGGTACGAAATATGTTTTTTTTCTCCTTATTTTCACACCACAAGGTTAAGAAAGACGAGCAAAGGCATAAACCCTGAATGCTAAAATCCAGTGGAATGGGAAGCAGAGACTGGGTCTGCAAGACAGTGCAAAAGGAGGCACAAGATTGCAAATGAGGGGATTATCTGAGCTGTTCCTTATAGCCTTAAAATAAAGTGATAGCTTTCTGAAGCCTACATTCTGCAGTAATAGTCCAAGGAAATTGCATTCACAATGTCCCTCTCCTCTGTAGCAGTAAATGAAAGGATGGCAAGTCTGCCCCGCGTACCATCCAGCAGCCACAATAAAAAAAAACTGAGAATGGCAAAAGCATATTCCTAGCTGACAATTAAACTGTAACAAAAAGGCTGCATTTATGGAGGAAAATGAAATTTACTGATCATAAAACAATTCATTAACTATTGTAAGAGTATAACATTAGCATGAACACCATTATCAGGATACATTAGCAAGGTTGTGAGGCAATTCTACTCACCATTAAGGCCAGCAATTCCAGTCTAAATGTTTTACTTTTGTACATCACCCTTTTGTTACTCAGTAATCAGCACTTGTCCCCAGGAGAAATGCTGCCCTGGAGAATTCCCCTTAAAATGTTTGACCCTGAAAGGCGGGTCATGTCAGAACTCTCCTTTGCTCTTCCACCATTTTAAAAGCTGAACAGAGCACCCTTCACAGAAACAGAGAGCTCAGGGCAAAAGAGGCTAATATGTAACTGTCATCATGGGCGAGGATGAAACGCATGCAAGGACCGGGTTAAACGACACCCAACACCACCGCATTCTATTGCACACTCAAAACGGGTTCAAGCCAATTCCCTCTTTATTGTCTGACCCAAAAATAAATCTACAAATCCGTCAAATTGAAACGATAACTTTGATTAATGGTTGGCAACCCTGAACAAGGTTTCCAGGGAAGCCTACTGAGGTTAGGACACCATCCAATGTTTCAGTTGGGCTGTAGTGGTCGTGGAGACACCAGCTGCCGAGCAGTTTGAATCAAATCCCACTTTCACGCTCCATGGTAGAGTATGATAAATACTGTGCTCTGGTTACACCGCCTGGTCACTTTGCATGAACCACGAACACCACCTGGAGCTGGGATCTCAATATGGATGTGAAATCAAATCGCAGTGCAACTAGGAGTTGGCTTCAATGTTCCTGTTGTACATTCTCAATTGGGTCTGTATGTGCTAATAATGTTACAGTGGAACACAGTTAAGCCACGGATGTCTTTATATACCCCATTACTGCTGATAAAGGCCCAACAACAACGAAAAAAAGAGTGCTGCGGGACCAAAAATGGCTTCCCGGCTAATGACAACGCTGCATAAGTTACTTTAGAGAAGATCTGTAACTGACTTGATTAGAGGGAACTGTTCTGCACATTTTTAGCCACATTTTACAACGCAATGGGTTTCCTCTTATGCTGGACGTCACATATGGGCTGCTGATGTCTTCACTCTTGAAGTCATCCTAACAAACGAGCCATAAAAAGTGCATAGGCAGTCACAGTGGCGAGTCATTTACAAGATACAATAAATCATCAAAGCCCAGTCTCACTCCGGCGGTCCTGGAGATTAGGTCGAGCCGGGCCTCTTCGTGAGCTACCAACCTAATCTCCTTTTGCATCTCATATCGTAGATACGGGAGTCCTCTAATCCGCTCATTGGGTGGACAGCTGCAAGCAGACGTTTAACTGTCTGCTACTGTAGCTGCAGCCGCTTTGGCCTCCAAAACCCAATTTAGTCAACAGCTATATATGGATTGACATACATTTTAATTAGGATAAGCACTGCTCTGCCATTCCTTATCTTATTCCATTAGCAGCTTTTCGAAGTTGAGGTTCCTTTAATGAATGAGTGCCTTTTTAAAGTGTGACACCTCCCTAACCCTTTTGAAAAGCCAACTGCCATTCCAGGGAAAGTTGATGTGATAACAACCCTGGGTAGGTAAGCCAACCGGCAGGCAGGAGAACCAATTAAAAGCCGACTGGGCAGAGGCTCAGGGACACCAGAGAAGAAGAAAAACATGACACGGGAGGTAACCTGCCTTAAAGGGCTGCGGCTGCCCATTGTAAAGAGAACAATATAGCAACTCCAAGCTAGCTTTTTCCATGCTGTCTGTAAAGTGAAAGCCTGGCCTCTTGCTTGTCAATTCTATTGTTAGGAGCAGGCAGGAGCCGCTCCCCATTCACCTCATACACATTAAATAGTCTGCATTGTTTGGGGAGCCAAATGGCAATGGCAGGCACACATGCCTTGAGAATGTGCACACACAGCTTCTTTTTAGATCCGTTCTTATAAAGACTAAGAGCTTGGAGATACCTTAAAATATGCCATGGTTGGAGCTAATGTTTTAATGGTAAATGACTTTGCATCTAAATAAACAGTGTAAAAAAGCACAGATCCTCAGTGAAGGAGCCAATGGGGCACACAGTGGAGGCACCATTGTAGGGTCTATTCAAGAATCAAAATGCCCTAATTTGTGCGGCCATAATGCACAATGTCAAATTGATGTTCAACAGGTTCTATATTGTCGTCTGTCAAACCATTATGTCTGCAGAAGAATTCCCCCACTGTGAAACTGCTTGACCCCTCCTTTTCAGCTCCTACCCTAAAACATGAATGTCAATCATTCTGATTCATATCCGACTGGTCCTCTTACATAAATCATGTACCCAAACACACTTTGTATTTATGGAAACTCCCTGCTAAAATCACGTCTGGGCTGGACATTTTAATGACATAAAACTGGTTAATGGGCTCGATTACATGGCAAATTATCTGAGTCAAAACACCTTTTCACAACTGCAAAAGGTCTGATTAGTCCAATAATTTAATGTAGCCTACGTAAGTGTGATTGAGAGAAACGAAATGTAAGTTGCAGTACTCACAGTGTGAGGGAATTAAAGTGAAAATACTATTTTTGTTGATTTCATCATACTAAGCCATTTGAACTGCACACAAACAAGCTCAAGCCAATTATTTCTAATCATGTGTCCCTGGAGAAAAGTGACACAGATTCTAAACGAAGGTCAGGTGACCCATCTCCTGTCATCACAAATCATGCACGAGAAGAACATGTTTGAGATACCCAGACGAACGCAATGAGAAAAATTCAAAATGTCAAGCAGGTAGTGTGTATAATCTGTCCATCAATGCACCACCCTTCATCCATTTACCAGATGTGTGTGTGCTGATTTACAGCCAGAAGCAAGGCAACCTGTGTCATTTCATTCCTGCGACTGGGTTGCAGCTGAGGTGTTGACATGCTTGCTCGCCGAGGGGTTGAGGGGAGAACTCGCTGGGTGGTGAAAGAGAGATAGTTGTGAGAGAAACTAAGAGAGAGGTAGATTTGGGGGGCAGAAAAAGTGAGTGGGATAAAGATGGAACATGTGGTGGATTGAGCTGAGGTTTTTTTTTTGGGGGGGGGGGGGGGGCTGCTACTGTTTCTTGCTAGGTCAGCAGACTGGGGCCGATTCCAGGACGGCTTATCTTTCAGCAGGAATACCACAATTGCACCAAAGGCATGGACAGGAGGGAAAGAGGAGGCCGGCACTATGCTGCAGAATGCTGGGATAAAATGCCATAAAAAGAGTGACAATTAACATTTTTAGAAAGCTCTGCTTTGTGTTTAAGCTTTGTATACACATCTCACAATGAGCTGAAAGACCCAAAACAGCCGCGGAGTCCAGCTGAGCAACCCCTTTCACATTTGAGTAGTGCTGTGATCTATATTGAATGAAGAAATATGGAAAGATATTGATCTTTTTATCCAACTCTCACCTCTGATATGTGTAAACTTGCCTCTTTACACCCATAAGCACAGCATGCCAAGTGCCACCTATGCATCCACTGCCATATAAATGGAAAGCAAGTGTGTGTCTGCTTCTTCAAAAGCGTAGCCTGCTTTAAAACAGCTCTGTGGGGGTCATGGGAAGTTGTGGAATGCGTGGCAGTCCAAAGCACACGGGGATGCCAGGTTGCTCAGGTCTGCTCCCACAGCTGCATGAAAGTAAAAGGCTTGGCAGCACAGTTAACAGAACTCCAATCGGGGAACAAGCTGCACATCACATCAGGGAAAACAGATCAAAAACAAAAACCCCTTTTCCCATCTGCCACTTGTGTAAATGGCATTTTGAATACACCATCCTACCAACGCATGTTGCCAATTCAAAATCAGCACAGAGTCTCTGCATGAACATTCCCTGAAGAGCAGCCAGCAATAAATTTTCCACCTGGTGTTTGCCTACCAGCCGTACAAACACAGATAATCTTGTAGCACGTTGAAAGGATGCCTGACTTTAACAGTACAAGTAACAAACGGGGAACTGAGTCCTCAAAAAGGAGAGACATCATTCAATCATGTTGTCGAGGAGGTGAAGGGGTGGGTGGGGATGCCCTCCCAAGTAATTTCCCCGAGGGTGTGCACTGCAGCGGGGAGATAAGTAACCCAGCTGAACACAAGGCTGGCATTCTATCCCGAGTCCAAAAGACAAAAACGCCGGAATCTTTCTGAAGAGAGGAATCTGACAATGCAGCATTTGTCTCGTAGCCAGCTGGAGAACAAGCTCCCCATAGACACGATGATATGAAACACTGTGCGCACCAACTTTAAACTCAGAAGATTACTATAAACAATCTTATTTCAAACTGGCACAGCAACAAAGATCGATATTGGATTATTTCAATGAAATTCAAACTGAGACAGAACTGATTATGCAAAGGTCTCGGAAAATAAGCGAAAAGTACTTATAAAGCATCAAATCCCATGCTTTTCATTAATCCTTAACAAAGAAAAAACACCAACAAGTTGAAGGTAAAGCCTCGTTCAGCAGCATGCAGTTCATGCAGAGTGCATTAAATGAACAGTGTAAGTAGTAGCAAACTGTGCAGCCAAGCTAATTATACAAAGCCGGCAACTGAATCTGAGCATTGTAACTTATGACTTAGCACCTCCTCCACTATCACCGTCCACCGCCCAAACGACAACTGTAATAACCCTAAGCCTTGTTAATGACTTCATATAACGTGTTTTCCATAGACAGATGGTATCATTTAAGTTTTTTAAAACGTGGCGGGACCTTGGATAAATTAAGCCCCATGGTAAAAGAAGCTAATAAAACAAATTATCTCCTCACCACCTTCACATCAAATCCATTGGAGACATGTCTCTAGAGACACAGGAGCACTTGACATTTAATACTGTTTACAAATGGGTTATAAAAGCCCAACACACAGGTAGCCCCTCGAACAACTTAACAGCCATCTGCTGGTAAAGCAACACACAAAGGGTACACTCGAGCAACCATCTTAACCGAGAGGCTCCAATGTCTTATCAGCTCTTTTTCATGTGAAGTAAGGCGTAAGAAAAACGTAAAATATAAATCGTAAAATGTTATGTTCGCAGGCCTTTTGTTGTAGGTTTCATTACCTAAAGTACACTGAAACCAAGACACACCTACTACTATTGCTTTACTACAAGTCAATACCAGAAGGTGGATTGCCTTTCTCCAACAATCTCCACCGCTCATAACTCTACTGACTGTGTCCACCAGAGTCAGTGGGAGGCAGCTAATGTAACCACTGTATCCTTGAGGCTAGCTGCATTAGCGCACACTGCCCATAGCACGGCGCACAGATAAAAGTCTATTTTCAGCCCCTTGATTAACACCGAGCTTTCCACATGTAATGTAAGCCAGCTGTCACACTCATAACGCTGTCCTAAAAAAAGGAGCAATGTTTACAGCTCCACATATCAGAGTACACTGTGTTTGAGTGGTGTTTCGTCTTCTTCTTTCTGTCCCCATTTTCGACTGCGAGAGGCCTGGCAGCAATCCCGTGTACTCTCCCTTAACTAATAAACAAAGAATGGTTTCCCTTATATAGCTCTATTCAAACTCTACAACCTCCGCAGGCAACATCAGAGGCTTGCAGGGGAGGTGGGAAGTACAAGCAAGTCTCTTCCAGACGGAGAGATTTCAGCCAAGGGCAAGGAGCAAGTATGATTGTGTAACGGTCACGCATTGAGAGCCACTTTTAGAGCTCTTTCTGGTGCCATCCAGGTTGGATAGGTTTGAAAGGGCTACAATGTGAGACACGTCCACCACAAAACTATCTAAAAAAAAATATTTAAAAAAAGCAAAGTGTCACACATCAAGAAAATGAAACTGACAAATCACATTTTGTTGTAGTGGGCCTAAAATTAAAACTAATTTCCAAACAGGAGACATGATAAACAAGGCTCATCCTGCCAGTTCAAAGTGTGTGTTAAACCTTTTTCAATTGCTTGTGGTCAAGTGTCACTATGTGTGATGGTGGTCAACATGCACTTCGCACCTTAACACAAGGTATGACAAAAGAGAGAACTCGATGTTAATCTCTGTAAACAAAAAAGAATAGCATAAAGAATTAAAATAACTGAATTATTTTGTCTTCTCCATGAGTTAACGAACTAAAGATAAACTACAGTTAGTAGGCTACAGAATATTTGAAGACTGCAGCAACCGATGGACATCTTTACATATCAAGACTCCAAGGTCTAACAAAAATGTTAAGTCAAAAATCTAATTGTGACCCTAAAATACAAAGTCAAATCAAATCATGGATTTGGAGAATCATGACACACTGCATTACTAACTCCATGGTCAAATTACATAGAAACTCTAAACTATCTAAATCATTTTGGGGCGTGGCACCTTGTTGTTTAACATGTCATGTGACATAAATGATGAGCCAAAAATACTAATTAATTTATTTATTTTTTTGATAATTGACTGAAGGACAATTTCATAGAGCATACATTCTGCCAAATCCCCTGAATTACAACAATCTGTTCATCGCACTCACATATTCAGAACACTTTTTTTCCCATTCTGTATCTGCAACACTGGGACCATTTGCGCTCCTCAGCCAGCAGCGTGGCCATATACAGCAGGGTCTCCATGCATTTGTAGCAAGAATTTATCCTTATGAGAAAACCAAGAATAGATGCCCCCAGGCTGCAGGAGGGTTGAGGAGGAGGCGGGTGGGATACATTTCCAGCACTCCCAGAACGTTCAATTAGCCCCGCTTGACGAAGCTCCACAGTCACTTCCTGGGGAATTCCACTGCAGGATTATTTTTCCCAAACCACAGCGTCACAGGGACAAAAATAAATTTGATGAGTGATACAAATGTTGCAATTTTGTCAACAAAACACAAACTTGTCGAGTAATGAGAACTCCGTTTGTGATCGACGTAACGGATACAGTTTCACCCCCAACTGCCGAGTGATCTTCAAAGCAAGCAGAGAAAAGTTAGACGCAGTCACGCTTGCCCTCATCTTTAATATACAAGGATGGGGCCAAAGATTTCATTGGCAGAATCATCAGAGTTGCATGCGCTCATCCACTGGTTTTAATTTTGGTTGCAGAGGCAATTGATAGCCTGTCTTGTTCAAATGCCAATCCTTATTTTTGTCTACAGTATAGATATGACTTTGGACTGCACAAAAAGGCAACTTGCATGTTTAATGTTTTCTGACTCCTCTGCAGTACTTGGAGTGACGCATGAAAAAAACTTTGGATAAGATACCAAAAATAACCACAACAAGTAGCATTTGTCATCAAGTAGTCCAGTGAGTGAATCCAAGAGAACGCACTTTGATCAGGAGCACTTGTTGTGTTGGAGAGAGTTGCATTGTTCATATTCAAGCTGCAGAATCTCTGACTTGGCCTGAGGGAAAGCAAAATAGCAAGCTCTATACAATGGGCACGCTTCTGTAATATTTAGGCAACTACTGCATCTCCTGGTTACTTTGGCAAGATCAAAAGCACCCAAGCAGAAGGAGAATTTATTTTTAGGGAAGAAAAAGTGCGAAAATGACAGGGTCTCATATAGAAAAATAGTGCTTGGCCGCACGGTGTTTCTTACAAAGCAGCCGGTCTACACTCTGTTGGCAATGCGCTGTGCTTTATGAGCAGCAGACACCTGATTAGGTTACATTTCTGCCCTGGTGACTAAGAGGCATGAGCCTTGAGGTGGCAACCATGGCAGCAGGGATTTCTGCCACAGATGCACTCCAGTAATAGCTGAAGAGCTCATCTGCGACCTGAAACACATTTCAGAGCAGATCCATTTTCAGCCATGGGGGTCGAGATGACGATACACTTTGGTTGAAAACTCCTGGAATTACAAACAGGGGGTTTTGAAGTGTTTTTTTGTAACTCCATGTCCTGACTTCTCTATGAAATTATGTAAACAATAGGATCAGATCACAACTAACCAAAGCCACATTTTTACAGCCGTCCCACAGGAAAAAGAAGAAACAATAGACAGTTTCGTAATTTACAAATCTTTCACAAAAAGGTAAACAAAATCCACACCACAAATGGTATTTTAGCACACTAGTGCAATATTTGAATAATAGTAAGGAAAGGGATAGACAGAGTCAACACAGATCCAACAACCAACAGATATGGGACGCTAATAAAGACACTTTGGTATTCATTTCAAAAAGGTCCAAACATGGACTTCACCTCTTCTCACCACAGGAATCTTTCAAGTTTCATATCATATTCAACCTGGTGTTATCTTCTGGAGCTAGTCAATCTAACAGATACACAACATGGTGCTACAGACACGACTCTTAAGTCCTCTTGAAACACATAAGCATGATGTGTGTATTCCACACAAGGAACATAATGTTTTGATCGGGACATTTTAGCACAGACACAATCCCTGCACTGAAAATATAAGCTCTGATCATTCAGGTGTGGAGCATTCAAGAATCAGTGTGTCAAAATGGTGAATTCTCAGCTGCTAAGTCACCAAACGCCAAAGTTAACTTTGTTTTCATACAAGCTGCATACTACCATCAAACAACGTCATCCATTACAATAGATTAACATAATGTGGTTGTGAATATTGTCATGCTCTTCTACTGAGGTAACGGTTCAAATGAACGACTGCATTCAAAATACCTACTAAGTAGTGGGCAGCATGAGTTTTCATCCCTCATCACTATGACAACCAAACTGGGTCCTGCTGCTCTAGACTGCTCAGCAGGAACCAAAATGTTGTGTTTTTAAACCAGATGGGGGGTCCACTGACTCACGTCACAGCACACACAGAACCACATAGGCAGACTGCTTCAGGGCACCATGGCTGCTCAGACAGACCGCTCCTCCTGAAATGCACTCCATGTTTAATTATAGACCCAAAAAAAAAAAAAAAAAAAAAAAAACAGCCAACATTTCCTATCCTTGAGTCATACAGAGTATTTAAAACCATTCAATTAGCAAAGGCAGAAATAGTTCTTGGTGTTACTGGCAGGCAACACTGTACTGGCTTAAATGTGTGATGCAATGCACATTGGATGGTGCAGGCTCACCAGAACTTAGTGGGAGGTGGGAAAAAACAGAAAGAAGATGGGATGTGCCAAAAAGACATTCATCCAACAATGACCAGCCTTCAGAAGATACACTCCACAACATTACCATTTAAAATAAAGACCGTGGTTGCTTACCTGCTTAAGGGCGGGACGGACAGGATCTCATCATAAATGTCTACGATCTTTTAAAACCAACGCACTGATCTCTTAATTGACAGCAATTTATTTGTTGCTCTCCCTGCTGCATTTGTTGCATGAGATTTAAACTTGGACCTTCACAAAAATAAAGTTCAGCTCAAAGCAGTGAATAGTGATTTTGTCAACCACCTGCCTTTCGTTAATTATAACCCTTCCTTCTAATATTAGTTTGGGGCTAGGACAAAGGAGCGTGGGAAGTGATTCAACGCGTTTTCTGTCTGAAACAAAAAAAACAAAAAAAAAGCACTGACGGGTCAAGCACAGGGGCCCTCTTCCTCACAGGAAGCCCTGCTTGGAATCTTGTGGTTCGGCTGTTTAAGGTTACGCATGCCTCGGTTTGGTCACAACCAAGTGTGAAATTCTGTGATATTGTTAACTTGAACTAGAGCAGACATTCCTCCGCCTCCATTCAGGCCTTTTTATTACCCCCCCCTCACACTGCAGAACTCCACGCATTAAGCACATCACCTTAACACAGCGTTCCCTAAATGTGTGTTAGATACGATTTACAAGGTATTAGACGATGCAAACTGCAGTTAGCTAGAAATACTGCCACTCAACTGTGATATGAAACTTTAAAGTTATACTCATTAAAAAGGCACAGAGGGAGAGTGACTTCAGTCTCTGCTCAGGTAGACATTACTCCACTATATCTTTACATTATTACAACCATAGTTGTTCGCTGCTATATTAATCTCCACAATGTTAAGTACAGCTCCTTTAATATTTCAGTCCTAGTCAGTTTGGCAACAAGCGTGGTTACCATAGTAACAGCAATTGGTGGTTAATACTATAGCAGCTACTCTGTCACAAAAACAACAGAAGAGCAACTGGTTGATCTGTGTACAGTGCAACCAAAGAAACTCACATTGTAGGCATGTGTAGTTAGGCAAATTAAATCAGAGCATGAATGGCGGACTCCGCCACCCACATTGAAAACTACTGCAGGCCTATAGTAATGTATTTACATCGAAGACAGGGCTTGAGTTCATGAAAGTCTTAAGGATAATACGTATGTGTGCATCAAAAGGATGAACAGCAATGGTTTCCTGATTCATAATAATTGTTATCACATTGTTCACACCATTACCACAGGTGAGGAAAGTATGGGGGGGGGGACAAATGACAACACATCAGTATCACAGAAGAACCAATGCCACATAATGGGAATACAATATCAACACTCAATTTCAACAAGATTTCAACCTTTAATGTCAGTCTTCAACTCAAAAATCAAGAGTGGCTCCATTCTGACATACTACAGTTGGGGTCATGCTTGCATGATGTCATCATTTAGACTTTTTTAACCGTACCCTGCCAATAAATTTACAATATCTGACAAACATGCAGACTAAATGTTCTAAGGATTGTCTTTGTTTAATTACATGTAACCTTTATCAGTCAAAATGAACTAACCTATGGCAATTACATGTGCTCTTCGGTTGCCAATTTGGCAGCTGATGCCTAGTTACAAACCTGGCAACCCCTTCCAAACATTTGTTTCAGGCTCCGAGAGCCATAAAAAACAAGGAATGAGTTCCAGGTGACCAGCTGAGAGCTGCACTGAGAAATGAGCAGAGCAGGCACTGATTCTTCCCCCGTTTACTGCTGTAATAGCAGCATCTAATGTTTATTTCAGAACAAGAGAGTCGGAGAGATGTAATTTAACCAGACTTTTCTCTGTACAGCTTAAATTCTGTCCCTTTACACTCCAGCTTCCTTCCACCTGCATGAAAAAAAAGCCTCGTCATCACAAGTTTTTGCATAAAAAAGGCACACAGATCACAAGATTAGCGTTTCCTTTCTCTTCCACCAGCCCTTACAGTCTCTTACAGATAACATGTCATGTGCCTGCTGACTGTACCTCCTGTACGCAGCAGAGCTACCTGGCTGAGCATGAGCAGCAACCGGTTGGCTCCCTCTAGAGATTAAATTGTCGTTATGGGTTGCTTATTACTTCCTCTCTGTGGTCACTGTTGACAGCAACGGCCTGTTTTCATGCAGAACAAAGGGACGGATCAATAAATTAGCCATGTGCTGCTGACAAGTAACCCCTCCCCTGCCGGAGGAGATGATTGGGCTTGAAGGTCTTTACAGGCCATTGAAAGGCTATAGACCAAGCTGCAGGACTTTGGGAATCAGTGAATTGTTTTGCGTTAGTATCTTCATGTTACATGTTTCAATGGCAACAGGGCAAGGTCCTGTATGTTACGCTGGAACAGTAATTTACAGTTTGGTTTTAAGTTCTTCCACTGATGCTTTGAGCTTTGAGCAGACTCAGGTATAAGTTGCTGAAGATTCACACGGTCTCTACTTCCCCGCCACTAATTTCAGCACTAAATAACTGAACAGCTACTCAGTAAAGAGTGTAATTGTTGATCACTCTGCTTCAAGAAGATTGGTTTCAAACTACCATTAGCATAATGGACGCCATAAACACATTCTACTAGAAGGTCAGTGCAGTCGCTAACATAATGAAAAAGCTTTTGCTTGCTGCTTTTATGTCAGGAAAGCCAGATAGAGTTTGGTCCGTCTAATAAATTATTGGTGCCGTCGCTGGTGACAGAGCCGCATACTAAGCAGCTGATGGTAACAGTTAACCATGAGGCTCGCGAAAATGACATTTTCACCGAGATGAAACGGAAGCAACAACTGACCAGCGGAGAAGAAACAGGGGCCTGGGCTCATTAGATGAGAGCTGCCATTTTGAAAGGACAAATTTTAACATAGGGCAACTTGAGGGGATGGGATGACATTCTCGTGCCGCCGCAATTTTCTTCACACCTTTATTAACTATAGATTTTTTTGGAGAAAATCTATTTAATAACTGCCAACCATTCGCACAAGAAATTCTGTCCCAAACACCCAAACGGACCACAACACACAGACAGACGGGTGTTAGACATACCTTGAGGATGTGTAACAAACCAGTCAGAGGAGAGCTCTCGTTCCTGAGGCATTACACACACATTGGAGCCGCCTGCAGCCTATAAGGTCATGTGTCTTATCCTGACAAGCCAAGGTCTATGCAGCCAAAGGGGGAGTGTGTGAGTGTGTGAGTGGTGTGCGCCCGATGGGAGGTTTCAGGCAACAGATTTACTTTTGCCCATTAAACTGCCAAAGAAACTGACTTGCACATCAAACATCGCAGCAACATCTCTGGCTTCATCACCAGTGGCCCCCATCTCATATGACCCGTCACCTATTGCCGGCTCACAGTCCCACACAGGTCTCCGGCTGCCTTGCTGAAATTCCATTCCTTTTTGGAGAATGGAGTTTATTGATCCACGAGCACAAACAAGTGATCATTCTACTCAATTCCCTGCCAAATAGGGGGGACACATTTTTTAAATATCATGAGATTCCCTGCAGTAATAACAACAGATACAGCATGTGAATGGCAGGCTAATCAGAGCCTGCCATCTATGAAGGGGTGTGGCAGCGGAGCCAACACGGGCAGCCATCCACCACAATCCATGCAAACCTGGAAGGATAGCTGCTGCTGCTGCTGCTGCTGCAGAGGAGCCATACATTATGCTACATGCCCCCCCCACCCATGCCGCTCTGCTCTCATTGTCACCATGGCCGTGGTAACCACATGCATCGAAAACATGCTGGAATCAACGCGCACGGTTGGTAACACTCCCCCCCCCCCTGCACGGTATATATTTAACGGTGTGGTGAAGCGATAGCGCGTGTGGGTTTTCCTTTTCACGAGCTGTGCTCTTTCACACGGCCAGCCACGCGCGTTACACAGGTGGCCGCCCTGTCAGAGCGCGTGTCAGACATGGCATTCCTGACATGTATTATTCAAACAAAAGTTGGAAACTGTGGCATTAGTGGCGGCTTGAATGGCGTGGTAAACGTAAACATGGCGGAGGCTGGGCAGTGCAATGTTAACCAGCCCCTCCGTGAACTCCCCGTGCCTCTTTGACTCTGCACACCCACCACCACACAGCCAAGCCTTCCGTTGTCCACGCGCTGAATCCTGCGGCTTCAAAAAAACACATACAACGGCGTTGCCAAAAAAATAAATAAAAATCCTCACCGGGTGACCCCCTGCAGCGCCCCGTGGTCTGTAAAGTCGCCAAAAAAAAACAAAAAAAAACGATGCCACTGTAGAAGTCGACCACTGAAGGCTCCACAAGTTTGTGTTGATTCTAACGAGCATCGCAGCCTCTGAAACATAACTTAGGCTTTTCAGCAGCGATCCATTCAAAAGCCCGACATGTAAAGCGGTCACAGAGAGGCTCCCATCCAGTGGGCTCGGGACTCACGCTGGGCTCTCAGGCGCGCACATACACACACACCTACACACACAGCGTGCGGGGTTTTATTCTACAGCTTTGGTCGGAGAGAGAAGGTCAGACGGATCGCTACGTCTGCTGCGGGCGAGATGGGCAGCAGAATAAGCCGATTACAGGGTTGTAAACCTACCTTTGGGTCCGCTACTGGGGCATTCCAAGCAAGGCAGCCCTGAGAAGATGCACATTAGCCGACAGTCCCGCTTCTCAGCAGCAGAATTGCCTCTGCGTTGAGGGAAATTTCCAAGTGGCTGGACAGTGTGTGAGCAGCGGCAGCGGCACTATGTGTGTGTAAATGGGGAGGGGAGGAGGGGGGAGCTAATCCTACGGTGGGGCAAAGAGGAAATGCGTCATTATTAATGGACCGAACACTTTGGAGTCCATCCATACACACCCCTGTTGTCCACGGAGACTACAAATGGGGGGAATTAAGTGATATTTATTTATGTTAAAAAAAATATATAAATATTGTGTGATGCAGTATAATTTTGTATTATTGGTTGGCTCCAGATTATCATGTTGTGGCTGGGTAATAAGTAAATGCCCTTAAGTATTGGTCTCAAACCATAAAGGAAGAAAGAATTCCCTGTGAAAGGCATCCAAACATCACCACCTGCTCAAACATGAGCCGACCCATTGTTTGTTTTACTGTAGGCTGTGGGTGGTGAGAACCAGTGACCTCAAACCAGCCAACTGTATGCTTCTCCCTCGCTTTGTCCAACAAACCGGGATCCCATTATCTTAAGGGATACTTCAGCAATTTAGTATTGAATTAACACAAAAGTACCCTGCTTGGAATATATATATATAGGCTAGTGTAAGTAGTTTGATTAGTTAAAAATTCTCAAAGTCTTCGTCCTTAGTTGCATATTGGACCACGATTGGCTGCTAGTTTTGATGTGACAAAGTTGGGCTCATACATAAAGATGTTAAATTGGGATAGACAGAAACCTTCCTTCTTCTGCAGATACATATGAATGAAATAGCCTCCTAGTGCTAAAGTCTACATACATCATTGTGCACAGTGAAGGTTAAATATCCATGTCAACAAACAAGAAGAAAAGCACCTCCAGAGCCACAGATTACATGAAACAACTGTTTTCACACGCTGCAAAGTATTCTTTGTTTTGACTAAACCGCTCATGAGGCCCTTTAAGTACAAGCGCTAAAATTATTTCAGCCATAAAATACTTAATGCTGGGCCCAGCAACTCCCTGGAAGAACGACATTCGATAGAGATTATTATCTGTGCAGGGGTCGGTTGAGGTGAAGCAGGACAAAAATATAAACTGAGGGATAGGAGGCATTTGCTCCACATGCTATAAATGGATACTGGGTCCTTGTTGTCAGGGTACAGTTGGCTGAAATGTGAACCTAAGGTGGAGCAAAGCTTAAGATGCTGACCCGAGCCGGAGCAGGACAATCTTAGCTGGATTCCAGACATTCTGATGGAAGCCCCTTGTTACTGTCAGAGCCATTAACACGTCTGTCCTTCTGTCTGCTTCTATAATCCAGACTTCCAGAAACACTCCATCATCAGGTATGTAACATGACCAAGTGATAAACAGCCTTTTCAAATTAAGAGCAGTTTCCAGGCAGAAATGTCAACTAACTTGGAAGTCTTTTTCATGTGTCAATAATTCATGTAAAAAAACTACAAAAGTTGTCCAAAACAACACCTACCAAAACCATAAAATCATGGTCAAAGAAGTTACCTTTGAAATAAGATCCCAAAGATTTTAATGTTGACACTTTTGCGGTTTCCTTTCAACAAGCACACGCAGGCATGAAGGCAGGAAGAGGGGGGAAAAAAATCCCTTTTCAAGTAAACCAGGCCTCTCCAACAGAAGAGAGGTCAGGTTTTGGCCTGTGTTTAACTTCACGATTAATGATTAGTGCTGTAACTCTGTGAGGTGTTTCTGCACTGAAAACATGAAAAGGTACTGGACCCGCGAAACCTTACAGAAACTAGCAGGTGAGCTTGTGACTGCTTCCAGTATGCCAGTAAGCATGTGTAAAGTCAATTGTATTGAGCACAATATCAGTATACATGTTTTGACCTATGAACAGTGCAGCCAATAAGCTGAAATCAGACAAATGCCACCACCTGGTGGCTAAACACATGCAATACAAATTACAGAAAAAAATACTACTACTTAGAATTGTGGTGAGAGTGGATCTCTAGAAAATTCACGATTTTTCTACATCAATATTTTTATTGACACATTTGCACAAGTCTTAACGGTTTTAGGAGACAGATCAGGCCAAATATAATGTATTTTTGCATGCTTTGCTGCAATATAGGAGACATTTCAATACCATTCTGTGTATTATACTTGGTTAAATGTAGTAAAGAAGCAAAGAAGTTGTATTTGAAAAAGTCTTCAATGACAAGATTTCCACAGTCATCACATTACTTTGTTTCAGTTTCACAGAGAATAACTTTACACTCACCCACCAGGTTCAGTATTTGGGAGGAGAAGCTGATGTAATTTTTGCACAAAAACATTTTTGACAATAGAGTTAGGCTAAAGAAAATCATGTTCTTGCTGCAAAAAAAATCAATTATGTAAATTAGTTTTACTTTGAAGTCCAAGCATTTTTTAACAAGAATACTGCATCAGTTTATTGAACATATTGTAGAAAGTATATTCAGTCTAAATAAGCTACTGCTGAGGAGATTAATCTGCACAAACATTTACATCAGGACAGATAAGACTATAAAAACATTTTGTGACACTTACATATTTAAGTCAAAGTGGCCAAAGAAAAACAGACCTCTGTAATTCAGTTTTGAACAACTCTGGCTCACTGTTTTGGCTGACAACGTTTTGTACATTTAGAGTTTGTCATCCCAACGCAACACATACACACCCTGCAAACATACAGAGAAACCCTTCGACCGTCTACTCCGCTGCCTCTACTTCTTTGGGCTTCGGCTCACGTATTTCAGACTCCATCCCCGGCAAACTAGTTCTCCTCCGTGCAGCCGTCTCAATCTTCTGCACTAGCTCCACGTCCCACGGGTGAGTGACAAAGCTGAGCACCTCCCCGTCCACCACCCCTCCCGCCCTGCCCACCCTCCCTGCCCTGTGGATGTAGTCCGTGTGGGATTCTGGGGAGTCGTAGTTGACCACCAAGCGCACTCCGGATGTGTCCAGGCCACGTGAAGCGATGTCTGTGCATATCAACACATCTACCAGTCCGGGCTTCTGAAACGAGCGGAAGATCCCTGCGCGTACAGCAGCGGGCATCTCCCCTTGCAGACGCGCGTGCCGCACTCCCATCTCCTCCAGCGAGTAGCCCAGCCAGTTGACGGTGGCAGACTTGTTGCAGAACACCAGAGCAGCGCCCCCTCCTTTCTCCTGTTGGAGAAACTTCAGGGCTTGGTGGAGCTCCAGGATCTTGTCCTCGCCCCTTACCTTCAGGAACGTCTGCTTGACGTGTGGCATGAGGAAGTGCAGCATCTTGCTCTTGATGACCACCATGCTGCCGAGGTCGGTCACCTGGCTGAGCACTTCCCCGACGCCCCCAGGGAAGGTGGCCCCCACCACCAGCAGCTGGGCTTTGTGGCCCGGGCCTCGCGTCTCCTTGGGGTCCCTAGCGATGCGCGTGTGGAGCAGGATGTTCTCCAGCATGTCAGAGAAGCTGGGGTCGAACATGGTGTCAGCCTCGTCCACCACGAAGAAGCTCAGCTCGCTCAAGTCCACGCAGCGTCTCCGCAGGGCCTTGACCAGAGCACCCGGTGTGGCCACTAAAATATCCGGATGATCCCTCTTAAAGACCGCCTTGATGTGTCCCACCCCCCGCCCCCCACCCACAGTACTCGTCACCAAGCCTAATGGAGCGCACAAAGTCCTGGACACAGCCGCCACTTGCTCAGCTAGCTCTCTGGAAGGCACGAGAACCACGGCACGAGTCTTGTGCGCGCTCTCAGCGTGCATCTCCGACTCATTATCGGCCTGCAGTCTGTGAACAACAGGCAGGAGGTAACTCAGTGTTTTCCCGCAGCCCGTCTCCGCAGCACAGAGGACGTTGTGCCCCTTCATCACCTTTGGGATGGTCTGCAGCTGTACAGTGGTGGGATGGGTGATGTTGACACTGTTCAAAGCTTCCACCAGCTCCTTGCAGATGTGGAGGTTGTTAAAAGTCACCGATGCTTTCTGTTCGACATCCTCATTTTCAGCAACAAAGGGCGCCACCGTCTTGATGTTGTTGATGGTGAAATAGTCACCGAAGGATTTGTTATGCTTCCATCCTTTAGAGCAAAGACTGAGCTGCTCGAACTTCCCGAGGGTGAATCCCGCAGACTGGTTTAGTTCAGGGTTCTTGCTCTGGATCAGGAGCTTGCCAGCTTTGATGGTGTTGATTTTGTTTTGACCTCGAGTCTGTTTTACATTTTCAACGCGCCTCTGCATGGAGCGCGGAATGCGAATAACTGTGTCCTCTGGCGAGACTGCTGTTCGACAATAACGAGTCTGACTAACAGACCGATGAACACGACAGCAGGCCGACACTTTAATAAACTCACGACAGGAAATTCCACTTGAGCAGAGAGCTCGCGACACAGCCGAAGTCAAATAGCCGACCTTCACAGAGTGCATGTTGGTATTTAACTCGCTTGACAGCAGCCAAGAGTCAGCTGACGAGAATTAACACGCAAATACACGACTAAAAGATGAAGACGAGGCCAGTTTAGTGCACTGGGAATCTTAAAAAGTCACTTTACATGTTAAAAAAACACTGTAAATCTGTTAGCATCCAGTTCATCCCGACAGCAGTGTCGCCATGCTTTCTTGGCGAATGTTGATGATGTCAAGTAGGCGGGTACTGATGACGTAAACGCAACATATCAGTTCTCTTTTTCACATTGTATTCAAAGTCGGCAGCAAATACAAAAATAAACATAAATGGAAAAAAATGTAAGAGTCCATGACAATTATACAAACACAAATTGAGAAAAGTAAAAAGCTGGATAATTAATTGATTAGTATTAATATTAATAAAAAAAATGAAAAAACCTATAAATGCTGCAAAAAAAATTGAAAAAGTTTCGAAAGCCTTTTTGTTCGCAAATATTTTTGTTTAATAATATTCACATAGGCTTGGTTAATCATATTGTTCACTTCTCAAGGCATAATAATCCGTATAGATTAATATCTGAAATTATTACATATATGTAGTTTTAAATTGAAAGCATCTTAATTCTAATATTTCAAAAGCACTAACATAAAGCATGGTATAATGGGAATGTGGAAAACACCCAATGTGTGCTTTATGTCACAAAATGTTTTTAGCCTCTTTCCTGATGAAAAGGTTTTTGCAGATTAATTTCCTCAGCAGTTGCTTATTTAGACTGAATATACTCATTACAATATGTTCAACGAACTGATGCAGTATTGCATAATAATAAAACATGCTTGGACTTCAAAGTCAAATCCATTCACATCGTTTTCTCTCCTTTATTTATTTAATTGGGCAAATTTCTCTCTGCAGTTGCCTGCTAGGAATGTTTTCAGTCATTTATGTTGGTCCACACAGTTTAACTTCCCAACAATTGCATTTATATCAAGAAGAGAAAACAGCTGTCTGCATCAGCAGTGCTGTCACATGTAGCATTGATCGTCCATCAGCTAACCTTCCCATGTGCTGAATGAATTGGCTCGCTGATTGATTTATTGCAGCGTTAGAACATCACACACACTTTCAGTAATAGACTCTCTGTCATGTGTTGGACAAACCAATGCTGTGGAACCCCAATGAACTGCAGGGGGTCTTCTTATAAAGGAAGAGAGAACTGAGCTGGGCGTTTACTGGTTATTTCCATATAAATCAAATTATTAATTTCATGAACCTCATTTCAAAGAAAACATTAAAATGAGCTCCCACGGTCACACTGTGTACCGTTTTTTAATGTACAGACACTGGGTTTGTGATTGCTTGACAAAAGGGCCGACTCACTCATCACAGTTAATATTCAGTTTTACAGACTGAACAAAAGAGGGCAGCATTAATCAACCAGGAAGATTTTAAGTGACCTGAAATCCTGATCAGACCTATAATGGCAAGTTTACGATATTTTTGTTGCATGGTTTCAAAAGAAATAAAACACATTGTTTGTCTAAGATTAATTATTCATTAATATATTCATCATATATTTCACTAACCCTCTCTGCTGCTTAATCATAACATACTGTAGTATATATGTCAATCACAGATCAATTAAGACATCAAAACACAAATAATTTACAGAAAATACAGATTTGTTTTACTTTTCAAATGTTTGAAAATAAAATACTTTACAAAACAGTGTAATAGCCAAAGTGAGCCTTCTATTCCTTATCAACTGACATTCTGATACAGGACTGCATGCAATTTGATATTTGTTGACATTTAATGAATGTCACGCCTGTGTTGCGTTGCATTTCTGCAGTGTATGCAAACCCCAATCCTTGAAAGAATGACACCTCTCAAACAGGACCAGTGTGGGGGCAGATGCCGTTTTTTTCCCTTCATAACTTTCTCTACAAGAACATAATATCACAAACCACATCTACAGCCTCCCACACAATTTGTTTTCTTTATCTTCTCCCTTCAAAGGTCATCTGCGAAGATAAGACACGCCGGTAACCTGAATTAGACTCTGGAGGTGGGTCTGGAGACACGTTTGCTGCACTTGAGAAAATGCAGTCAAATCACGTGACTGCC
This sequence comes from Cebidichthys violaceus, assembly GCF_023349555.1. Classification (NCBI taxonomy): domain Eukaryota; kingdom Metazoa; phylum Chordata; class Actinopteri; order Perciformes; family Stichaeidae; genus Cebidichthys; species Cebidichthys violaceus. The sequence goes on from NW_027176705.1 coordinate 4,582,985, forward strand.
ACATAATAATAATCTGATAATTTAATGAGAATATATTTGTGACAAATCTGAATGCAGACAGTGAGTTATGAATTGTTTAGATTAATGTGGATGCATGTGGCACTATGGTTATTATAACTGAAAAAGCTAAATCTTTAATGTGATTGCACCATTTTTAGGATAATCCCAGTTAAATTAGTTTTGCTATTGAAAGTCAATCTCATAGCATCCTTGGTTATAACAATTATAGTCACATCTTTCAAAAGTATAACTGAATACAGACTGGAATTGTTGGTACTTGTGTGTGACATTACTGATTTATGCAATAATCACGTATGACTAAATGACAGTAACTGTTGCTCAAAGTATAGTCCTTAAAGATAATTACTATTGTTGTTTTTAGGTTTCCTAACAAGCAATATTATTGATTTATTACTTATTTAAGTCAAGTAACTTTACATCTGTTCATAGAACACTTTTATACCTGGGTGCTGTCTAAAACGGCAAGATACTGTTAAATTGTATAAAGTTTAAAAAGGAAGCAAAAAATGCAACAGCTTTGGTGTATATTTGGAACTCAAGGGGACTTTGATTGCAATGACACCAGCCCTTACAGTACTACAATAAGAAGAACATACATATATATTTTGGGAGAGAATTGCTTCAGAGGGCGGCAAAGAAGATAAAAGGGTTAAACCTTGTGCTTTTGCTTGGAAATAAAGACCACAGGAAATGTGATATTGATGCTTTCAAATGCATTTGTGAGCGGAGCGCCTTTTCTTTACGCCCACATGCATAGGTATACGCAATGTGGCTGTGTACGAAAAAAAAGAAGCTGCTGTCTGCTGTGCATGCAATTTGTGTCAAGGATGGATTGATTTACATCAAAATGTGCTCTTGCAGAATTTTTTTGGATTCTCGATATCTGGTGATGATCTTTGGTGCTTTCTACTGTGCCTGTTCAGCTTGAACAACATACAAAGTTCATTTGATATTTACACAAAGAATATATATGTACTCATTTGTTGCTTTTATCGCAGGTTTATCATAAAAGCCCTAAAATATTATTCTTATTTCATTAATCTATAATAGAATTAATAGCAGCAGTAAAACACATAATACAAACTTACAATGTTATGACTTTGCTTATCAGTGTTGCAATAACCTTTGATGAAACAATAAAAACTTGCTTGACAGAGGCAGATATTCTTGATCAGCCGCAAATATGTGTGTGTGCATGTGTGTGTGTATGTGTGTGTGTGTGTGTGTGTGTGTGTGTGTATAGTACAGGGAGGGGGCATCACAATTTTTACAATACAATACAATAATTTATTAGGCTACTAAAACAAATGTTGTCAGGCAAGAATGTCATCAAAGTAGCAACACGTTAAAGCTTTAGAATGCATCAACTTCTGTGTTGCTTACCCCAATAAAGATTAACCTGAATAGATTGATGCTTTGGTTAGAGCCACAGAGGTTAAAGGGGGTGGAACAGCCCATATACAGATTTATAAATGGTTGGATCACAACATCTCCTCAACTTGTTGCACCTTTGGCCAATATTTTAGTGTAGTGTCCTGGTACGAAATACCCACTCAGTCCCACCAAGTGCAGAACACTGTGCAAAATTACCATTTGAGGAGGCAGTAAGTGTAGAATATTTTAAACTGAGTGTGAAACACCCATCGGAAGCCTGTAGAATCAGGGATAAAGGTAGCAAATAACTACAGGTTTTTAAACTCTTTGCTCTCAGAACACAAACAGCATTTTTTTCTTGCAATGGCTTTTTTTCTTTTCATAATTGATGTGCTATTTAGGCTGCATTATAACCTAAATAATCTAAAAAGCTATGTTTAAAATGTCTGTTCTTCCCTACAGTACAGTAGCATAAGACCAAATTGGCTGATTAGAAATGAATGGGCTGACGGGCTGCAGGGATCTAAAGGTAGAAAGTGCATCATGTCATTAGATTTACCAATCCTGGTTTGGATTGGAACCACACAGAGAGGCAACATTGAGAGCCAGGCGCAATCGGATGTAATCTACTAATGAGTGGTTGGAAGAAAATGGAGGGCCAATTAAATAGAGCAAAGTGGCTGTAAGACCTAGTTGTTGCAAGGTTAAAAGGTTCACTATACACGTTCAAATGTAAGTGCACTTTGTTTTGCCAAAACAGCTTATTAACACAGTGATAAGACATTATCAAAGATATTAAAATATATATACATATAAATATAAATATTATTTAGCCTTCAAAAAATCACAAAGGCTATTTCAGGCCTGTAACTTGTCTTTCATACACTGATTATTAACTCCATAGCTAAGGAGCTGTGTGTGTGTGTGTGTGTGTGTGTGTGTGTGTGTGTGTGTGTGTGTGTGTGTGTGTGTGTGCCCGTGTTGTGTTGTGTCTGCTGACGTCACCACTGGAACAGCCTTGTCACGCGGGGTTAGTAAAAGTTGGGATAGAAGCTCCGGAGAGAGCGATAGAGAGACAGACCGAAGGAGAGATAGAGAGAAAAAAAGAGGGGGGGGGGGACGGGACAATTAAACGGACTCTTCATCAGCTTTATAGCGGACATTAAACACGGGCAGAGAAAGCCGCTTCTTTGTTGTTTACACGCTCGACTGTCAGAGAGAAACAGTGAGGGAAGAAGAGGAGACGGAGGAGGCAGACGACTTTCTCTGAAGTTGAAGCCACACATTTCGCCAGTGCACTAACTGCCAGAGGAAGAGGAGCTGACCGACCTGTATTTTGGATTTGTCCAAAACCAGAGGGGGAAACACGGGAGCTCGTGCATTAACGCGTATGAGTTATAATAACTAAAAGTTTGAAGTTCGGCGTCGTGGCAGTCGGTAAATGTTGTGACATTTTAGGGGAGAGCATACATTGCTCCAGCGGTCGACGGTCGAGTGGCGGGGTGAAAAACCCGAGCTGTCAAACCCGATGACGACTGCGAACTGCCCCGGGAATGAGGAGCTGGACTTCCGACTGATCTTCGGAGAGGACGGGCAGCAGCAGCCGCTAGGCCCCGCAGGTCAGTGAGTTTCCCCCCCGTGTATTGGTGGTAAACTTTCGGCACAATAGCGTTGAAGTTACCCACCTAACCTAAGCTAATATTACTGCTGGCTTAATTCAGCCCGGCAGCCTCGGTACTGTGTGTGTGTGCTCTTCCTGTAAAAGAGGAACCGACTCTAATAAGAGTGTTTCTTTTCTTCTTCTTTTTTGAGAAACGGAGATATTAAAATATCACGCTCTCTATCGTGGTCGCCCAGCTACTGTCCACAACACCAGCTGTCATTAGCTCGGCATGCTAGCAGGTTAGCACAAGTGCAGTTTATTGCCATATTCTCATTAACTATGAATAGCTTTGTCGACTGTAAACGTGGACGCCGTGTGGCGGGACTGCAACCGTTAGTTAGTTTGACTTGGTGGAAGGAAGAGCTCCTTTTCAATGTCACTGATACTCAAAGTATCACATGCTAGTATTGTCAAAACCTTTATTCAGAAATAAGTAGTTGTTTATGTTGATATTTGTAAATTTAAAGACATGTCTAAGAGTTATGCACAGCAAAAGCAGCACATTGTCCTATGCTGTGTTTATGTACAATTAATTACAGGTTGACAACTTTTTCTTATTCAGCTTGTTTCTGCAGGGTCCAGAAATGAATGAATCCAAATATGACAAAAAAAGAAAATAACATATAAATATTCCAAGAATAAACGTGTAAATACAATTAAGGCTTTTAAATATATATATATTTGTGTATATTTATTATTATGGGTGTCACCATAAAAACATCCCAACACCAACACAAGACATTAAAGATACATTTTAACATTGGTAAGTCGGTGTGTTATCTGGGAGTAAAATGTTTTAACATTGTGTCTAGCTAGTTAACGCAAAAGTCTATTAAAGTTTGTCAACTTTGTCACTAGCTGAACAGTCAATCCAGTCTTTTAACTCTAAAAACTACAACAAACCTTGAATTTAAATAGTTGCTTTTCCATTGAAATGTTGGGTTGTTCACTGTGATTGCTAGATGTCAAATGTTAGGGACACAAACAAAAGAGGGATGTGTAAAATCATCAGGTAATTGTAATTATGCTTAACACCTTTAGTAGTGAGGAACTTCCACTTAAAGCAACTTTGAGTTAGTGATTGAACCTGTTGTAAACCATCTTTTCTCACCCTCAGGATATGTTGTCCTTGACGTGCTTCAAGTTCAATCAACAAGTCGTACATTGCTGTGATTCAAAGTGCGTCAAACTACATTACATTACATTACATTACAGTCATTTAGCAGACGCTTTTATCCAATGCGACTTACAATTCAGTATCTACGGTATATATACCGTAGACGCAGCTACGGGAGCAATTTTGGGGTTAAGTGTCTTGCTCAAGGACACATTGATATGAGACTAGTGGGAGCCGGGGATCGAACCGCCGATTGAAAGGCAGCCCTGCTCTCCACTTAGCCACCGTCACCTACCAAACTATTTGACAATACCAAAACCTTAAAACGTCCGTCGTCCTGGTGGATCAGTGATCTGAGGCCATGCTTAATGAGATGGTTTGGGTTTGAGTCTATGAGGATCTTTGCCGCATGACACTGCTCTCTCTCTCCTCCAGGCTAAACTATCCCACTGAGATGACAACGCCTAACAAAAAGGACAAAACTCAAAGATAGTAATAATTATACAAATCGAATTATAATTCTAATATTATAATTATTAATTTAATTAAGAACTTTAGTGCAAAATATACAACATTAAGAACTTCTGTGCAAAATAATATGATTTTCTGAGAAATTTGCGTTAGTATGTGCTTGTTATTATCAATTCAGACAACATAATTGTGTATCATGATACCTCAATATGATTTCATCACGATATGATTCCATTGAAATACGAAATTATCTTATTGAAATATCGTCCAGCCACCCTCATTTGTGAAGAACGGGTTATGAAGTGAATGTTTTTATTTGTTAGGACTGTTTAATAAACAAAAACATCCCAACCATAAAAAGGGTTAGCATGGATTTGAATATTTCACTCACTCAAAGTGTATTATAGATGCAGGGAAGTGATGGAACAAGCAGGTATAAATATAAAAAAATAAACTTATGTTTTCGGTTTGGATAAAAAAAACTGCCACGCTGCTTTTAGATTCTGTTCAGTATCGAACAATACCGTTATTGTTGGACATACAAACAGTCACGTCCCGTTAAAATAAGTTATTACGTGTAGGGATGCATTATGTATTATATAAAATCTGCTTGAAATTATATTATGGGTGTCAAAATGACTTCAGATATAGGTTATTGATCATATTTGGTATGTGGATAACTTGTTTTGTACAGGTTCATAAGTGTGTGTTGTCATTTAGACCATAGATATACATATAAGATAAGTATACTTGGCAGGTCCTGTTTAAGCATAATGTCTCTATTGAAATGCAAAAGGTTAAGTTGATATGTATTATGATTGAGAGGGGCAGATTTCCCCTTTAGTCACTTGAGGCCAATGAATGACTGATAATTTATGCCTGTTTCTTAAATCATTACAGACACTTGTTTTGGGTTGTTCATTCAGTTAAATTGTGATAATTGGTGTGAAAGAGTCTTTTAGAGGCTGAGTGTCATGTGATGCAACAAAGGCCATGAGCTGATTGGAACCCACTAATTAATTGATTCAGGGCATCTGTGTTTGTTTTTGCATATATGCTAAATTCAGCTCCTTTGCTGGTTTCTGTCTTTGGGCCGTGACTGTCGGAACATTCTTCAGTGTCCTTTTCATGGAGCTCTGGGAAAAGCAATGACTCCATCAAGGCTTGGCTTGTGCAATCTTAAATCAATTTTTCCTTCGATTAAAGAGAAGAGAGTTTGATTTGGAAATGGGACGAGGGGGAAAAAAGCTGCAGCTGGAATAAGTGTCGGAATATAAGCAGCTCCACTGTGCAAGTGTTTTTTAATCTGGTCCGGACTGTATGAGTTGGCCCGGGGGGGGGGGGGGGGGCGCCTGTCCAAATTAATTACGGGAGTGCAATGCAGGATCACACAGCCGGAGTAACTGAGTTGGTCTCCTTCTCTGGAGGCAGGGATCAAGTCAGGGCTTGTTTTTGTAACAACCTCCACTGAGATTCTTATTGTTGAATGGTGCTTGAACTGGGCTGTGAAGTTGTGAAACGGGGGGGGGGAAGTCTCAAAATAAAAAATCACACTTCAGCCCAGTCTTTGAGTGGGATTCAAACTCTGTGTAACGGTGTGGTTCAGCATAACGCCTGGCCTCTCCGTCCGTCTGTTTTGTTCCTCTCTTCTTTGTCATTTCCTTTGAGTGTCTTGTGTCTTCATTTTCTTGCTCTCTCTGTCTGAGTGTTTTCTTGTTGCTCAGGAAACAGCCTTCTCTTTGAGGTGAAATATTCCACTGTTCTATTCAGAGGCATTGGGCAAAGCTTACTGTAAGGGTTTTCCCCTGATTATGTACAGCGCCAGCTGAATAGAAGAAGAAGAAGTCCCTCTGTGAATCAGTGTCACTAGAAAGTGAGATCGGAGCATTTCAAATTCACTGAAATACAGCGAAGGGATTATCAAAAGCGTATTCTGCTTTTTCTTGGTAAAGGAAATGACCTAAAAACATTTATTTATTTATTTATTACACTATATTTATCCCGTTGAGGGGGAAATTTTTCTCTGCATTTGACCCATCCCTGTACCAGGGAGCAGTGGGCTGCCCATGACAGGCGCCCGGGGAGCATTTAGGTTTACTCTTAAAAGATGCATCGTTATTGTTTTCATTTATGGTTCAGATCCAGGTGATATGTACGTAGATATATATATATATATATATATATAGAGAGAGAGAGAGAGAGAGAGAGAGAGAGAGAGAGAGAGAGAGAGAGAGAGAGAGAGAGAGAGAGAGAGAGAGAGAGAGGTTATATATGCTGCATATATGTTGGCCAATAAGTAAGAAGAAAATTCAGTACAGAAATGTCAAAGACACAAATGCAACATTATAGAAATAATTTTGCAGGATTGTGTTTATTTCTATAAAACCAACTATAAAATGTCCCACTCAGTACATATCTTCTCACTAAATTATATATTGATAATTCAAATTACAGGGTTTTCAAAATATTTCTTTATGTTTTATGTTTGTGTATCAGCCAATATATCGGCATTGGGATTTTAAAATTTAGAATATCAATATCAGTATTGGTCGCATAAATCGGTTCAGCTCTAGTTTGCCATTTGCTACATTGTGAATGAAAACATCGTATGAAGTCCATTAGTTAGTTTGTAGCTAAAGGCATCACTAATTCATTATGGTAATGATGGCAACTCACCACCATGTGGTTAGCTGAGTCGCTAACACTGAATGTTATTTTCCACATTTTTATCTATCTTTTTATGGTCCAGATAAAGGTAGTTCCTGTGTTACCCAATTGTCTTTTTTTTAAGTTAGAGAATAGAAAAAATTCTTCTTAGCAACTTCTCAGTGCTTTTGACCCATCTGCCATGTTGTAATCCAAGTGGCAACATAAGAAAAGGTTTGCTTCTTTGTCCTGGAAGTGTGAGGATTGCCCCGAAACTGCTACATACAAGACTCTGCAGCTTCTAACCAATTTCTTTCTAACCAACCTCTTAAAACAAATGCAGCAGCAAGTGGTTTTAAAAAATATTTAAATTGTTAGCTTTAAACAAAGATCTAACTCTAGTCCAAGCCTAAATAACCCAACGCTCTAAACTATGAATCAAGACAAGAGGAGTAGCAAAATATCGTGAGGAGTGGAAAAATGAAACAAGTAAAGTGAACTGATTCTCATCAGTTTTAATCACTGTGCAGTGCTTTTTTTTTTGTTAGCCCTCGTCTTATGGCCACAAACAGCCAAAGGACAAGTTCCCCGACTCATGTGTACTGTGACAACAAGTAGCAACTCAGGAAAACTCAGAAAAACAGATACAGACTAACCAGGAAGTCCACTTTCTCTGCAGTTCTTTTTATTAAGCTTCAGCTAAACTCTCTTTACCCTCAGTGATCGTCTCACGAGCTCACAGTAGGTACTGTGCAACTCACAACAGAGAGGAGAAGGAGCAAGAAGCTCAAGTTTCAAATTGAGTTTATTTTTAGAGAACAACAACAAAAACAACAAACGTTGACCAAAGTGCTGTACAGTGGTTGGACAACAGTACAATTTATTATAAGACTTGTCCAATCGGGCAGTTGTGAGTTATGTCTTTGCATTGACTTAGTTTGGCCTGTTCGAGCAATTTGAAAATGTCAGTCTGGGCCCTGAGAACTTTTATGGCTCACTATTTTCTGACGTTTTGTAGATTAATAAAATTTGTGTTACCCCCCCTAACTAACAAACTAATTCCTGAGCTAACTATAAAGGTACGCTTCTAGACAGACAACTACTACACAACTATTTAACAATAAAATCGATTCAAAATTCCCTGTGTTAAAAAACGTTCACCATGAAAAGCAGCGACGTACTGTGTTATGTCTCCATTTTGCTTTAATAACACGTCACTATTGCTCGTTCTCTTGTTTTTCTGCATTTTTCTGCAGCAGTTTTTCTTGTTATAGTTGACCTCAGTGCTGTTTTCTTCTTTTAATTAGTCATTTTAGGCAGTTGGAAAGCACAAAAACACTCAGGCGGCCTCCCAGAGATTAACAAAGGCAGGGTGGACCACAGGTTAAGAGGTATGTAAGTCATGTTTTTAATAACTTCCATCGACCTTTTCGATTTGGTTGTACATTCTAATTATAGAACAAATATCCCCATCACTGTTTTTGACTCTAGTTTCCATCTTACAATATGTTGCCACATGTATTTAAAGGACCACTTACTCCATTTGTGATCGAGTGTCTCATGTGAAGTGGTAGAAATGAGGTGTTGGGGGGGGGTGTGTGCAGGTGGCTGAAGTGGTGGCCTCACTGGGAGTTAGAGGTGGTATGAGGCGGGGGGTAGAAGTGCCCTTTATGGGTGGCAGAGTAGCAGATCCACAGTGGAGGTGTGTGGCTGTCTGCCCAGACATGCCATGTGGGGTTCAGATGGCCGGGTGGAACCAAAGGAGAGGGGGCACACCGCTCTCCAGCTGCTGGTAAAGGGAAGATGAACAGCTCTGTTTGTCGAGATCTTTCTTTTTTCTCTTTCTATGTAATCCATATATATATTTACTTTGTAGTCCTTGCTTTTTGTTGTGGTTTTTCGGTTACCCCCGTACCAGCACAGAACATTGTAGACCCACCACCAGGACGACTGAGGCTCCTCTCTTCCCTCACTGCTTTCTCAGGATGTGAAAGAGACCACCAGTGACATCAGAGAGACTGATCTAGGCTAATGAAATCTCCAGATGCCGGCAGTCACCACAGCCACTTAGTGACTTAGTCAGGTCTGATTGTGTTCCGTTGACATGCATCAATGTTTCTTGTACCTGTAGGATTGTCTTTGTTGTGTTTAGAAATGAAGACATGTCAAGGATCGAGCTGAGAGCAGCTAGCGGAGAAAGAAATGTTGCCCTTGTCTTATGTTGTTGTCATTGCTCTGCTTCTCTGAACCAAGAGCGCGGTCCTCTCAGTCCTTGTCGTGGGAAAGACTGAAATTACATCGCTCTCATGGTGGACTATTTTGAGCTCCCAGAGAGAGTGGCAGAGGGCAGGCGGCAGGTTCTAGTGACTCGTTTCTATTTAGCTCAGGAGAACCCCTCTCGTCCCAGCACGTTTGCAGCCTTCAAGGTTTTACTGCTCGAGCACTTTGCGATCTCACCGGGGAGAGGAGTGGAAGAATGCTGTGCGCTACATCGCCAGGTGAGTGTGTGTCGGCACTCCCGGACTCTAGCCAGGTGTGTTTGTGTGTGTGTGTGTGTGTGTGTGTTTGTTTGTTTGGACTTTTATGTTGAGGGGTTGGAGCCGCTACTCATACAAGCAGCTGTCATTCAGAGTACAGGCTGTCCTGAAGCTATGTTTTATTTTATTACATCTGCCCTAAAATAAGTACATACACATATGGGCATTTGGTAAGCGGTCTCCAGTCTAAAGTTTAAATTTCGTTCCATTGTTCCATCGTTCCATCTCTGGTTAAAATTTGAAATATTATTTAATGTATTCACTACACTTGACTCCCGATGTGCAGTAAGCTTGGGTCTCTTTTTTTGTCATCTTAATTATGAAGCTTGTTGATATTCGACATATCAGACACGTACTGTAGGACATGCTTGTTGGTATGCATAGGTATAGTTATTATAGCAATGTCCCCACAAATTATATCCAAAAAAAACGTTCAAATGGAAAATAAAAGAAGAGAGGAAAACATACCAGCACAGCTAGGAGAGTGGAGTTTGACAGTTACACGAGTTTCAGATTGAGGGCTTTATTATTATCAGGAACAAGCGAGTGTATGAACCTACAGGCTCTAATACCTTCATGAAAATGTAAAAGACAGAGAGGTCATAGGTCAGACAGTCATGCACGAGGTCCACATGTGGGGGCCGGATCACTATGTGGGTGCCCCCTAACCCGGCTGAACCGAAGGGGTCCCAGCACCCAGTGTGATGAATGAGACGTTTGTTTCCCGGGGCGAGGCATGAGTAACTATGTGTGGTATCTGTCTAGTTTAAATTTAGTGTAACTGAAGCTACCGCTGGCTGCGCTGTATCAACATGTCAGAGGCTGCATTACACCAGAGAGAAAGCTGTTGAACTCCTGCATCTGGTTTTCTTTTTTTTTTCGTTCTCTCTCACTCTCCTTTTTACTATAAGGCATGGCTTGCTACGCAGGGATTAGCTTGGGTTTGAATCCTATTTTAATTTAGGCTACCTCTCAATGCGGCTAATGCTTAGGATTGGCACCTCTACCCCATGCTGCTTTTTCTTGTCCCGAGTTAACAAGAAACAGCGACTGTTGCATTGCCCGGTGCGGGGAAATTCAGATGGGATACACAAGAAAATATTGAAATTAAGTAACTTCAGTTGTGAGGCATTAGTTAGATTATCAAGGGGATGATGGGACACACTTCAGTTGGGGCCCCTGTGTTTGAGTGGACCCTACTACATGGGTCAACATTGGAATGTGGACCATGTGGACTTTGACAGCTGGGCGGAAAGGGCACACTAATTGTGGATAGAGGTTCTAACAATATGAACTGTTGATCACTTCATGCACTACACAAGAGTGTAACACATGAATTGGGCCTCGATGGTAAAGATATTGTTGTCAACTTGTTTTGAGCCAATATGTATGAACTTGCAGAGCTGTGAACAAGATGTAAAGGAAGGAAATTTCTCACTTCCATTTATGTTTTTTGGGGGGAAATTGCTGTCTTCCTGGTTTTTTTTCCTTTATCGTTTCCTGTTAGTTTGTTTCTGTTGTGGTCGCCTGATTACAAGCATGATAAAGAGCAGCAGGACTGTTACTAGCGGAGCAGATGGACCCTTTACTTGAGGACACTGCGTTTCTTTTTTACCACCTCCCCACATCGTCACCATCCATCCCCCGTGCTGCTCAAGCCACACAGGATGTGAAGTGTGTTCTGTTGGTACAGTTGTTTAATCAATCTTTGTGAAGGTGGGTCAAGGCCAGGAGGTCGGGGGTAGCCATTGTTGACATGCGGAGATTAGGAAAGGTGTACAGGTACATTTAAAACAATCTGTTCTATACACACTTATTTGTTGATGCTGGGATACTCCAGGAACATAGTATATACAGTATATAGTATAATAATCTGTATGATTTGTTATGGACTTGGTTGGAGGATATTGGTTGACACACTTGTGCATTTATCAGCTGTGTGTATATACTGTAGTCTCACTACTAAGTCCTCTCTCTCTCTCTTGTCTCTCACCGCTCTGTATTCCTCTCTCAAACACCTTCTGTGTCTTTCGTTTTCTCTCTGTTTCCCTGTATGTCCCTCTCCCTCGCTCCGTCTCTCCCTCCCCCAGTCCTGACTTTCTTTTCAGGCACATGCACAGTCAGCCCTGACAGATTGTTTAAATGTCACCCCTGCTAGCAGCAGCCTCTGATGTTATCTGCTCCGGGTTATTGCAGGCCATCAAGCAGCTCGTGTTCGCCTTCAAGCCAATAATTTAATGCGCTGTAGCTCTCCTGCTCCACTGAAAATCAATGAACCACCTGAGATGTTGTTGTTTAAATGCACAGATGAAACCAGGTTATTAAGAGAACTTTTGGGGAGGTTTACAGCGTGCATTTAGACCTAGTTACTCCAAAATCTGTGTTTACATGGCAACTGTGGCTCAGTGAAAGAGCGGGTCATCCTTTCGGTGCGGTTCTATTCCCGGCTCCGCTAGTCCACGTCAATGTGTCCTTGTGCAAGACACTTAACCCCAAATTGCTCCCATCGGCTGTACCGTCATTGTGTGAACGGGTGAATGACATGAAGTGATAAAGCGCTTTGAGTGGTCGCAGGACTAGAAAAGTGCGACACAAGTACAAGTCCGTCCATTTCCCTTTTACATGCAACTGGTCAGCAACCCGATGTTTGCCCTACCTACTATATATTTGAGCTACGCTCTTAGAAATAAGGGTGTGAACTAGAAGCATATCGGGTTCAAGTAAGAATCCTTGTCCTGGGCTTCGTCATGCAAATGCATGCGCAGAAAAACGTAGAAACCCAGTTAAGCATACACGTTATTGTTTTTTCCCAAACCAGGTTTCTTGACAGTTAAGAAACGGGGTTACTTTCAAAAAGCCAGCTTTGTTCGATGGATGTAAACACACTCACGGATACAACAAGTAGGAGTTGTTTTACTGGGCCTGTAAACGCTAGATTCATCAGTGAAACTATTATGAGAAATACTAGATCAATATTTGGGCGATCTGGTTTTATAGCATTTTAGTTGGGGCTGTCCTCGACCAAAGAAATTCTTGTTAGTCAACTCTCTCGACTAATCGATCAGTTAATTTAATCGACAGATCCGTACAACTGAGTTTCTCCACAAAGTATCACACAGAAGCACCACTTTAAAACGTGTGTTTACCAGAGAAGTGCTCGTAAATTTCTTGGAAGTAAGTCATTCTCTCATAAAATGACTAATCGACTGAATAGCTCTTAGTCGACTAAGATGAAACTGAAAGATTAGTCGACTAAGAGGGGGCAGCCCTAATTTTGATCAACCTTATGGAAAGCTTTGCTGCCGTCAGGGATGTGGCTCTAGTTTGGTTTTGGACATATCTGTCAAATACGTGCCGTGTGATCCTGACATATAATTTAAAGACACACTTGAGTTTCATTTCTGTCGACATTTAGCTGTACGCCTAGATAAAAACTTACGTTACAGAAACGTTCTGCATTATCTGGTGTTTGTCTTATTTTAATTAAGTGCTGGATGTCTGAGAATTTTCTTTACTCTAATGATTCCTGTTTGAATTACTAGTCCTACCTCTTAGCAATTATAGCTTTGTTACTTAAGACTTGCCCTTACAGGAAGTTTCCTAACCGCATTTTTCATTCATCTTTGGTGTTCAGACCCCCGGGCAGTGAACTCCATGTGTGAGGATCTCAGGCATTCACAGTCAGGGTCCTCTTCTAAATCTGTGCTGAAATATAATTCTCATCTTAAGGCATTTTACTGAATCCTATTTATTATTCATTTTATGTTGTTTCACTTCTTTTAAAACTTGTGTTTTACTAGTTTGTAAAGTATAAATGCCATTCGAATATAGCTCATTTTTAGGATCAAAATATAAGTACTAATCTTTCCTGATGTGTGTATATATATATATATATATATATATATATATATAGTACCACATTTGATGTGCTCTAATGACAATTAGTGATGTGTTTGAAAGGGATCTTCGTGCGTTGGCGGGTATTTAGTTCAGGTGGCTACTTGGCACTCTATGTTTATCCCATAATGTTATCTCGGCATGAGATTGTTAATTAGGAGCTTAATTTAGCTGCCGGCATATGTTAACATTGGCTTAGGCTGCCATTGTTAAGCCTTTGCTGGCTGCTGAGTCTGCTGTGACGGCACAGGAAGGCTTTTTGATGTAACCCTAACATAACATTAGGATAAGACAGGAACAAAGCTCTGGAGATGTCGGGTTAGACCGAGACCCGTACCTCAGGATTCTACTCTATATGTCCGATGTGCCTCATAACTCTAGATAAATCCAGCCTGCCTCTTTTGGATTTCTCTCTAGTTCACTCTCACTTTTTGTGCACTGACCCAAACCACCTACACATAGTGTACGGGGATCATTAGAAGGTTTGGCACAGACCCAGTCAGCAAGGTTTACAGCCACAGGTGTAGTCCTTACGATACGTGTGTGCATGTGCGTCACAGGCTCTGTGTTTAGAAGCGTAGGCAACGAGCCAGCTGCAGTTCTTGGAAAACTCAAGGAGGAAGGAATTAAATTTGCTTTTGTGAGCTCTGCTGGGAATCACTGCAAATATCTATATCAACCGCAATAAAAAAATTAAAAAAGGTTTTTAAGACATCTTGTGCTTGAAAAGGGGTTATTGTTGAATTATAAATGATTTAATGTATCAAGGTATACACCCTCCATCAATTTCATGATTTCTCTTACAGTTTCATTAAGTCACAACGGGCCACTGACTCAGCAATCCTTGCTGTGGTTTTAAGGTACATACAAATCAGCCCAAATAAGTTAAATCAAGATGAAAAAAGAAGATAATTGTTTATTATAAACATCTACAAGATAAATCTCCCTGTGGAGTCCTGCTGATGAAGCTGATAGAATGATGAGTTGATGAAGGCGAGGTGGAGCAGTGCGTAACAGCAACATGAACGTAGTAGAGGTGGAGAAACAATCATATTTAAAAGGAGACGGCAGCAAGATGAAAGGCTAATGATGTATTTGTATTGAATAGAAGAGACCAGCTGATCAGAACAGCTGATATCATGATTGACAGCCCCAAAACGATGACAGCAAGGAAATAGTGAGTGAGCATGCGTAAAGAGGAGTGACTGGCAGAGATGTACGAGAAACAGACGACAGGCCTAGGCGTGCAAAAAGTGTAATCTTCCTCACTGAACTTACGTTAGAGCTTCATCTCCACGCGGTGAAGTATGCGTGATTTAAATGTGAAAGAAAAAGTTGGATCGGTGCACCCCTGACCATACTGTACGTGACGTGTTGGCACACTTGTGCTCTGGTCTGTTGGTCAGCAGCTCTTGAGGCCGGCTGAAAGAGGAGACCGGGCTGAACACAAAGCCCTCTGTGCCGCGGATGTAAGCAGAGCCGGCTCTAATCAACCTGCTCGCCCACCACAAAGGGAACCCTGACTAAGGTTACCCTCCAGCTCCAGCAACACATGCTGTTGGGGCTAGTGGGTAACATAAGACCGTAATATGTGTTGGGGTGTGCGCACATACATATGCACACAAACACTCACACACACACACACACACACACACACACACACACACACACACACACACACACACACACAAGGGTACACTCACATATACCCAAACAGCAAATGTGAAAAAGACACAGGAAGGCACAGAGGCACAACCACAGGCACAGAGGAGCATACACACATTGAAACACCACCCACACTTTTATACCCATGCACATGTTCTCATAAAGAGAGGTAGACAGAAAGATCGCGGGCGCGCCGGCAGTAACCAATGAGCTCGTCATCTTCTCTGGGAGGGATAAATCCTTCTCTCCCTCAGTAGTACTTTCTCAGAATGTGGGCCTTTGTGTCACCGCCGGTCACAGGACCCTGACACACTCTGTGTGTAGTGAGAGTAGGAGGAGAGAGGAAACAAAGTCTCTGCGGATTATCCCCCCGAAATGAGAATCCCCAGGCAGTGTGACGGTCACCCAGAGGCTTGTTGTGTCAAGGAGGCAACGTGGACGCCACCGTCTCCAGTGGGTCCCGAACCGTTCCCCTGTGGTTAGCGCGAGAACACGGCGTTCTTTTGTGGAGCGTCACAAACATCCACAAAGACGCGGACTCCACTGAAACATCTCCCAGTGAGGCGGAGCTATTATTATCTTTGGTACAGCAAAGCCTCTTACAGATCTTTATTTAACCAGATTGGCTGTCTGATGTATGGATACCTGAGGAGGCTTACAGGAACATTGTGGGGGCTTTGCAACCAAGGCCTTTGATAAAAAACACACAATACCACTACTCCTCTCTGACCTCCTGTCCTAAGGTGACTGGTGTTTTGCTCTGACTGGGGGGGTTCCCACCTCGTTCCTCTCACTGGAAGGTTTTAGGTAGCAGGCTAATCTTATCTCAGGGAAGGGAGAGGGCTGTGAGCCAGGTAACATGGTCGTCCCCTGTCTGACCCTTATCTGTGCAGCTACTTACCTCTCTTCATAGTGTATAGGATGCAAAAATAGAAAAGCAGATGGATTCTTTCTGCACTCACCAAATAAGAATTTGCACTCAGTATGTTAAATGAACTCAGCAGAGGGATTTCTAATCTGTTATCTGAGGAGACAGAGAAGCAGACTGCTCTCATTACAATCACTGGGCCAAGTCAGATAACTCATACAAAGACCAAGACTCTCCCACACCGTAATGTGTTTAACATGTATCATACATTTTATCCAAACATAGTTATAACATGATGCTATATACTTGATGATTGCCATTGCTACTGGAAGTACACAACAGACATGGCAGTAACAACATTGCCTTCTTCGCAGTAGTTTACACTAAACAGGTTGTTATCTGTGACCACAGGCTACAAAATACAAAGCACAGTGTCGGAACATGAACCATCAATGCCCAGCTTTTAAGTTAGTTTCTAGTGACTGCTGCTCTTTATAGCACATTTCATAACTTACCTGATCCAGCAACTGCAACTTTTCGTTTAGTTTTTTCTTCGTACAGTAAGAAGTTCTAAATAGATCGTTGCTTAGTTGGTTATTTCAGCCCTAATGAAACTTGCATCAGTCGTTGAAGTACTTGTAAGCTTTGGGTGAAGTTCAAATTGCCAAAGCATATGAATTGAATTTGTCATTACTTGTGCAGGGAATTGTAGATGAAGCAAATTGTGAATTGTGTTTTGTCTTATCTTTTAAATGTGACAATTTTATTCCTAATATTCAGTTGTAATGAACAAACTTACCCTCAGAGTAAGCTTCATGAACAAAACAATGCAATGCATAAATCCTCACAAAAAGGAAAATCTAAAAACACACTTCCAGATTTACCAAAGTTCAGGGAAAATTTTGTTGCAACTTTAATTGGCTTGTAATTAGTCTCTAATTAGTACCTAATCAACAGCACCTGGTACTGACCTGCCCTGGATTATCTGTATTCAATTTCTTTTTAATGTGATTCTCCAGAGCTAAAACAAGCTCGTCAAGTTGTGTTTTAGCTAAGCAGCAACCCAGAAAAGCCTATTCAGAGTTCTTTTAGCAAATGACAATGTATGTCTTATCTCTACTTTACTGCAGAGATATTCATGTCTTTGTAAATAAGTCTCTAGAATAGAGGCTTTTAGAAGGGAGAATGAATGCAATGTGTACGTGTTAGTTGTTGTCCTTCTTTGACAAATTGTTTAAAAAATGCTTTTAATTGTGATTTATCTTTATTGTAATTCTATGTTTTATAGAAAGAAACAGGGACACTCTCCTCGTGTTATTTCCCACTTCAGGCTATCACACTTCTTTCTCTTCCTGTCGACTCTCGTCCTCTTTCTGCTCGTCAGTCAGTCAGATGTTGTGGTCAGAGGATCCGTTGCCGGGTCTTGTGACAGACAGGCAGCGCCAGCTCCAAACTGAGCAGCTATAAATAAAGCTCGCTGCCACTGCCTCTGTTGCTGCTGTTGGATAGAGAGGAGAAGAGGACAGAAAGCAAAAACCTTTTTACAAACGTCTTTGAGACCATCTGTAATATCAGATTTTTACAAAGCTTTCATATTACTGGTATTATGGTTATCATTTACAGTCAGAGGACACAAATAAGGCAACTTAAAAGAACTTACCACCAAGCTATAGCCCATTTATCTTACTTTGTTCTAGTTTTCAAATGTAAAATGTGGTCTATTGCGGCAGGTAGGTACATTTAAGGAATATAGGGAAGTGTAATGATTTCACAATCATCTCCTGTGCAGGCTACAATGTGGTTTTAGCTTAGCTCATCGTTTAATACATGCTCAATCTCATTGGCCTATAATTTTAACATGGTCATTTTGCAATTTTCTGAATTAATCATTTCTTCTTTTTTTTTTTGCTAAGCAGAAGTTGTATTCATCATAGTTTAAAGGCCAAAGACAAGACAAGACAGGAAGCCTGATGTTACATGACACTTTTTTATTTTTAAGCTTAGTTTCTATTCAAAATGGGTTACATGTTGTGGGTTAAAATATGTTATATATGTATGTTATATATGTTATATATATATAATTCCCTAAGCGTTTCTAATGTACAAGTGCAGTGAAGTTTCCCATGCCAAACATTGGGTTACTCCCAGTGAGAGCAGCAGAGCGTATCCAGTGTAGGTTTATCAATAACCACTAACAGAGTAGTGCCAATGCGGACACTGGTCTCTTGTCTATTTGTTTGTGTGCGTGGGTGTGGGTGTGTGTGTGTGTGTGTGTGTGTGTGTTGACCTTTGGTATAAATAGCCTGCCGGCGCTAGCTGTGATGACAGCGGACAGCACGCACCGTTGTGTGAATTTGTTTCCTGAGTAGTGCTGTTCATTGGTTATCCCTCTTGGAACAATGCCTGTATGACTGCCTGCTACCCAGCAACACTCTGGCCTCTAATTTCCTGAAACTGGGCTCATTCGCAAACTCAGGGCGCAACCGTATATGGGTCTGCGATCAAATAGTTTGGACTCAAGCGCGGTCCCGGTGAGGATGAATACATTACTCGTAGGTGGACTGTAGTAGCAGCAGGTTGACTTTACAATAATGACCAATTGCATCTTCTAGTCTTATCCATTTTTAAGACAAAGTATAACAGGCCTGGAGGAAATTTCAGACCACTGTGTTGTGCTTCAGGAGTCCCAAGGCACAAATACACAGCAACCCAAACAGTAATATACAAATATGCTCAAATACGCTTTTATTGTCAGCAGAAACTCTAATCTTGGATGAAAATTGCCTCATTATTATGTTTTTACACTGTCTATTCCTCTCTGCCATACTGATTTAAACTGTGATCAGGATGATTAAAGGGTTGGATAGATGCACATGTATCAACTATATGCCTACTAGTGCTTTTGTGTGATAAACACAACCTTAGCTGTACCACTACAGCCCTATAGGTAGCTATCCCTAGAATGTGGCTTTAGGAGCTGTGACACAACTAAGGTGTAGTCCTTAAACTCTAAACTCTGTTTTATTTTAATCCAAAGTATGGAGATTTGCTCTGGATGTTGCTGCCTAGAGTAATTTGGATTGTACTTTTTCATTAACACAATGAAGTCAAACTAAGAACATTAAAGAAAAAGTAACAGCAGAAAATAACCTCCAGATTGCTGTTTCTTAATCGTCCCTTTTGTTTTCTTCTCCTAGACCTGGAGCCCGATGACAACACGTCATTTTACATCCTAAACGTGGGCCAGCCCCAGTCTATGGTCACCAACCACCAGTCTGTCGGCCTGCCTCGCCATGGCATGCAGTCCCACTCCCAGATCATCAGCAATTCCCAGCGCCTTTACTCGCACAAACCAGGACCCGAGCCTCCGAGCTATGGGGCGCAGAACTCCAAGTACGGCACCTCCCCTCTGCTGCCCTCTGCTCCCGTGGAGGCACCGAAGGCCTTTGAGTGCCCCAGTATCCAGATCACTTCCATCTCCCCCAGCTGCCAGCAGGAGATGGATGCCAATGAGGAGGATCTGAGGGCCAATGGTCCCGATGGGGACTACCACGGCGACAGGCCCCTGTCCAGAGACCACCTTTACTTGCCCCTGGACCACGCGTACCGGGACTCTTCGCTCAGCCCCAGTCCGTGCAGCAGCCTCTCCTCCAGGAGCTGGTTCTCTGATGCCTCCTCCTGTGAATCCTTCTCGCACGTCTACGACGACGTTGACTCCGAGCTAAATGAAGCGGCCGCTCGCTTCACCCTGGGCTCCCCTCTCACCTCCCCGGGCTGCGTCTCCCCTCAAACCAGTGGCGGGGTTCTAGAGGAGCAGCCCCACTGGCAGCACCAGCACCCCGCCTTTGTGCACCACTCTCACTCCATCAGCCTGTCGCCCCGACAGTCCCCCTGTCACTCGCCACGCACCAGTGTCACCGACGAAAATTGGCTGAGCCCGCGGCCGCCTTCCAGGCCTTCCTCGCGCCCCACCTCACCCTGCGGCAAGAGGCGCCACTCCAGCGCCGACATCTGCTACCCTGGCTCGCTGTCTCCCCATCACTCACCCACACCCACACCCGGACCGTCACCCAGGGGCAGCGTGACAGAGGACACCTGGGTTGGCAGTCCTTCTGTGGGCATGTCACCCTTCCAGTGTTGCCCGTCCGAGGCAGACATCCCATCCAAGACGAGGAAGACCTCACAAGACAGAACGTCTATGCAAACGGGGAAAGGGGAGCTGGGGCTGGATGACCAGGGAAATATGTCTCCTAATCTAGACTCTCCTTCAGACGACGGCTTGCACAGCCTGAAGAAAGACGGCCCCGGGGAACAGTTCCTCTCGGTGCCCTCTCACTTCTCATGGAATAAACCCAAACCTGGTCATACACCTATATTCAGGTAAATTTGCTGATGTTGAGGAGAATAACAGTGGAAGATTTTGACTCTAATCTCATAGATGCAGTCACCTAATCTAGTTTAAGCAAAAATATTCATGCAGATGTAGAGGAGTCGATGGAGAGGAAGTGACTGGAAAACATTTGTATCTGTTCAAATGTCAGCGAGGACTTTCTCAACTGGTTAAAAAGAACTTTCTGTTGCAATCCATTTGTTCTTTTCTACTTCCTGTTTGTATTTGAGAAAGACTTGGTAACAGTAGTGACAGCAATAGTAGTGTGGAATAGATTCTTGATGCATAACATCCTTAAACTTGAAAAGATTTTTTACTTATAGCCAAAAACGGGAGGTGGTGTGCTGATAACTGCCTCTGTGTCTGTCATTTTGGTGAAATATGAATGCAATCACCGCTCGGCAAAACAGCAATTGTCTTCAATCTTAAAAGCAATTACTAGGGCAAGGCTAAACAATACTGTAGACCTCAGTGGTAAATGTTTTTATAGAGTGATGTGAGGTGTCATAAAGATTGAAAACCCTTTTTGATGTGGGAGAGGAGTGAAAACATTGCAGGGCAGTAAAGGAGCATTAAATAGCCTGTTAGATGACTAAAAGGCTTGTTGATGGATCAATGTTCAGTAACAAGGGAACTTTGAGCTTTGTATCAGCAGTATAAATCTGACTTAGAAACATTGTATAGTAATACAAGTTTATTAGTGAGGAACACGGAGGGCACACTACTGACTCCTTCAAGCACATACACACATACACACGCACACACACAGCAAGTCACAAGCTCCACATTAATGAAACTCATATTGGAGTTTTCTTAGGAGAGGAGTCTGCTGTCTGTTCTCCAATGTGTGCAGCAGATGAAGACATGGCCTTGTTTGTGTGCACTGGCCCCTAGCACTGTAAATCAGCACAGGGCACATATGGCAAAGGGGCCACGACACACACACACACACACACACACACACACACACACACACACACACACACACACACACACACACACACACATACACACACAAACACGTGCATAGACATAACAGAAATGCTTGCTCACATAGACCTAACACTCTCCAGACAATAACATGCCAGGGTAACAGGGTCAGCTTTATGATGAGTCACTGTTTGATATGTGCATCCTTGCCCTTGTTAGTGACATTTCCTGAAGTCACGGCTAAGACAGCGACAGAATAACATTACTGTAGAGTCAGGTGCCTGTTGAGTTGTCTGTCTGGTGAGGTGTTCAGACGCTTACTTCTGAGTCTATTCTCAGTCCTTTCTCCCTGAGCTGTCTGCAATGAGATATTAATGGCACTCTTATGTGTTTACTGCCAAAAGCTTTATTTCAACAAAAGGCCAGCATGACCATCTGCAAGGAAATAGTCTAGCAAGTGACCAACTAACCACTGGTTTCACTAATTTGCTGTATTTTTTTGGGTTTGGACCTTAAAGGCAGGAGAGACAGAAATAAAAACAAAGGAAATAGTTGTAATGGGCTTTTGATGTAAGAAATGAATATAACCCTGCATTGTTATGCATGACATATTTATGGTTAAGTATCAATTGCAAGATAATCTGTTCACAAGGTGTCATTTCATGACTTCATATGTGACTGGGCCTCACAATCATGTGTAGATGCAAGATTCCCTAAATCATCAAATGGAAAGAATGCTATAAGGATGCTATGAAGGAGACAGGATGAGTTGTGGGACTGTGATTAGGCCGGGAGCCCCGACACCACGCCATAGTCATTTGAGAAAGGTTACGCTCTGTGTGAGGACATAAGGCCGCCGCTTCTGCTCCGCTTTGCCCCAAAGCTCATATTTCCTCTGTCCTCCCTCTACTCCTGTTACCGTGGCAGCCATGCAAACCCGCACTTCCTGGGCGGTTATGTCATGGCTGTCGGGAGGAAAACCAAGGGTTAGGATGCCTCTGATACACCCGAGTTAGATCTGAGATGGAGCCGCTGTCAGTAGAAAACAGACGACACATTCACCATCACAGTTACTCAGAATAGTTCACCATACGGTGGTTTTAAAGCAATGATGTCAACAATCATGACAACTATTGGTGGTATATTGTGTGTATATAATCTCATGTGATTTGCTCAACCTGGCCAGTTAGTCTTTATGTAACAAGTTACAAGCTGAAGTGGTTTTAGATGACATTTCCATGTCATCCGTGTGTCACATCTGTAGAATGTAGCTCAGTTAGATTTTCAACCACAAGGCTGCATTTAAGCTGCTCAAAAACCTCCACAAAATGTCAGACACATGCCCCTTTCATTCCAAAATGCAGTCTCTTCTTTTGGATCCAGTGCCAGTCTGTAAGGCGGTTTATGAAGTGAAATGACTCCACTGTAAGCCTGACTCACATGTCTTTAATTCAGTCTGATCAGATCGGCCTGCATGTAGCCAGCTCTTGACGGACGCTTGGAAGGGGAAGAATTAAGGGAGTCAAGCCGTGCTGGCTGAAACTTTACAATCTTTCCCTCGAAGAATTATTTGTACTGTCAAAAGATCTAACGTGCAGTTTAGACTCAGCTTATACCACCGTGTGACCGTGTGCACAAAGAGCCTAAACTGAGGTAGAGATCAGTGTGTAGCGTAGCTTGTCTTCCTTTTCAGCCCATGAGACAGCATATACTCGCAGCTGCAGTCGATTCACTGACTCAGGCCTGACATACGCAGCCATTAGAGACACATATGCAGGGACGCAGCATGATTTATGATTGTGTGTACTGCTGTGCTAAAAGAAAACAATGTCACTTTGTAACACCTGGACGACACACATACAGTCTAGCTCGTGCTACCTCTTGTATCATGAATAATTAATCGTGTACACAGTCAAGATGCGACGAAGGTTGACTTTGTGGCTTTTACTACAATTCAAGTACCTCTTCAGGTTAAACTGTACTGTAGTATTTCAGTACAGATATTTCAGAGTAGAAGACTTATAAAGAGAAGTAGATAAACCATTAACCATTAATCTAAAGAAAACTTAACAAACATAAACCAAACTGTGCATGAACAATCTTTATGGACATTTGAAAATACACTTTTGGACCAGATTACCTCCCATTTTGGGCTTTTCCAGATGTGGCACTATGCTCCTAACCTAACAATAGATACAACATTTGGAAAAGGTAACTGCTTGGTTGTTGTTAATGGTTGTTTGTGTTTACAAAATGCTTTGGAGATAAACTCCTGCAATGCACTCAGATGGAGAGACCCAGTTTCTCTGTGGAGGCCATTGAGTGTTTTATTTGTGAGTGCAGCTGTTCAAATATGATTGTGACCTACACGGATAAAAAAAAAGAGGCAGTGAGAACAAACACACAATACCAGCCTCTTTGATGCATTACACACACACACACACACACACACACACACACACACACACACACACACACACACACACACACACACACACACACACACACAGAGTAATTTACTCACCGTCTGACACACTCTCTTCACTGACCCACACAGAACACTCACAAAGAAAAACCCCCTTAGAAGATGATTCAACCTTAAAGTGTTAACCTGACCTATAACAAGTGTTATGTTTAAGAACAGGATTAATGCATCTGGGCATTCCAGTGATTCACTGTCTGGTGGGGCTAAGACAACAGACTGTTATAACCCCTATTTTACACCTAGTATGCTGTCTCACACCATGAAGGGGAAATACTTCTTTTTCAGCTTTTGGACATTTTCAGACAGCCTGAAGATCGTCTTCACCCACCACGTTGAAAGACGGGTTGTTTTAGGAAGGAGAGGTTTTCTTGCTTGACCGTACTCAGTGATGTCACAGACATTACCATACGTACAGAACATTTTGAAATATAAATGTGAAGCAGATTTTCTTAGGGACATTTTTTGTGCTTTAATATTTTCATATTTTATACCACACTGTATGTTGTAATTATTTCATACCAAAGCTCTTCCTCCTTGTGTGTGCGTGTTTGTGTGTGTGTGTGTGTGTGTGTGTGTGTGTGGTTTTCCCTCATCAGGACCTCTTCACTGCCTCCACTTGATTGGCCACTGCCCAGCCAGTTTGGCCAGTACGACCTGAAGATAGAGGTCCAGCCCAAAGCTCACCACCGAGCGCACTATGAGACGGAGGGCAGCCGAGGAGCCGTCAAAGCAGCGTCCGGAGGACACCCGATCGTCAAGGTAAGACCAATTACCCAAATGCTAACAAGCTTAGCGGTGAGAAACATTCGTCCTGACATTATTACGCATTAAAAATGATTAAAATCCATTTTTACAGAATATTAACTTTGTTTTTTATGCTCCATTAAACAAAATACCGGTGTCTCTGCCATGCTCAGGATTACATTCCTCTCCGAGGTCAGGACTGACTCACTGTTTGTGTTGACATGATGCTGGCCATGCATTAGTTAAGGGAGACCCTGTACACTGAGCGCTTATCATTCAGCAACCTACCTGTCATCTACCGATAGCTGCTACTAAGACTAATGCTACATCATTGGACTCTAGATAGGTAATAGTTCAGCCTTATTACTGGTTGTTGTGATGTGCATTACAAAGTTTTACAGATTTGCATGTGTGGACGGTCACATGGATCCTCTGCCACAGCAAGACTGTCAGTCAAGCTGTTGAGGTAGATAGACAAGCAGGCAGCTAAAGAGAGCTGCCACTATAGCCGAGTCAGCTGCTTTGTAATTTGATAGCACCTGAGAGAGAGAGAGAGAGAGAGAGAGAGAGAGAGAGAGAGAGAGAGAGAGAGAGATTTCAGTGCCATTAATATTTCAAGAAGACCGTGACGAGCTTCCTTTGTGCGTATGATTAGGATAGGGCCTTAGAGCTAGACCATGACCACATTGTGGAAGCCAACAATGGCTGACTTTAGACTGACAGTTCGATCAGCTGTTCAATCATGTAAGTATGGCCACATACTGTCAAATCCTCTGTATATTTGTCACACCTGCATCTACCTTACAGTGGCTCCTACATCAATACATTCTTACATGGTAAGGCATGTAAAATGCTTTGGAAACACAGCCCAATTTGTGTATAATTAATTATGATTAATAATTGTTTTGTTATTGGTTGTGGGGAACATGTGTTATCATTGCTTGGCACTACAGATGGGAAGGTTTTGTCCTTTAGGCCAACTCAGTCAACAGCACAATATACACAAGATTATATAACAATTTTTAAAAACCGCAACATTCGAACAGCTGTGGACACAATATTTCCTGAAAGAACCACGGAGCCCAAATGACTGCCATTTGTTGCTTTAGAAACAGTCTATGTCCTCATGCATTTAGTCATGCAGGCTCCCTCCAGGCCAATCATTAACCATCTCAACCTCAGTTAGACCAAGACTCCATCCTGCCATATGTGACGATGCATAATTTAGCCGTCAAATGTTTTCAACCGAGCGTTTGCCACGCTTGCCCTCATTCATCTTCCCCAGAGGGAATAGTTTGTTGTTATAGCAGTGCATTTGGGTTTTTACTGTTGTGTGAAGACAGCAGACTGGTTTGTTTAAACATTTTTTATTTTTGTTTTATTTTATCAAGTTATTCATTTTTTTTGGGATAAATCTTGACCAAGATTACAATCTATCGCAACTCCGAATGCAAAACAGATGATAAGCCACAAGAGAAGATACGTTTACTTCTACTCATGTACTTGTTTAAGATGAGGTTCACAAATCACTGTGTTCTGTTAATAAATTGCTGTACAATGAATCCCACGTAAAATGGTTCAGCAGGTTGCTGACTTATAGACTTATAGTTGCTAAAAGTGAAAGAAGTCACTCAGTGTTTATTCTTTAGGCATTCTGTAGCAGAGTGCTGCCACTAACAGTGCTGAAAGTGAAAATGTAATTTATTTCTGCTGAAACGCACTTTCGGGTGCAACCAACTGCAATAGTGTTGTCACGGACAGAGTGGGAGAAGCCCACAAACAGCTTTCACTTGTCATGAGCAGCGGTCTATGGAGCTTTGTGTGGGAGGGAAGAGAGAGCAAGAGAGCTTGATTAAGTTATTTTTTATATGATATTAAACAAAATAAATCCGTACACAATTCTGTATTCAGCAAATATACATATCACTCCACTGTTTTCAGTGAAGTGGCAGTTAATCGTTTTAATACCTCAATATTGATAAAGTAATGACCAAATGTAAATTGTTAACCCAGAAATTACAACAGATTTCCTCTCTTATCTTTTACAGAAAACCTTATGCTCCAAAATAATTTTAGGATGCACTCCCTGCTTTCAGGTCCTTTTATAGAGAAGACAATGACGCCTCATCAGCTTGTTGTAGTATAACAATAAACATTTTAAACTAGATCTATGTGATTCTGACTCAAGCTCTACAATAGGATCTCCTCAGTGGCTCGTTTGCCTCTTATTTTCCGCGGCTACACTTCTTAACAGCTCCTACATCCTGTGTCTGGGGCCCAGAACCACAAGTTAGAAATCACTGACCCCAAAACTGCTCCTCAACTGAGCCATTAAATTCTACACAGACACGCTGAAAAAACTCACAAGACACTAAAAAACACAATCAACATCAAATGAGCAGCCGGCTTGTGCTATGTGATAGTATCAGCACTTGTCCAGCAGGTCTAACAGTCAGTCTTTGTTTACTAAACAGACAGCCCTCTATTGTTGGTCTTCTGAGCCTTTTTGTGATGCACTGTGCATAAAAACTACCACATTGAAAGGTCATTTCTTCACCCCTGTGATGTCACTTTTGTTTTTACAGAAACACAAAAACCAACACAACACACATTTGACTCAGTATTTGTTAGCCGTAAGGGGGTCAGACCTCTTGAAGCCATTGACAAGCTCGCACATATCCTGTTTCCCAGGTGCACTATAGGCGTGAAGCGAGCGATTCCCTGGAGGCCGAGTGGCCCACATGTGTGACTGCAGCTTCTCTGCTGCACAATTTGAATTCATAGATTGTGACATATTTGACTATATTTCCGGTTCAGCAGTCAATAACAATTGTGACAGACAGCATAACTCTAAGAAGGAGCTTTTCTTTGTTATGATGTTAAACACTGGTAGGTAGTCAGATCAGTGGCCAATAGCACAGCAACTGCCATTGTTATTATGACGTCTTCACCATGTAGTCATGTAATCCTAAATTCCTCTGGCCCTTTCATTCGGACGGTTTGACAAAACAATATTTGTTATCAGACAGAATCAGGGCCATGTGTGTTTTTGTTGTGGATACATTTGAATTCATCATCTGGCCTTTTTTGAAGTATGCAAAGTAGGATTGCTTGGCATAGTGTTTTGTGTTTTGGTACAATAGCCTACAAGTACACATGGAGTGCAGGTGGAGCCCTCAGTAACAGTTTGCATACAGTTCTTTACATTTCACAGGTGGTTGGAAAGATCGAGGGCACTTCTATGACATGTATCCGGGTTTCCTCCTGTGCCGACTTCCCCTCCTGAAAGTGCTCTGGTAGCGGCAATGCTCAAAAGTTTTTTTTCAAGAGTTGGCTTTGTTTGGGAAAGTTTACCTCATGGACAGACGCATCAACTCTGTGCTGTTACTGTTGCATTGTTTGTCAAAGAAAGCAGCTTGCTTCTGCCTGAGGAGTATTCCTGGATTTGATTGATCTAAATAGTTCTCTGTCAAGGTAACCTTCGGTTGCAGTTTTGACAGGTCTGTATACTCTACTTTGAAGTTCACACTAATCTCCTATAGCAGGTGGAGTACTGGCTTCAAGTACTATCTCACAGTAACATAATCTGAACCCGACAAGGCATCGACAAACTCTCGCAAACAAGCCCAGGCTTTGTTTACAAACTCACGGATGTCTCTTTCCCGCCATGTCGGCACCAATGCCTGTTTCTCTTGTGTTCAGCCATTGACTCTATCGCACCATCCTCTTTAGGTGGGAGTCCCAACAGGTGTTTCTCTGATCAGATTGTGGTCAGGCGACCTGTGAGGCTACTGGCTACTCGACTTTGTGCTCTGTTTGTGGCCACGTTTAAAAATCTGATTTCTGTACAAAGTTACTTTCAGAATGTTTCATTTTATGGCTGTAAAGAAGAAAAACTAAATAGCTGGGCTTTAAGCATAAAAAAAGGATTTACTTTAACTTTATACTCAGTGTTTTTGACGGAATTGTAGATTTCTTTCTTTTGAATTGACTCTTTCTGGGAGGACATATTCATGTTTCTTTGAGTGTCTGTTTGGACCTCTACTACTAGCTCCAGTAACACAGCAGTGAGTTACTCATACCTCTCACCCAGTGGCTCTCATCCACATTTCTCAGGGAGAACGGTCTTGTGAATTCTTCAGTGTGTCTGTCGAATTTAATGGCTCAGTTGAGGAGCAGTTTTGGGGTCAGTGATTCCTAACTTGTGGTTCTGGGCCCCAGACACAGGATGTAGGAGCTGTTAATAAGTGTAGCCGCAGAAAATAAGTGGCAAATGAGCCACTGAGGAGATCCTATTGTGGAGCTCAAGTCAGAATCACATAGATCTAGTTTAAAATATGTATTGTTATACTTGTATCATTTTGTGCCGTTGAATTCTACGTCACAGTAACTTGTACTAAGCTGAGTCTGCATAGTGTTGAGAGTTTTATCTGCTAATACCAATAAAGAAGACGTGAAGGTGTTGAGCAGCAGTTGGTCAGCGGTCTAAAGAGAGACGTGTGTCAGCTCCTCTTCTGTCTGTATGTACAGTAGCCAGACAAACGAAGGCCAGAAAGCGTGACACGTGTTTACATTGAACTGTTTCGACAGACGTGATTCATAGCTCGTGGTTCTGTGAGGAATGCTGTGTATTCCTCCGCATTCTTTCCATAATTTGTTTGCAATATTGATTGACCACCTGACCCTTTTTTGAAATAATTGTACATTGTTCCGACCACGTCTGAGCCCGGCTGACGAATTGTTTCAGCCGTTCCTCCGGGGCTAGCTGCAGACCATAATCGGTACACCTGTTGCTAGGAGACATATAAGTCCAAAGCCTCTCTGGCTTGCTGAGGTATCCTTGTGCGTATTTAAACAGCTTAATTGAGTGCTGCTGCACCCACACAAATATAAGGAGCCCCTCTGGTATTACCTGCTGCTGCACAGTGAGGCAGACAGACACAATAGAAAAAAAAGGCTGCGTACATGCAGAACACAAACAAATGAAGACGCACCAACATTGCAGACAGTTGGATTATAATATTATGTCCATCTCCACCTCTGTCTAATCGCTTTTGTCCTCTTGTCTTGTGTCAGAGTGAAGCTTTTTGCCTCGACAGGTCTCTCTCTCTCACTCCTGCTGTCTCTCTCGGTAGACTGGTGGCCATAATGGGGGAGACACACAGGCAACAATGCAGATTGCATGCGGGGTTTGCACTGTGTGAACTGGCTGCAGCTAGTGCTGCTTTGCCCTGGAGCTGTATTTCATATAAACATGTTGGAAGCTTGGCTCTCATTTGTTGTAATCAGGCTTAGGCGCACAGCGAGGCGCACTGAGAGAGGAGGAGAGAGACAGAGGTGTGTGTGAGAGAGAGAGAGAGAGAGAGAGAGAGAGAGAGAGAGAGTGAGAGTGAGAGTGTGGGGGAGGAAAGAAATTGGAATAAAAGGAATTGAGTTTGGACCAGTCTAGCAAGGCCATATACAGCCCTCATGCAGTATACAGTAAACGCTCCTGTGTGTGTGTGTGTGTGTGTGTGTGTGTGTGTGCGCGCACATGTATTGACCTTGTTTAAACAAACAGTCAACCGGCCCCCCTGGCTCTCTCTGCCCTCCCCAGTGTGCTGGGCAAACAGCAAGCCTGTGTGTGTGTGTGTGTGTGTGTGTGTGTGTGTGTGTGTGTGTGTGTGTGTGTATATGTGTATGTGTATATGTGTGTGTGTGTGTGTGTGTGTGTGTGTCCATAGATCCCAGGTCGAGGTGTCACAGTGCTACAGAGGGAAACCACTGCCAGATAAAATGGGCCCACTGGTGACCTTGACCACCATTGCGCCTGTTTTTACATCTGTTGCACACACATGCTAGCCTCTCTCTCTCTCTCTCTCTCTCTCTCTCACGCTTTCTTTATCTCTCGCTCTCTTTCTCTCTCTCTCTCTTACTCTCTCTCTCTCTCTCTCTCTCTCTCTCTCTCTCTCACACACACACACAGACACACACACACACACACACACACACACACACACACACACACACACACACACACACACACATCAAAAACCTAAAGTTAGTGTGCTTAAATCCACACATTCTATCACACTCTCCATCCAACATGAGCTTCAGGGCTGTAGTTTACATCAATGTGATTGTACGTAGATGCTCGCTCATTACACACACACACACACACACACACGCACACTCACTCCTGCATACGCACAGAGGGTCTCGCCATGGCAACAGTGGAGCAACACAGAGAAACAACTTGGCAGAGTCAGGCGCTCGCAGTGAGAAAGTGTCGAGTTACGGCAGAGGGCTGCAGCTGAGGTAGGTGAGAGGAGAGGACAGGGACGGAGAGGAGGAGAGAGTGACAAAGGGGAGAAGGAGTGGGAGGAGAGGAAAGAAGGAAGGAAGGAAGGAAGGTCAGGATAGGAAGGGTTAGGGGAAGGAGTGAAGAGGAAAGGAGCAGGGAGCCGGTGATGTGCTCCCTCGTGTAAATACCCCATTATCAAAAGTCTTAAAGAGCCCAAATCAGCTCTGAATACTGCTGTCATTTTTCTACTTTATTTGTAAAATAAAAAAGTTAAAACACTTGATTTTGTGTTTGTGTGTGTGTGCATGGTTGCCTGTTTATGTGTGTATGCAGTGATGGGAGATATTTTCCCCCCCTCGCTTTGCTAGCCTTATTACTGGATCAGTGGAACAGATGAAGGCCTAAAATAGGTGGGGACTTTATTTAGCGGGAGCTGAGTATGTAACCGTATCCAGTGGTTTTATTTTAAGGGACGGAGTTCATCCTAAATTTCGATCAACAATCCGAAGTGGCAACCGTAAGTCAGTGACAGGCTTCAGCGAGGCCCGGGGAACATGTGACCGGCTTTAATGTCAGCGTTGGTTTAATATAAGAACTGATCTCTTATCAGGCCTCAGTTACTTGCTGACTGACCAGCTGGGCTGAACTCTGGACCGGCAGAAAGGTGAGGAGTTAAAAGTGCAGAGACCACCCTCCTATGGTATTTCACACTCGAGCACAGATTTAGGGGGCGGCGGAGGGGGTGAGTCAGGAATGTGAAATGAGTCAAGGGTGTGTGTGTGTGTGTGTGTGTGTGTGTGTGTGTGTGTGTGTGTGTGTGTGTGTGTGTGTGTGTGTGTGTGTGCCGGGTGCATTTCACTGCCCGAGATGCCTCCTCCGCCAGGACCATGGCACTATCCATGTGTGTTTGTTTACATGTGCTGCTGTTTGCAGGTGGTGCTTCACCCGTTTTCTGAACTGACGGTGCAAATAGGCCCCCTGAAGTGTGCTTGGACTGCTATGTGAGGAGCTTTGTGACACTGTTTCGATCTGGTCTCAGGGTTGTAAAGCGTGGTGTTCGGGCTAGAAAGCTCATGACATCGATTTTGAAAAATTTGGGCTGAATTGAGATCAATGAATGTCGTACTATGGTGTTGGAAAAGCGGGTACTAGCAGCTTCCCACCTGCTCTGACGTATTTCTTTTCCAGTTCAACTTCCACCCCTCATGCACCAGTACCATGTGTTGAGCCCTTGTTGCTAAAGTAAATGTTATTCTTTGAACCAGCCACGTGTTGTAAAGTTTACATGTGTTTAGTTATTGTTTTGTTACTTTTTACAGTTTACATTTGTAAGCTGCTCTATTTTTTTCCTCTCCAATTATCTAAATTAATCAAATTGAGCTGAATGGAGGGAACACCAAACGGAAAACATTTGTGTGTTTTTAGTAACAGTTGTGACTGAATTAGACTGGCTGTGTGCTGTGTTTCTGTTTGGACTGTTGATTCACTGGGACTGCTAAAGTGAGCTCTTTCTTTCTGGCCCTCTAATCAGGTTTTCCTGGTTGATTATTTGATTTGGAAAGAGCTCCTGGCCTGCTAAGTGTGTGTTTGTCAACACTCTGGCTCCATGCTAAAATCCCTCATGTGCAGAGAGACGAGAGAAACAGAGAGAACACAAGAGGACACAGAAAAAGCCTGCTTTAGACTCGCCAATGTGAAGTCGGTGCGAGGTGTGCTCACCCGAAGATGACGTCATCGTGCCTTAAAATATCCAATGATTTTAAAAAGATGGGCAATTTGTTTTTAAATGCTTTAGAAATCGGAGGTCTAAAAAAATATGTACATTTGATTTTGCTATACAGGATATTCCACCTTTGTTTCATTCTAATGCATTTAGTACTTGTATTTCTTTCTTTACAGGGCTTGTAAAAGTATAAGTGGGGCTATGAATATGAGATATATATGTTTACAGTTAATTACAATGCATTGTTTTGTGTCGTCACTTCTTTTTCACAGTACATTTAAAGTTTAAAAAAAAAAAATATTTTCAGTCCCAGTTTTTCCATGCTTTTCGTCGTGTTCTAAGCTACACCCGTTAAGACTTTTCCCTTTTTTTACGTCCGTCTTTCCTCTCTTACGGATACATTCCTCCAGACACTGTTAACTCATTTTATGCTGTCTGGAACACACATGGTGCTGTGAATAAACATGCCCTGATTTATTGACACACACACACACACACACACACACACACACACACACACACACACATGCAGACACACACAGCCACACGCGCACTCTGTGTGATAACTTCCACAGTGTGCAGACATGATCATAAAACAAGCAACACAAACCACAAGACCGTTGATTCCTGTGACTCCATGTTTCTTTGAATCCAGAATAATGGTGTCATTTACAGCCGTGGAGCCATTCAGACTGGGGTGCATAATTACCTGTTAGCTTGTTACTAGCAGGATTTGTACTTTCATGTGGCTCTTAAGATCTAATGTGGTTTTCAAAGATGAACCCATTACTGGTTGTTATAGGGGACTCATGCTGTTCCTTGGTGCAACTTCCTTACAAATCCATTTCATGTGCCACATCCAGCAGTTTGATTCCAGTTCGACAAAGTCAGGAATTATCTCACTATGCTGTAGCTGTCAGTTCAAGTTTAGAAGTTACATTTCAGAAACATGTGCTGTCTACGTAGGTTTGTGTGTACTTTTGTGTGAAGAAGAATCGTCCTTCTTTGCTCATGATCTTTGGGGTTAGTGTCAGAGATTTCATTCTGCCTCCTCAGAGCAACCTCTGCACCACAAGAACTAACAGCAGTGTACAAAGCAGAGAGACACACACACACACACACACACACACACACACACACACACACACACACACACACACACACACACACACAAAACAGTGGATTACTGCTCTGTTTAGTCATTCATTCTAATTCAGACATGTCTCCATCACTGAGCAGTTAAAATACACAGAGGATGTTCTGGAAGAGTATCAACATACCATGGGGAGGGAGGTTTTTGCATCAAAACAAAGCCTGGGGGTTGGAAATTAAAATTAAAAAAATAAAAACTCAACAGTTGGCACAGTAATTGATTTATAGGTACAGATAAACAAACCTTTCCCTATGTAATTACACATGATTATAAATGCCACTTCCTTATGGAAATATAACAATGCTTTCCACAGAGTTTTGGTGAAGCAGAAGATAGAGAGATGTTTTAAAACTGAACACTTTTGAAACCCTGGACTTGTGTAGAGCCTGAGACACTGGGATAACCACAGTGGAGAGGAATATGTCCTATATGTCCATAATCATTCGTCTTCAATTTGGCAAAAGTTATAGGCTACCTAATAAACGAGTTACGTTAAGATAACCACTGTGCTCTTAACTAACTTGGTGTTAAGTAGTAACAACAAAGTGTGAGTTTGTTTACTTACCAGTCATTTTATTTTCAATGCAGCCTTCTCCTGCGAACCAATGTGTCTTTAATGAGCTCAGTAGCTCAACCCTCTTAAGATACAAGCTTTTTATTCAGCTGAACAGTGAAGCATTATTCACATTTAAGTGTCTGCCTCTGGAGGCTCGTCCTCTCACACAACCCGCTGTAAACACAGAGCCTTTTTTTTCCACGGCTCAGTTCAACATAGGTGCCCCATACCGTAACTTCTTCCACCACGGGGGGGACGTCAAGGAAGTAGTAAGTAAAGAGAGAAAGACAGTGAGATACGATCATGACCACATGCTACCAGTAAATCCAATGACAGATGTTCCCATGAACACCAATTCCACCATTGATTCCAGTACACCTTTTTACCAAATGCTGGAAATAAGTTGCATTTAATAATCATAATTTTAAAGATTGGCTTCCGAGAAAGTCAATATTTTGAAACCAAGCACACATTTATTCGGTAGTACTGGCTTACTGTTTTTCTGTTTCTGACCAATTTAATCCTTTTTTTTTTCTTTTTTCGCTGGTTTTGGAACGGTACATGACAAATCCGAAAGCTACACCCACTTTCTCACCCACCAGTTTTTTGTACCAAACATTGACACAGCGCCGTGTGATGCAAACCTGCTGGGAGGAAAGGCTTAGCAGCCAGCTGTGGTGGGGCTGAGGCTTGGCAGTTTCTGGGTTGAAGCAGCAATGAATGCCCCTGTTCTCTCCCATTAAACTCAACGGGCTGCCCTCCATTTGAGCTGAAGGTGTGGGTTGCGAGGGCAATATGGAGGGCTAGGGGGGCGGGGGGGGATTCGGGGGTTAGTCTGCCAACTACAACATTACAACAGTGGTGGGATTGTGTGGCCTGTGTTTTCTGTACCTCTGAGGAGGAAAAGGTTCTGCTCTCCTTTCCTTCGTCCTCTTGTCTCTAGCTGACACGCAGCACTTTTCCTCCGTCCAACATCTCACCTGTCTGAGGGGAAGCCGGGATGCCAGCACTCTAAGACTAATGGAGAGAGCAGCTGCTCGTCTAGGTGTCCGCATGAACCACTGGATTTCAAAAGACTGTTTTCAGCCACAGTGTTACTGACCTCACAGAATTAGTGTGAATTATGCTTTTGTATAATTTGACATCCATTTGTTGTTAATTGATATGATGAATTAGTACACAAGCTCATTGTTCTTCTCATAATCTCTTAAAACCGACTCAGGTCTCTTAGTTAGTTTTTTTGCAGTGGCCACTGTAGATGAAGTACAACTTTTATTTGGCCCCCGGACCGGTTGACCAGAACAGGTTTAAGGCTCTGGTGAGGTTTTTTTTGGGGGGGGTAAAACAGTGTCCTGCAAAGAACCCTGTTAAGAGGCAGGCGTGCAAGGGGAAAAAATTATAAGTCTATTAGTTGAAAACATCAGTGGCGAACTGGTCGGAGGCCAAAGCGCCAGATGAATCTCCAGTGGTCCTGCCAGAAATATCACAACACCGTCAACCTGACATTTAGATTCCCTCCACAAAAAGGTGGCCTTCTGAAGGCAGTGGAAACGAAGAGAGTATTCCTTTGTTCACACCTCTCATCTGGACCCCAAGAACTCACATCTGTTTTTTTTTTCCATCTCTCTCTCTGTCATGTCTCAGCTCATTGGCTACAGTGAGAAGCCCATCAACCTGCAGATGTTCATCGGAACAGCAGACGACCGTTACTTGAGGCCGCATGCCTTCTACCAGGTGCACCGGATCACTGGGAAAACCGTAGCCACAGCCAGCCAAGAAATTGTAGTCTCCAGCACCAAAGTTCTCGAAATTCCTCTCCTGCCTGAAAACAACATGTCAGCCGGGTAAGTTATGAGCTTACCACCATGAAGGAAGCCCTGGCCAATGAAAAATAACCACTTTTATCATCATAAAGGGTTGTTACATCCTCCAAAAAAGATTTAATAGATTTTTCAAATTCAAACAAACAAGAAAATCTTACTAATGGAGCAGAGAAGCAATTATTCAAATATTTAAGATTATAAATCATCAGAATTTAAGTAAGATCTGGTTTAATTTATCTCTTTATTCATAGGAAGGGATCCGGTAGGGATTTTCTCATTTATAGTTGTAATAAATCATATTCACAGGCATTTTTATTTTGTGAATTCAACATTTAATTTGCCCCTCATTGCCAATCCCCTGCTGGGCTTATGGTTGGTTTTATCACTCCCAGGTCCTTCACTACTTACCCATGTCTTAGTGATTACCATCCCAGCAGTGCCGTATGGGGGCCAACTATTTTTTTCCCTCTACCTTGCAGTATCGACTGTGCTGGCATCCTCAAGCTGCGGAATTCGGACATCGAGCTGCGGAAGGGGGAGACGGATATAGGAAGGAAGAACACACGGGTCCGCGTGGTGTTCAGAGTGCACATCCCTCAGCCCAACGGGAAGGTGCTGTCGCTGCAGGCACCCTCTATTCCTGTGGAGTGCTGTGAGTGTCAAGTCTCGCACGCATGCAATCACACCAAAACATATTCATTCAGAAAAACAGTTACTCAAAACACACACACATATGTGCAAACCTTTCCACACACTTCTTTATTAGCAAGCGTTCAGTCTGGCGATTTGATACGTTGTTTTAATCTACTGTTCACTTCGGCTCACAATGTCTGATAAATGTTAAAAATGTTTTTTTGTCTATGACATAGCTCTACAATGAATACTATCTTTTTTAGTTGAGGCTGTCAGAGAGAGAGTGTTGATACTACTCTGTAGTCATTTTTGAGGCTGTGTTTTTTGACAACTTTGTATCATAAAGTGCTCCTGTTAACGTGTCTGCTTATATTATAGTACATCCGTAGTCCACCCTAAAAGATACACGGCAGTGTGAATGAACACAGCGCAGCAAATGATCATCCTCCTTTTCTCCTCAACCCCCGCTGCGTCTCTCCCAGCCCAGCGCTCGGCTCAAGAGCTGCCCCAGGTTGACAAAACCAGCCTGACCAGCTGTCTGGTCAGCGGGGGAGAAGAGATGGTCATCAGCGGCTCCAACTTCTTTCCAGAGTCCAAGGTCATCTTCCTGGAGAAAGGCCCTGGTAAGTGTTGTGTCTGCACAGCAGCTTACCCTCCAACCACCTCTGCAGGAACAGCTTGGGCCAATTAAGTGTGTAAAAAAAAAAGAAAATCATGTTTCGTGTTTGTTTGACAGATTTTTTCACACGACACGTGACGTTAATGTGGTTCATTGGACAAACGTGTTCTTTAGTGGCAAAAAAAAAACAAAACAAAAAAACTTTGGGTTGTTGTGGATTTACATACACTTGAGGTTGGAATCAGAAATTTGTAGATCTTGCAAATGTTGCCGAGATCTGCAGAAGGTTATGAAGATTTTAATAGTAGCCATGGCTGATGCATGTCTGCAGGGATATAAAAAAAAGTCATGTATCATTATCTTAGCCTCAACAAGTCTCTTTGTCCCACGGCATTTATTTAAAAGCAGAACAGATTTATGTCTGCTAGTAATACTGTTAGTAATACTTATCAAGCAGGCTTTAGGCAGTAATAGGCACGTACTGTATAGTGAGGGAAAAATACAAAAGGTACACATTTTCATAGCATCACCCACACTTAGTTTACTTACTTAAACAATGTCATTAAGAACATGAAAATGTTTTTTTTGTTTGAATTAGTTAATGGGACAAAGAATGTAATAATTTACAGATACATATGCACGTCGAAAATCCAATACAAGAAGGCAATACTTTTTTTAAATCCAAAGAACTAAATCACAGACACACAAGACAACAAGAGTAATAGGCTAATATGAAATGAAATACACAAAACAGACGCATTCTTTATACAAAATTGAGTATTAATGACTTTAAAAGATGCTGAAGAGATTACTTAACTAAACTCGTGCTAGTCGTCGCTTGTCTTTCTCTGCCTTATCTTTTTTTATCTTTTGTACATCACTCCGTAATCAAAACACAGAGATTCCCAGAGATGGAAATTTTAAATGGAGAACATTTGTAGAGCCAGTCTCTGCCTGCCTGAGGTACCTTTGTGATGTAGAGCAACAGAATCAAGTTCACACACGGCAGAACGTTGAGTGGAGTTGTTTTTGTGAGTGAGAGCCATTCTCTGGGACTTTGTAAGGGGAAAAAAAGCAGCGCGGAGGAATGTCTTTGGCTCTTTCATGTGAAGCATGGCATAGAAAAGTAGCAACGGGTGAAACAACTTACTGATGGTCTTCACAGCACAGCAGCAAGTGGAAAGCTTAGAGAGGTGCATCTTGGGTAGGGAGGAAAGCTGGGCCTCTGTGGGAGGAGACAGAAGGAATATTACAGGAGAAGGGAGGAGGATGGGTTTGTGTAAATGATCCCCCTCATCAGGACTAATCCGCCTGCTTTAGTGCAATGAAGCACTGATTGGAGTAAGTACAGGAACGGAAGAAAAGAAAGAAAGAGAGAAGCAGTGACAGATATTTTTCCACCATCTCTCATAATTGAAAGACCACAGTAGATTCACAAAGGAACTGGAGAGACTGGCCGATTGTTGCTAGTACACAGAGATTATTGGATGGTGCTATAAATGACATTACTATATACAGAAACAGAGATTCTAGCGTTTGTTTGTGTGAGATCCTATTTTAAAGTACATCAATGTCAAACTAATGCAATAGTTTAGCTTTGCTATCTCTTGGTGTGCATAGATAGCATTGGTGTGATTTCTGTTTTTTGTTACTTGGGTCTTCAGGATCAAGTGGATAATATTCTGAAATCTTACAAACTAAAAGGCCTTTAACAAAATAAATACTGTTTTAAAATCAGTGATAGATGTGTGTTTCTCTCAGAATGATAGTCTCTACTTACAACCAAGATTAGGGTTTCTCAGTTACTAGACTGCATCAAACTAATGAATAATAGGTCCATAATTGGTATAAGTATTTCAACTTTACAAGGATGATTGTTTATATAAAGGCAATAACACAGACTGCCCTGAATAATGACTAATACGGCATGTGTACTCTGTACTGCCGTTGGTTTTTACAAAGACGTCTCAACATAAACAGGTAATCACCGTTCTTTTACCCTCTGATGGGGCGCGCAGGGTAGTCTCGATGATCTGAGTCATTGTCTCAGCGCGGTATGAGGTTCCTGTCGGTGCTTGTTGTCTGACGGAGCATGTGGGGCCCTTGCGCCTGCCTGTTGAATGTCAACAAGCTGCTCTGCAATAATGCGCCGCTGTCAGCTGCAAAGACATTCAAGGTCCTTCTCCGTCATCTTCACAATAGAGTGTGTGTCCATACGGTTACGACTGGCTAATGTGCCGGTGGATTACTACGACTAAGGATAAAGTTTGGGTGAGATTAGCGCAGGTACATCACCTATTTAAAGCGACAGTAGAGTGTGGATTTTGGTAGAACGCTTAATAGCCTAAATGTTACAAGGCTTACAGTTGAGTGAATCTACTCATATAGGCTAGTCCTCTCTGCAGACATGTTGAAGATGCCTGACGTAATGG
Source organism: Cebidichthys violaceus (assembly GCF_023349555.1). NCBI lineage: Eukaryota > Metazoa > Chordata > Actinopteri > Perciformes > Stichaeidae > Cebidichthys > Cebidichthys violaceus. Next base: position 4,623,015 of record NW_027176705.1, read on the forward strand.
TGGTATTTGGGGGAATCCTTTGGCTTTTGAGGAAGAGGCCGTGCAGGTGCAGAGTATACTTGCACTGTGCGCACACCATGATACAGGCAACTGCAAATTAATTAGACTCCACTGAGAGACTGTACAGCACGAAGATGCTGAGATGACCGTGATTTCTTCCAACCACTCGGCAGTCCTGTCAGTGTTTTCACCCCAACGTCTTCCCTCCAAGCAGCTGCCCCTAAGATGTCTGGCCAAATAATTTGATCCCTCATAGGAAAACTGGAAAGGATGTTTTCTAGCCAGAAACCTGGAAGTGTGTAAAGACATTTTAAAATAAATACAATTATTCCACTGCTCTCTCCATAATTTTAACCAGGCAAGACAAACAGCAGGATATTTGGACATTTGATTACTATTTAATAGCTGCAAGGATTTTCTCCATTCGGCTTCTAGTCCTTTAAAAAAAACGACATAATTTGGATGTCTGAAGCTTTGTGTGGTTCTTGAGCCCTGTCTCTTTGAGAAAGCACTGCACACTGACATCATCTTTAGGAAAATAGGGAAAGAGAGCTACTCCAGATGAGGAAAGTTACTTTGAAAAATAGCACACTATAATTCAAAAGGGGTCTAAATTATTAAACCGTATTCATCAGTGATCCTGTGTGGCCTGGGTTTATAACTGCCTCTGCGTTAGTCATTCATTTCAATTTTCACTTGTTTTTATGCCTATTTTAATGGTGTTTTTGAAGTTGCTTGTATGAGTGATGACAGCAGGCTGGTACATTATGTGAGGATGTGAACGGTCCTGTATTCTGCTTCATCACCCACTGAGCCCTCAGTTCATTGAAAAGCCAGGCTTTACTCTGTCTTCAGCCAGACCTGCTCTCAAGAACTGTGGAGTATTTTCTGATATCCTTGTCTGTCAAATGTGGTGCTTTTCTCATGATTTTAAGGTTTAATATTAAATGTAAAGAAACAGAGTTGAGAGTGACAAGAAGGATGAAAGTATGACCTGTAAACGTTTCAACCTGTAATATTTTGTGCAATATATGTTTCTGCCTGTTTATGGCAATAGGATTATCATTGGCTTATGCATTTATCTTTTTTATTCTTTACCATTCCCTCTAGATGGACGACCACAATGGGAAGTTGAGGCAAAAATAATACGCGAGAAAAGTCAAGGAGTAAGTTGTCAGTTATTCTACATCATTTTGTCTATATTACAGGTATTTGCACCTTAATAAACATGTCTGTTGTACATTTCTTTGTGCTAGTACTTGCATTTCGTTGGCAATAAGTGTATGTTAATAATGTTAAATGTGTCCTTGTAGTCGTGCATCGTGGTGGACGTCCCTCCCTACCACAGTAAGTCTGTGGGCTCAGCTGTGCAGGTGCAGTTCTATGTCTGCAATGGCAAGCGGAAAAGGAGCCAATCCCAGCGCTTCACTTACCTTTCAGGTGAGATGAGAGGGTGTCATGAATTTTAGAAATAATCTTTGACCATCAATAACAGGCTTTTTGTGGTGAGTTGGATTGGTGGGGAGGTGTTAGACTGCTATATTACAATAGGCTGCAAAACAGGTAAGGCAAGGGAGCACAATGCTAATAATCGTATGCTGTTTTTAGGTGCTAGTATTATTTTATTATAGTATTTCAGAGAAGTAATTTTCCTACAGATATTTTACACAAAGGGATCCTCTCAAGCTTTACTTTGCATTCCTTTGGGTGTACTGCTTCCTGCTGTAGTTAATCCCCCAAAGGACACGAGTTTGAGTGACAGCAGAGGCGGTTGAAACGCATTCTTCATGTCGTACACTTCTCCACAGGGGTTTCACTAACCCCGTTTCTCTCTTTCTCTCTCCAGAGAAAGCATCGCTGTGGTTTAGAGGGGGCTCTTCCACTAACAATAACTCTAACACCTGCAAACTGTTTATTTTGTGAAGCCTACACCTTTTTCTTTTCCTCACATGTACTGTGCTTGCATGGGGTTTTATGATGCAAATCTTTTGCTATCCAAGAAACGTTGACTATACATAGACCTCGAGTTGTGGTTTGATATAATTATTTTAGCAGTAAGGAAACTCGGCGGTCATGATATTTTGAAAGTTTCCTTAATGTTTTTCATTAAAGTCACATTCCTGCTATTTGATATTGTTGTGATATTTTCCTCTTGAAGCCAGTCAAACTGAAAACGCCGTTGGCGGAATATAATGAAATGTGCAACCTATCCAAACCCCTGAGTCTCACCACAACAGTGTGTGTGTTTGTGTGTGTGTGTGTGTGTGTGTGTGTGTGTGTGTGTGTGTGTGTGTGTGTGTGTGTACACATAAGCGGCCTCGCCCCTCCACCCACCCAGCCTTTCTGTTTGCAAGCACGCCCACTCAGCACTGACAGTTCCTGTTTTCGGTGTTGACAGATTGGGGCAGCCAATCAGAGCAGAGCAGAGTAACCCGGCTCTGTCAGTCAAGCTGGGTTGCTGACACCACTTGTGTCACCACGGACACCGCCTGCTTTATTGTGGCAAACGGAAAAAAAGTTTCACCGTGGGCTGGGCTGCAGAGGCCCTGGCCCCATTTAAGGATGTGTTCTGAGAAAATTGGGTGACAAAATGTCTTTGTCAAACATTGATTTGATTGTAGGTATGCTCAACTTTGTGGCTGAATTAATGTTGGGTCAAAAAAATGAAAACACCCAGACTTCAGTTATGTTTTATGTTTTAATATTCATTATGATACTCTTCTCTTACCCTTGATATCCCTCTGGCTCCATTTTTTAGCCGGAATGGACTTGACTTAAACACTGTTTGCCCTTTTTGTGCCCCCTTCCCTCTCCCTCCCAGAGGCATGATGGGGTGAGTAGAGGGCATGAGCAGTGCACTCGTTTGCTTTCCGTCTGATCTGGGCTGCGGGGCATTCGGCTCCTCTTCCCACACAACATTTCACATGATGGCACCCGGACCGACAACATATGCTCTCCCTCTAATTCAGAGCTGGATAAAAATAAAACTCACTGTCACAAAGCACCAGATTGGGAAATAGGTTACCGATCGGCATAGCAGTGCTGTGAGCTTTCACAGTAAAAGGGAATGGCCCCATTTACCGTTACAATGTCACTAGTTGTTTGTTTTTTTATATCTGGAAGGAGACCCATTACACAATACATACATTTCAGACTATTTTTACTGCTTTGAGATTCTCATGATGAAACATATTTCAACTTCATAGCCACACATTCAGGGAATTACTAGGGGTTGAGAATGAGGAAAAACTGCTGCCTTTTATTTAGCTGGTTGAAGTCACTGGAATTCTCTACCTGAAGCAAAAATACCAGTTTCTTTATTTTCCCTCTTCAGTATTTTATTGATAGACATAACTGACAATGTGTTTTTTTTTTCTCTCACCCTGTCTGTCTATCCTCTTTCGTCACATCTCCCTTCCTCCCTCTCTATGTGCAAACCTCTCTCCTTTTAGTCATGGTGAAACAGGAGCACAGAGAGGAGCTGGACCTTTCTGCAGTACCCCCTATGTCCATGCCCCTGGCACACGCTGCCAGTCTGGTGCGCACCCAGCTGCCTTCTCCTGAGCAGTGCCACCCATCGGACAGCCTTCTGTCCAGCTCCCCTCGTGGCCTGGCCGCCGGCTCCGGACCTGGCCTGCTACCCCTGCAGGCCCCCTGCTCCTCCCTCGGCTCCCCATCTTTCCAGCACCTGCCTCACCTGCAGGGTCACAGCTTGCACCACCCTCCCGCGGACTGCCACATGACGTTCCACCCGAGTTCTGCCCCCGATCCTCTTCCTGCTCCTCCCCGGCCCTCCTACCAGTCTATGCAGCACAGCCACAGTCATAGTCATAGCCTGCCCTTCAACGGCCAGTCCAGCCTTGCTCCTCAGGGCTACGAGCGGATGCCCTTTCAGCACAGCCCCAGTGCGGCGTCGCACCCAATAAGCATGGGCATGGTGTACCCTTCCTCCCCTTGCTCCTCACCATCAGCTCCCTCCTCTTCAACCACCAACCCCATCGCTGGGTCTCCCCAGAGCCAGCAGCCCCTGCTCGCCCCATCATCCCCACACCTTCACACACTCGGAGGCTATCACTGCTCCCCAAATCCCACCCGGGTGCCCTCTCCCGGTGGCCACCCCCTTGTAGGGCAGCACTCCTCCCAACTGCAGAGAGCTATGGGCTACCACCCGGTTAGTCAAAGGTCGTCCTCGTGTCCCACACCGTCCAGCGCCCCTGCTCCACGGATGATCCCCTCTCCCCACTCTGGGCCTTCCTCTCCTCAGCTCCACTCCCTGCCCTACCAGTCTCCCACCTCCTCCTCCCCCACCTCTGGCGGCAGTCCTCTGGGGCCCATGCACCAGCAGCATTCAGGACAGCCCTCTCCCCAGGCTACAAGCCCGGTCATGGCCAGCCTGTCCCCGGTGGCAGCGGGGCCCCTGGTTCACCCTCTAAGCCCTCAGGGGCCGTTCCCCTCGGACGGAGAGAGGCTGAACATCAAAGAGGAGCCTGAAGAGAGGGAGCCCACCTTCCGCTCCATCGGCCTACAGGACATCACGCTGGACGATGGTAAGATATTTATCTAGGGTGTTAACCTCTGTGACTGTAAAATCATTTTGTGTCCAATTAATGTCTTCAACGAGCAGAAAAGCACTGACAGTCATTGAGAGCAATGACATCTACCTGCCGTTTTACTGTGATTTGTCAGTTTGGGAAAAGAGACAAAGAAGAGCACAGGATGTCTATGACAAGTTCATTTAACTTTCAACTCACTAAGAATAGACACCTGATCAGATTTGGTTGCAAGCCCCCTAAAACAATTAAAAAGAGACACCCAATAGACACGCACCTTCACTCCATCCACCCTTCACTTAGTTTTGCTTTGTGTAAGTAATTACACGTCTCTTTTGCTTTTGCTCCGACACTCATTCTCCAGTTTTTCTGCTTTCATTATCACATTTTCCTTCCGCGCCGTGTCCTTTTACCCAAAATATTTACACCTCACACTCAATCCGTGAACAATCTCATTTTCAGTCTAAAACAATGGACCGTTGAGGGATTACATTTACCCAACAAAATGTCACGTGCAAGATAAATTTGTGTCTGATGATGTAAAACTAAACCAGTAGTTTTCAAGTGGCTGAAACCGTAATGCCTGATTATGGTGATAGCCTTTCATCTGTTGTTGCAGCGCACAGGTTCATTACTGAGGGGTCCTGTGACTTAGTATTGGGTAACATAGACACAATAGGACTGATAACTATAGCATCATAAGGCATAGTGGTAAAACTGCTAAGCTTCTCTATCTCGGGCAGCAGTTTTTTGGCTTCTTGGCGCTGGGGAGAGGATTGCATCATTTTGTGTTACTTGCAAAGACGGCAGCTGAAACACAGAAACTACAGCTGTGTGCTGCTGCATCCTGTGTGCGTCTGTGTGTGCGTGAGCGTGTGTGTACATGCATTAACAACTCTAATTAGCATGCTCAGGAGAACTTGTTGACCTAACAATTGGCTGTGAAGTCAGCACATGCATTTAGCAGCTTTTGTCTCTCTTACATGAACCCTACTTATTTTCTTAAAATATGTGTGTCCCAGCTATTCCCAATCATCTACCTCCTTATCTGCCGTTCAGAGCCTTGCTTTGGTTTTATTAACCCCGGTGCCATATTCAAATGAGGGTCCTGAAGGTTTAGGGTTAATGAATAGCCTGACGAGGCTGTCAGGGAGGTGTGATATTGTGTGCTAGCAAGGGTCAGCCTAATTATCACAGGGCCATTGTCAATAAGTCATGTGTGAAAGGCCGACAACCGCTGAGGTTTATCAGTGCATGATACTTTGTGCATACACACACATTTAAGCGTATGTCCTTGAAAAAAAAACCTGTTTCATCTTCTCTTTTCTTTTATTTATTACAGACAATGTGCCCCATAAAATGTGTTTACTTAGACATTTTTCACACAAAACTGAAACTAGGATTTCGTCGTGCCTCTCCCGATCACATATGCAGAGACAGACGCACTCTGAAAGTAGCTGGCTGTGCTCTCGCAAAAATAAATAAATAAATAAAGTGTGAGAAAAGTTTGTAAATGACACGGTTCAACTGGGAATGTAAGCTCTCCCTTTGAGCCGGTGGCTAAAAATAGCTTTCTGTGCCAGACCAGCTCTGTAGGCCATGTTTTGAAGTAGCAGTGGGAAGCTTACACCCAGCTCCCAGTTTTAGGAGGTCACACTCTTTTTTTTTTAAGTAGACCATATTCACCCCAGTTTAACAGACAGACAGACAGATCAGGACGGGCATTAATGCATACATAACATTCATAACATACAAATAAAATCCAGAGCTATTATACATAATTAACTTTTTAAGGCAGTGTGTATAATCACTGTGATCATCTATGCTATTAATTTCATTAGAAATCAACCTTCTGCTAAACAATTACGTGTAACTGCCATCAACACGTCGCCCTTTAACGCTTCACACATTTGAGAATGATGTTGCATCAACTTTTCTCCCTTCAGCTCATGATCTGTACTCTATGATTTGTATTATTTCTACTGTCATCCACTTTTAAAATACATCTTTTATTAAAACATTCCATGTGTTTGGGTAAAATGTGGCTTTGAACTGTTTTCTGACCTGTAGAAAGCTGAGACTGCATCATTGTTTGATCATACGGTCGTTATACATGAAAAGAATAACTCCTGCAGTAGAATCACAGACGTCTGTCAGTGGCATGAGAGGGAATACGAATGTGAGCGAGCAGAAAACTGCTCTGGTTAGCAAGCAGATGGCCCTTGTGACGCACACCAGAGCATGCCTGAGATGTGTGTCTTTGTGTGTGTGCGTTGGACGCGGTATTGTGTTTGTGTCTATCTGTTTGATGTTGGTGGAGGTGTGAGTGTGCTGCAAGCAGGAGACACAGGAGGTGAGAAGACAGACTGACAGACAGATGGACAGACGAGGTCAGAATCCAACCCCACTGCAGGGTCACTCAGCCGAGACATTCAATCTGAAGTGTACTCGGCATCTGACAGGAAAGTCTATACTTGATCATTTCATTCTTTTTGAAAAAGGTATCTACTTTTTATTTTGATATTCTCCATATAGACTAAAATAAGTAGTGTAGTTACTGTGAAAATTCCCCTATTACAAATATATTTGTAATATAATATATTTAATGTTAGTCTCTTTGAAATCACAGTAGACAGAAGGCAAGGCTTTGTTTTTATTAGATTTTGCGGTGAACATAAGAAAAAGAAGATGTTAACAAAGGCAATGAACTGGAAAAAGAAAAGAAGGAACTTTTCAACAACGCAGCACAGGACAGAACTGAATGTTGTTAATATGTGCAGCTTTGTGTATTTCTACTGCTTTGATGTCTCAATTAAAACAGGAGTAAGGTTTTCATTAAATATTATTAAAGATCATTTTCAGGGTCACTGTTTGGCACATTCAGTGAAGAGACCATGGTGTGTCAGTACCTCAAATAAATAAATACAGGTTCTTTTTTTGTTACAGGACTCAAGAATGAACAAGTAGAGATGATTGATGGACCTATTATAGAATATTAGTACTGTTTTTATATTAATTAATATCAATCCCCTGCGAGATTATCAACCAGGTTTGTCAAAGCCCTGAAAACGTGTGTGTTTGGCTTCTACGTAAACACAGGAGCTGAAGAATAGGCCCTCCTGTAACGATGATTACAGCCGTCGTGGTGACAGAATATGAAGCCTCTGTGCTGCCGAACCGTGCATGTAAGCAATTAATCAGCATGTGACGATCTCCATGTTTACAGAACATGAATGGGAAGGGATAGCACGTGTGTGTGTGTGTGTGTGTGTGTGTGTGTGTGTGTGTGTGTGTGTGTGTGTGTGTGTGTGTGTGTGTGTGTGTGTGTGTGTGTGTGTGTGTGTGTGTGTGTGTGTGTAAGCAGTTACTGGGGTGTCAGTAGTGTGTGCAGTGTGTTCACAACAAAAGCTGCTCTTTTGTTGGCCCGGCCCAAATCCACAGCTGCCTCAAACTGCGAGCACGGCATGGAGGGTTAATAATAGTCCGAGTTCTCCTTATGAGAGACACGGCCTCAGTAATGACACAAATGAATACACACAGGGAGTGACACATCCTGTATTGAAGATGTAATCAAATATACGAGGCACTGTTCGTTCACATGGAGTGAACACATCTTTTCAATACATGTCTTTACTGTTTCGTTGCACACATGTCCTCTGCTCTTTCTAAATTTAAAGATCAATTAAACGTCATTGTTCTATCAAAATGATGAATTCTATATATTGATTAGCTGCTTTATTGCCCAAAGTTAGATGAGAAGATCAAGACTACTCTTCTCCGTATGTGAAAGTCCCGTCTTTAGCTTCTGTACTGTGATGTATTCCTCAGTGAAACCAAATATTTGAGCCGTGTGCAGTTACAAGAGGGATTTAAATCAAATACTTCCCATTTGATTGGACCGCAAAAAAAGTGGGCGGGCTTAGAATGTAGTGCGATGTGGAGAACTGTGGCTTCACCCCCCCCCCCCCCTTCACTAAAGTTGCATATTGATGTCATATAATTGGTTTAAGTTGGTTGGTTGTAGTTTACGTAAGTAACAGGAGACAGGAAGAAAAGTTTAAATATAGAAATACGATTTATTTTTTGTAATTTTTGCATACATTATTAAATAGGTGCACAATAAGAACGTCGCTGTGATCTAAAAGGGTCAAAAAGACATTTTTCAATTCATCTCGACATAAGATATCAGGCTGCAGCCACCAATCGGCTCAATGAAATCAGCATAAAGACTGAAAATGGGAAAACTAGCTAGTCTGGCTCCGGCTAAAGGTAACAAAATCCGCCTACCAGCACCTGTAATGCTGACTCATTAACATGGTGTATCTTGTTTGTTTAAATCATACAAACACTCATGTAAAAACAACAATTCTACAATGGTTATGTGTACACTACATGTTAACTAGTGGACTTGAGAGGTGCAGGTGGATTTTGTTACCTTCGGAGAGAGTCACGCTAGCTGTTGGTCAGTCTCACCGGCTTCTGACTGCAGCCTTATATTTATCGGAGAGATATGAGAGTGGTAATGCTCTACTCACGTGAGTCTCTGCCAGAAAGTGATTATGTCTGACTATTGCATAACATCAGCACTGCCAATCCCACTGAGAATTAACAGTCCTCTCAGTTTTAGGTCTCCTCCAGCTCATGAGCTGACTGCACACTCCCTGTGTGTTGTAAAATGGCAGAGAGCCCAATTTCTTTTTGTACTGTAAAGGTGTAACTGCCTCATTTATTGTCATTTAATAGCTGCCAACCGCGTAAAGTTAACTTACGGTAAAAGCATTGAACTCATCACATCACAAGAGATATTGACAAATATAGACAAACTACTTTTTTCATAATCATAACTTCTGATATTGTTCCGTGTGTGTGTGTGTGTGTGTGTGTGTGTGTGTGTGTGTGTGTGTGTGTGCAGCGCCAGGAACAAATGTAAACATGTCTGTAGTTCATTTAACTTTGATTATTTGTCTGAAATAACCAGATATAAATCATATTTGTGTTGTTTATGGACACAGACATGTGTATATGGGACCATCTCATTCAGAGGCTTCATGCCACCATTAACCAACCATAACAGAGTAAGGCACAGAGCTCTTGATTTGATGGCATGAAAAAAACAACAGTGGAAGGAAAATACGTTTCCATCAAATGCTGCCGCTGCTGCTCATTAAAAACAATGGCAAACGTTTGCTGGTCTTTTCCCCTGAAACAAGTGGAAATGGACTTTCTGTGTCATCTTTCCATACAATTAAGGTCTTAGAGAGTGTAATGCAGAGGTCTTGGCAGCCTTTCTCTTTGGACGGAAGGAGGGGAAGCCTGGAAATCCCTCAGCGGAGACGAGAGCAACATATTGACTTGAAGTTCATGATTCTGATTATCAAATTATTATGAAAATTAACAGCGCCGTCTTCAATTTAGCCCAGATTTTTGTTTGTTACATTGTGTCAGAGTTGATTTTGTGCTCGTCAGGCAAACCATCGAGCGCCAGTGTTTGACTGGAAAATGAATACCAGTCACATTTCTCATCACAGTGTAGTGAAGTAGATTTCACTCCCCTTACTGAATGTACAGCGGCTGAAATATGTGTATGCGAAGTTTACATCGATGAGTCGCCTCAGCTGCAGTGCGGAAGATTCTATTCTTTAAACTCTACTCTTAAACCAATGATTGGGTGATCGACAGATATTTATTTTTCATATATTTTTGGAGTTTGGACTGATAAACAAGCTATTTTGAAGACACCTTGGGCTTTAGGGTATTTTTCACTATTTTCTGACATTTTATTGACCAAACAATTATTTCAATAATGAAAATAATCGTTGGTTACGGCTCTACTGCTGTATATTGTCCTCATGGAACAGGAGTGAAGGAAACATTAACCAAAAGGAAGAGAACAAATCTATTAACTTACATGGGTAAGCGGATCCTGACCACCACCCATTAAATGACTGGAAGAGCTTTAGAGACTCATCAACGTCACGCCCTCTGATAAGGCCTACACTATGCACCGTTATTAACCATCGTAATGAGCTTTGCCGATCTCCCCGGGCGGCCGTTTGGGCTCCAGTGGTTTCCTCCCTAAAAGCCCGGTCCTGTGGTCGTCTGCTGAGTGGAGCCGCTGTTCTGTGTCCCCGGATCAAAAGGCGAGAGGGGAGTCTTTTGAATCGCTTACTGTCAGATCAAAAATGGGAAATCCAGCGATGACTCACAGAAACGAGGGACTTTGAGAAACTGATTTTCTAAAGATCTATGTGCCGTCACCCACTCACTCACTCACCTACTCCAAAAGTGAAATGAAAATACAACAGATCACAGAGCAGCAGCAGAGTTGAACGAGTAAACCAGAAAGAGCTTTACTGAGCCTGAGATTTCAAGACAAGTTCCATCAAATGACCATTTCTTTCCACTGTGTGTGTGTGTGTGTGTGTGTGTGTGTGATCGCTCAGTGGATTTTCTCTTCACGTTTCCTCTCATACCTGGGGCTCTGTGAAGACGTGGACTGTGCATGTCATTACAGGGACCTGCGAGTGGAAACTGTGTGCTTTGATATTCCCTCTTGCAGGCAAAACATCTTGCCTCTTTTTCTTCCCGTTGCACAAATGTTTTTTTCCGTTGTGGCATGTTGTCTTCATTTGTTGGACTCGAGGATCAGTCAATCTTTTGAGTTGCTTAATCTGCTCTGCCAGAGTAATGTTTTCTAAGCCCGGGTCAGGGAACTTTTTTCAATGTGTCATAGAGGGTTATGATAATTACCCAGTTTCCATTTCGACAGGAGACATGTTTATCGTATCTGCTTATTTCACTTCTGTTTTGCATTATGGAAATCTTTTTAATATACCTCCCTTTGACATGCACTTTAGAAATGGAGGCGTGAGATTACCCAATCACAGTGGTCTCCTGTTGAGACGTTAAAGATTAAAGAATCTCCCGATGACAATTCATACAGCATATGTAGATCTGACAATACATTTGTTTCTCGAGCAACGATTTCTTTTTTTAAAAGCTGCAAAAACTATGACCTCGTCACATTATTCTAGCCACATTTTGGGATTTTTTTAAAAATGTTTTGCTTATGTCTTTCTTGGGCATACATTGAGCATTAAAAGCGATCAGCGCAGAAGGGAAGCATCCATCTGATGTAAGCCTGCGTGAGAGCAGCAGCACTAGTAGTAGTATTTGTAGTAGTAGTAGTGCAGGTCGGCTGACTGCAGATGTATATTTTGATGAGGGAGCCCCCCTCCCAGTCATATGCAGAGGATCTCCCTCCTGCTGAGCCATTCAGAGCCACACTAGCGATGGCAGGCAGCGCTGAATCACCGGCTTTCTGTTGTCATGACCAATACCAGTAAATCTGAGAAGACACTATCAGCATGTGAAACTCTTCATCGGGCCGGGCTCGACTCAAACCTCTCTTTCACTTCTGGCCTATTGATGTGTGAAGCATAGATAACTGCTCTCTGATATGGGACAATGTAGCCTTGTTTTATGTAAAATACTTGTAAAATATCACTTGTGTCAAATCAAGTGTATTTTGTGTTTTATATTTTTTGTCTTTAGTCCACATGCTGATTTTTCTCGTAAGGAAAACAGAGATGGAAATTCACTTCCACGATAAGTACAATCTTTCTTCAAACGGCCCCAAATCAAGTCGTCATGTACAGATATCGAGAGTGAAGCCTAACGAACATGTTTCTGACAGAATGTGTGGGGAAACCTGTTCGGTCACCTTTTTTTTAAATACGAAAACCGAGAGAATCAAATTGAGAGTAATTAGAGCAACAATGCACTTAATAAATAATTACGTCATGGGTTTCAGATTGTTTTATGCAAGCTGCGCTCGCTGTCTCCTGATTTACCAGACCATAGATTCATGTTTGGCCTCTGCAACAATCTAAGCGGTACAGCGGAAAGTGATGTGCTTTCTGCAGACGCCCACTTGATGTCGGTCTGTCGCGCTTCGCACTGTGCTGTTCATATTCCTGTGGTGTTAGAGCAGATCCACTCCCATGAATCAACACAGCTACCAACAGAGTTCACCACAGAACATTTCAGCTGTGCGCGAGTCCAAGACAGGCCCGTAAACATCGCTATTTATGATATTTAATATATTTGTTCTGCGTTAAAAGAAGTCAAATATAGAATATAGGAGTGAAATTAAACCTTTCTCAGCTACATTTCACTCAAGCGGTGTGGAGCTCGGACAGAAGAAGCTCAGTTTTCATTTGTATGTATGTATACAGCTGCTCTCAGGCTCCTTTGACAGCACTGAGATGCTCTTTATTTTGAGCACAGTTGCACCACTTGTCTTTTGAAAGGCCTTTAAAGGAAATCTGCAGCCCTCCATCACAGTTTTATTTCAACAATGGAATAGTCTGACAAAATCAATAAACTGGCCAACTTGTTGTATATTGTACCTCAGTGTTATATACACAAAGGTAAATGTTTGTTTTGATAGTCACAGTGTAGTCTCATAAGTGCGTGGTGGTGCTGCGAGTGTGATCGTGTGTGTGTGTGTGTGTGTGTGTGTGTGTGTGTGTGTGTGTGTGTGTGTGTGTGTGTGTGTGTGTGTGTGTGTGTGTGTGTGTGTGTGTGTGTGTGTGTGTGTGTTTGTGTGTGTGTGTGTGTGTCTGTATGTGAACAGGGTTGACATGGGAAAGGAAGAGCCTCCCACGCTAACAGGATGATGTGAGTGATGGTGGCCAGACACAAAAGCAAGCAGCAGAAAACACAAATAAAATAGAATGCACACCAAGGCACTAAATTCAACCTGTTGGTCCTGAGACAGAGGCCGTAAAAGAAACAAGGTGTTTAATGGACGTGTGTGCAGTACACAAGAAAAACGGACTGCAGTCTGAGGAGATTATGAAAATTCAATTTAAATATGGTTTCTTCATGAAACACGCTTGGCTTGGTTCACTTTCTCATCATTGACTGCATCATCCCCTTCCCCCTCGTTTTAAATAAAGTTACAGTAATACATGTGGTTATTATGGCCTGGGCATTGTGTGCGTTTAAAGTACAGTTGTGTGGAGGAGAGAAGAGCAGCCATGTACAGACAAGTCGACATTATAACTCCCAGTGTCTGGGCCAGAGGTCTCTGCTGCACCCTCCCAAACCAGTTTGCCCAGCCTGCTGTTTCTGACCCGTCAACGTCATCTTAAAAACACTCGAGAGAAATCACACCAAGGAGTCAACGGGACAAACACTGTTTTATTACAGTGGAAAAAAGGAACGTTCGCTTCACATTTTCCATGGGTTTCACCAGAACACTTCTCTGTCTGTCCTTGTGTCTTTCCTCACCACTAAGTATTTGAAGATGATTTACTTCACGGCTGCACTTTTTTTTACTAGCTCCCTGCTGTGTCTCCTGTGGTCCCAGTGTGAATACTGAATGGAGGCAGCAGATGTAAAACAATCACAGGCAGCGCAGAGAAAGAGTTATCTGTTTTGTTTTTTTAAATCAGGCTTTAACTGAGTCAGTGGATTAATAAACCTCAGTGCCGCCCCCAGGCTCCACAGTGCGTTTTTGACAATTGATTGGTTTTACTCGGCCCCTTTGCCCCTAGCTCTAATGAAATAACAGACAGGCCTGCTGGTTGGCCGGCTGCACAGGACCGTGTTTATATGTGGTAACTGATAACATTTCTTAGACTCAGACTAAGGTCAGAAATGGCACATTTATTGAATGGAATAGTTTTTCTCTTTTGTTGTTGTGAGGGTTATATCTCGTGTCAGATCTGTGACTTTGTGACCTTTGGGTCTTCCAGTTTGTTTGAGTTTTTCCACTTTGAGCTCGCTGCTGGTCGAGTTTGACGTCTCAAAACGCAGCGTGGAACAACACCGTCCTCTGCTGGCAAGGGAGGTGTACTTCAACTGAGCTTCCCACCAGCGATGGGCGGATGAAGCCAGTGGCTTCAGGGCTTTCTGTCAATTTGTGCCAAAAAAAAGATTCAAACTCAACATGCACAGTGACATCTGGTGGTTTCAAAAACATATAGCAGCCCTTCAAGTCAACACCTCATCCATTGGTTGATATTTATTAAAATATTACTTTTATTACTTTATTACTTCATCAAATGGGAATCTACCATGATTGTTTTTCTAGTGTACATTGCCCTTTTTTTTTTTTTTTTTAATCGTCCTCAACTGTCATTTTCCCACCAATGTGTGTCTCACTTGAATATGTGTTTTAGCTTCAAAACTGTTGAATCCAGTACTTTGATATTTTGACTCACATAAAAGATGTTTACTCTTTTTTTTATTTTTCTCTCCACAGTGAATGAAATCATCGGCAGAGACATGTCCCAGTCCCCCAACAGTCACGGTCCTCCATCAGCACACAACCAGTCATAGCCCAGCCCACACTCAGGCCCTGACGTAGCCTTTTGGGTCATGAACCACCGCCTCAAGCTCTCGAAACCCAACCTCGGGGTCCTGGTCCTGGTGCTGGTCCTGTTTGTGGTGGGACAAGAGTGCAGGAAGAGATAAGAAAGGCCGTGGTGGAAGACAGAATACGGTTGCAGATTCTCGTTAAAGCCTCGTGGACCTGCTACACCACCAGCCTGACAAGAAGACACTCTCATTCGTCTCTGAGTTCTCTTATTCAGAGATATAGATTAAAAACCCACACAGATTAAAGAGAAAGGTGCGGCAGAACATGGCCATGTCAAGTTACAGCGAGGTTGAGATGGTTGGAGAATAAGATGTGACCCGTCCCTCTTCATCAGGTGTGTCAAAGCACCGCTGTCTTCCTGACCAATCAGCTCTCCAGGACTATAGAGCAGTCGCTCTTTTGATAACTCTTTCTGCAGTGGAGGCAATGCAGCAGTGTCTGTTGTCGTCCCTCTCTCACCAGCATAGACCTTCATGAATGAAGACGTCTTGAGAGATTAAGAATAAGAATGAGAAAACCGCAGGAGTGCACAGTGCTCTCACAGCAAGCCAGAACGGGGATCCAAAACATCAGCACACCAGCAAAAGTGTGGTGTGGCCAAACAAATTAAAAACACAAACATAATTATTAGTTGTAAAATTGTGTTCCCACATTCAGATCAAACAACATTGAAGGATCAGAATCTCAATTATCATCAATTATTAATTTGAATTTGAATATCTGGCTGAACTTTTCCATCAAATCCCAGTTTTGTTTTCGTTCTTGGCTCATTGATGACGACAGTGTCCACTCCTTGATCTTTTCCCTTTTAGATGATAACATCATTCAGGTCTGGAGTACAGGGACCCGGCAGTGGAGGGTCGTGCTCCTCCGATGCTGGTCTGGGATCTGCAACTTGCAACATTCCACAACTTTTAGTAACCTTGCAGCTGTGTAGATATCTGTACATGAATTGACTCCTCTCTCTCTTTCCCCTCTTCTGTCTATTCATCAGTTACTTCTTCCCTCTCCTGTATCTCTTTATCTTCAAGTTGATCAAATGCCTTATTAACACTTAGCAGCTTTGAATGGTAGCTTAAGCTTTTTTGTTGTTGATTTGCACAGCTGGCTTTGAGTGTTGATGATGATATTGTTTCAGAAAGATGATTTGATGAATCCTGGTGAGGGATGAGCAGGTTTCAGGACTGAGTTAGCCCTCTAATTTCTATTCAAAGATATTTGAAGATGCCCGATGTTTTCACGTTACAAAGAAGTGTTTTTATTCATCCACAGACGTCCCTGCCTCTGAAATGTATTTTCATGCAATAACTCCCCAAATCTCCCAGAGGCCCTAGTGTGCCTTCGACTTCCTAACAGCCACCTTACCTGTGATGGTGTGACATTTAACGGGAAAACGATCTGACTAAAGTTTTGAAAGTATTTTATACCTAAAGATGTTTATATATTACATATATGTATGTATTGTCCCCCCCCCCCTCAACACGGTAAAAAAAAAATCCTAAAGTCTAGCGAAGAACATCTGGATGCACTTCCCCTGTTTGCAACAATCAACGTTTGCTGTCCACAATCAAACACTTTTCCTTAATAGTGTCCAGAATGGTGTCTATTCACAATGATGTATTCAGATATGCAGTGCCTGTATGGCAGCAATAACAAAGAAAGAGCGTCTCCGGGCAGGTTTCAGGCGTGTGTGTGAACAGACAGACTTCCATTCGGCTTTTTCATTTTGTTTGCCTTAAGCTTGACAATGATGCTCCTGCATGTGAGAGCTGAGGAGTGTTGCTCGTGATGGTTTTGAAGTCAGTTTCCAGGTGAAAATGATTCTGCTATGCATTATAATTCTGCCTAATGCCTTTAAAAATGAGGAGGGAAAAAAAAGACAAAAAAAACAAACCTTGATGCCTCTAGAAGTAGACTGTAGACTTGTTGTAGATGCTTTGATTCATTCTGTTAGCATCCTGGAGCTGTCCGTCAGCCAATCTGCCTTGTCGAGGACGCAGTGTGAGCATCTTAATAGGTTCAGGTGTGTGTGTGTGTGTGTGTGTGTGTGTGTGTGTGTGTGTGTGTGTGTGTGTGTGTGTGTGTGTGTGTGGGTGTATGGTTGGTGTTTGTACCAAATATGCTGTACAGAAGACAGGAATTTCAAGAGTCCTATTTTCAACAACAGAAGCACACACACACGTATTGAGGCTATGCAAACTATAACAGCAGCAGACGTGAGATGACGTTGAAAATGAAAAAAGGAGATTATAAACTATTTGTAATGTTGCTTATGAACTTCACAGACAACATTCAGATGAGAGTATCATGTCACGATGTAAACTGTTAGGATGCCTTAACTCTTGTTTGAAAACCAGTTTGTCAGTGTGTCTGTATGCTGTTCTGGGTTGATTTTTTTTTTTCTTTCATGACTAAAGACTTAAGTCGGTAACTTTTATTATTTTCCCGTTTGTATTTTTTGGGGGGGCACAGAGTGGACATTGAGAGTTGTGTGGGAGGAGGGAGATGGCTTTTTTTTTTCATATAAAGCTGGTGCTGCAGCTTGAAAGACTTGAGTCAACGAAAAAGTAAAACAAAACCAGCATCGACAGTAAACTCTGGCTGCCGTCCTCGTCTGTCACAACCAAAGAGCGAACAATATGTTCCCATTTTACATTATGGTAAAGCAAACAGAGACTGTACAACTCTATTTTTGATACTTTGAAATGGATGTCATTCCTAAAAGGTTGGGGACATGTATGAGTGTTGATAATATATATATGTATATATATACATATATATATATATATGTATATATATATACATATATATACATAAACATATATATATATATACATATACATATATATGTTTTGTAAAATAAAAGGGAAATACAGGTTTAGCTGATGTTTACCGAGCCTTGTATTGTCGTTTCTTGTATATTTTGTATGTTAAAATTTTTGTAATTTTTAAGACTGCAGTGCTTTTTGAAATTATTCAAAGGGAATACCTTGCATCATACTGTAGGCTCTAAAGTAGTATATATCAATAAAACAGAAAACTCAGCCATTGCCTTGTGTCACTTTTTTTCCATATCTTTGATACGAAGGCGGCGTTTTGACGTTTTATATCACTACACTGTGTGCAAAGTTGGGTCAATAAAAGGTGAGTTCTGATTTGGATCATTTTCAGCAGTATGAAACGAACATAATGCACATATAGAGTATGAAAATGTATGATTTGGCGCCCTCTAGTGGTACTATCAAAAGACAAGTAGCTGCAGACAGCAATGCAAATGTCTTTAAATTCTATTATGTGTTGTCTCTTAATCTGTCAATGAGAACTTTTTTCCTTTACAACTAGATTACCGTAATCCCTTTTAATGTCACCCACACTTCCACCAGCTAAAAGTACACCACAGGACGGGACCTGACAAAAGGAATAACTGAGCTATGAATCTTGGTTATCCCTAAAGTGCTGATTGGTATGAAAGTGTTTTTATCACTGGCTTAGAAGAGTTGCAAACACCTCACGCCACATGATACTACAGCTGACAGAGAAGCTAAGTTGTTTTCTGGTACGGTTGTGGCTTCTACAGATTGCCTTCTCTAATTGTACAAGCTTTTTAGCAGTTACACCTGTTAAAACAGACTTAACATGTAATTTTGGTGCCACAGACGTGCACAAGCATGCCTACTTTGATGCCATGAAGATAAATGTTCTTCGCTGTTGTTGTGGGGGAATATTATGTGTTTAGGATTTCAGCTGAAATGTCTCCCAGTTTATCTCTCAACTAATCAGACTGGTTCAGCTGGAAAGAATGATTTCACTTGAGGATAGAGACATTGAGAATTACTCTTAAGATTTAGGAGATTTAAATGAGTGAAAGGAGGTGATGAGACAAAAAAGCCTTGCATTCACTACAGTCTACTGGCCCATAGCGAGCAGAGATGGGAGTGTCAGGGGTAACAAAACATTGCATTCTGGGAACCAGGCCAAAGACCAGGCCAGTAAGAACCTGTGAAGTTAATCGCAACTCCAGATTGTATGGTGTTGCTAGCGCCAGATTTTATGTCAATATCAAAGCTGCATATAGATGAAAATATAGAGTGTAAGACTGCATATATCTGACCAGAAAAAGGCCTAGTCTTTAATAAAGCCCTGATGTGCCCCAACTATTATATTGTGTATATAATAATTATATATATACACGCACAATTTGTACATCCAAAAGTTCAAATACGTCTTTAATATGACTTCCACGATATCTAAACACTTTTTAGAAAAATATTTACTCTAGCTCACATTTTTGGAGCCTATTATTTGAACACTATAATAGAATTAGAATATAATTAGAAGAAGTAAAAAACTAGGCTAATCAAACCATTTAAAATAGAAACACTCAAAAAAGTCGCTTAATGTTTGCAGGTGTATCTTTGCGGGTGTTGTGCTGTTCATTTGCCTTCCACTATCAGTGTGAGTCATAACTACGCTGCGTGCCTCATGGAGGTAACTGCATTACCACTCAGTTTTGCCAGACTACTTCCTGATTCAACAGATCTGACCAATGAGATCACAGCACCCGCCACAGCCTCCCACCCTCACCTTTCCAAACCAGCCAATAGAAGAGGCCCGTTGAGCTCCCCTCGCGCGGAGGACGAGCCACACACAGGTAACTCAGGGGGAAAAAAAATAGAAAGGAGAGGAGGAAAAAAAACTCCAGGGCTTGTTATGAAGTTCGTGTGAAAGAAACACGGATTTCCACCCTTCTTTACCAGTTAAACCAGTATCTCTGGATAGAACACGCTCAAGTACTTCAACAGGTAGAGTCTCTGACCGCAAACTCTTTCGTGGCTCCTCTGAAAATAATCTCCCACCTTTTTTTTTTCTCTCTCTCTCTCCGTTTACCTCAATTGAGTTTCCAGCCCTTTTGTTCGCTCTTCTTATCACTTGGAAAAAGGTGAACCCTCGTGTTGTTTTTATTTTAATCTTTGCTTTAATTGTAGTTTTTACCCTTGTGGTCCCTGATGGCTTCGCACAGTGATACTCTGGTGGTGTTCTTTGGGGCAACAGCTGGTGCAAATGGGGGTAAACTGGGTTCGGATGAGAGGGAAATAATTCTCTTGGTGTGGCAAATTGTGGATCTACATGAGAAAAAGGTACGGACCTTTCTGACCCCTTCGTTCGTTGTGTACCCAGAGTGTTTGTGGCATAGTGTCTACCTGTAGTGGAACAGTTTGTTTGACATTTAAATCAACACGGTGTGCTCCCTGAATCCCTTTTTCTCCAATGCTTAGCTTAACGCTACATACAATTGTCCGTCCAGCCGCCTCGTTAGCTCACCTTTTTACAGGTGTGCGACCAATATTGAACAAGCAGGTGAGGTCTGTATCTTCACCTGCATGGAGAAAAACACACCGTTTTGGTTTGGCATGTCAGCTTCTGATATAAACAGAGTTAATTTCCTGAATGTGGGTGTATTAGTCTATAATTTGCCATACATGTTGCACGCTGTATTCTGGGCCATGAACCGCTAAATCCCTCCACAGGTCGGGAAGCTTCATAGATGTCTAGTGAAGCCAGACACGTTGGAGCTGACGGATCCGTGTATAGAGGAGACGGGACTGACTGTGGACGACATCCTCAAAGCTGAGCCTCTGGACAAAGTTCTGCAACAGGTGAGTCTCACCGGTAAAATTAATGGGAGGTGCATTTCCCCATAAGGAATATTTAAGAAGAAGGTTTTACTTTTTATCAATACCTTTTTAGGGAAATACACATAGGGCCCATAGACCTGCTTTATTGTTGTGGAGAGATGGGTGAGTGATGGGGTGGCCTTGCTTATGAGCCCCTCGGTAGGTGGAGGACTGGGCAATAATATGATTTGATAATTTATCATCTTGAATCATATTGTGTTGAAATCATATAGCGATATATCATGAGTTTGTTTAAGTTGATAATAACAAGCACATACTAACTAATTTGTTCTCATAAAAACAGATTATTTTGCACTAAAGTTCTTGGTTAGATTAAAAAAAACTTTTTGTCAATAGGATACAAAACCATGTGGTTATTTCATGTAGACCATTCATCTAAAAAAATCCATATAATGATATTTATCATCATCGAGATCGTATCGAGATCGTATCGTCCATCGCTGCTCAGGAGGTGAACTGCCATCTCTCCAGCTACCAGTCCTCACTTCATTCCTGGCGTTGAACCAGCCACCCTCAAGTCCCCAAAACCCTTGTCCCCATATATAACAGGCCTTGTAGGCCGTACACCATATTTGAAATCTCTTAACTGGTGTACTGAATTTATACGGAATGAAAATCACAGCTACAGCTCCTAAAATCTGTCCTCTCTCACTAACGTGGTGAGAAATTCAGTTAATTAAACTCGGGCAACTTTCCTCCTGTCAGTTTATGCCCAGAGCGAGATGAGACGTGACAAGCCTGACTCGGTTTTTGAGCTGTAAGTTAATGTGAGGTGTGTCAGATTTCCCCGATGCCCTTTAGAAATAATGGTCCTCCACCTGGTTGAGACATGACATTGGTTTGGCCCTGACAGTTAAACTCTGCTGTCAGTTGGGGGGGGGGGGGGGGGGGGGGATGGGCAGAGCCTGGGGCATCTGCAGATAAGGAGGAGTCGCAGGTCTAGTCTTGTCTCGGCCTGATGCTCACAGCAGACATCTGGAAGGCGGAATGTTTACCTGGGACCGCACCTCAGTTTTAGGCAGCAGGACAGACGGGAGGGGAGGCTTTCGGATCTTAAGCTCCATCCTCAGCGCGGCACTTCTTTAAGACCGACACGGGAATCTGCTTTCTGGTTCCTCCCTGTCAGGAGGTGTGTTTCAACAGAAGTGTTGCCAAACATGTTTTTCAACCACTGTCTCAAGAGTGTTTGTTTGCACTGGTTGCACCTTTTCCCCGTCCCTCTATTATGTCATTACCATGCTGCACTAGCATGTTTGGGTTGATGGTAGAGCTGCTGTGGTCTGAATACCACGCAGGTTGGAGTAATCAATTGTTTTCTTAAGCAACGCTGCTGCTGGGGTTATGACACTCAATGCATAGCCTAACACAGTTTACATTTCATTGGAGTTTGATCCAAATGCTGAAGCCCTTTGTGCATCATGCAGACCTGTTAACACTTCAGCTCCACTGTAGGTTAGTTTGTGTGCTGAAGCTTCAAATATTAACCCAAGCAATCAGTCTGTTCTGGTCATACCATTGTGTCATCAGTTACTTTCTCTGTTGGTCATTCTAAGATTAGTGTTGTCCTTGTTGATACAGAGAAGTAAAGTAAATAGACATTTTTTCAAGATAGTTTTATAGAAGTGTGTTTTCTTTTAGATGGGGTTGCCCATTCTAACTTTTCCAGTGATAAAACAAGCAGTTGCCTCTTGGTGGGCTTATCGTATTGACCTGTGTCATCAAGGACATGCGTAGGTTTTCTTTGGTGAAAGATTTATAAAGAAAGAAGGTTAAAGAGATTTGCAGGTTTTTTTCAATTTTTTTTACAAATTGCCAGTTAAACTCTGTAACATTGCGATTGTGAAAGCACAATATTTGTTTTCATGAGTTCTGTTCCACATACACTGGGATATAAATGCTTTTTTCAATTGTCCTTCTGATATATTTTGCCTCATGCTTTTTCCTTACACACAAACTAATCCACAATAAAACTGTATATTTATGAATTGCAGAGCAAGAGCAAAAATTAGCCAATTTCCATGTTGAGCCGTCTTCAGACCCATTCCCTCTAAGTTTAAAATAGCGTAAAGATCATACACTATACTATAATGTCTGCAGTGATGAATACCAGAAGCTCCAAAACCTTTAATATAATTCATATAATAAACGTGATTTTTTTTTTTTGTGTTCAGAGACCCTTAGTTCCAGTGCATGAAAGTCGCTACATGGCAGACAACCAAATCCAAGAACAACCCATTGATATTCAATTTTCTTTTTTTTGGGGTGGGGAAATTCACAATTTGTTTTATCTTTCAAGCCCCCTATTAGGATCAGCAAGCTCAGCAGTTCTGAAAAAAATATCTAATCTGTCTGAAACTATTATTATACATGTGGACAAGTTAAAAAAAAAAAAAGATATATCTCTCTCTCTCTATCTATCTCTCTATCTCTCTCTCTATCTATATCTCTCTATCTATCTCTCTCTCTCTCTCTCTCTCTCTCTCTCTCTCTCTCTCTCTCTCTCTTTCTCTCTCTCTCTCTATATATATATATCTATCCATCTATCTATCCACTAAATCACATGTGTCAGGGCTCTGTCAGATCAGATGAATGTGTTGGATGATGGCTGTAGATGACATGCTAGTACTTGTGCATCTGTAATTATGACTATATCTGGGACACATTCTGGTGCGTGTGAGTGTCATGCCTGCAGTTTAATTCACTTCCCTGGTAGTGAGCTGATGAATGTTTTAGCTGTCGTCAGGCTGCAGCTGACTGTACAGGCGTGGCTTTAGTCATGGACACTTACGGCATGTCACAGCCTGTAGGAAGCTGCTTGTGGTGTTGTTGTTGTTGTTGTTACACCGGTTTTTTAACTGTTAGACCACAGTCAGAAAATACTGACTACTGGCTTCAGCACTGAGTTAAGTTACTCATTTGGTTGGGTCCGTCTATCCACTGACGTGGATTTTTAAAGGCTGATATAATATCGATAGTTTGGAGCAGGAAAAAGACGATAGCCAATTAATTATTTTTCCCTATGCGTGGTCTTATGGACCTAGTAGTTGTAATGTTTTTCATCATCATTCTGCTTAGTACTCATATTATTTGAATCATTTATATCATCTGCAGTGTTCATTCTGCACACATATATTGCACTTCTGTCCATCCTGGGAGACAAATCTTTAGTCTGTTGCTCTCCATAAGGTGTCTTACTTTTCTCTCCCTGTTTTTTTTTTAAAAAAATTGGGGGGGGGTTCCTGTTCTGATGCAAGGGTCATGGGACAGAGGATGTTGTATGTTGTACAGATTGTAAATCCCTCTGAGTTAAATTGTGGTGCACATGCTCACAATGTCAACTTGTTAAAAATATACATGGCCAGCGATTTAAAGAAAAAAAGAAAGGAGATTTGTTATTTACTCATTTGTCTGTGATCCGTGTTGATTTTTGCCCAGTTATGTGTCATGAGAAGTGCCAATTTGCTGTAGTGGCAGTGTGTGTGTGTTTTGACTTTAGGCGCCTTAAACAGTTTCCACAGGGACTGCCCCGACACTCCCTGCTGCTCTTATCGGAATTTGCTTGAGCCACCTCACCTCTGCATGCAAACAGTCGGCTGCACTGGAGAGCAGACTCTGATAGGACCGTGTTCAAAGGCCACTTCCTCCCCCTCATCTGTGGAAAAGCTTTTCAGAGGCTACAGTGAGAACAAAAGTTGGTTTTAAGAGTGTATGTGTGGGTTCTAAAATAATGAAACGGAAAACACATGCTGTTTTTGGATTGAACTCAAATAAATTACTTTTTTCTTTTCTTCTTATAGTAAGATTACATTATCATAGAGAAAGTGTGATGTGTTACAATTTGTCAGCCAGTTTCTGACAGCAGAGTCAAGCAGTGGTTGTGCCAGTAAGATGATTGTATCACAGGAATAAAAACATTATTTCTTCATTTATTTGTAACAAAGAATCGATAACAGAAAAGTGGAACACTTAACCCTTTCACGTAAAGGACTTTATTTACTGCTATATACAGTGAGTAGATCATGCTCACTGAAAATGAAATGTAGCTGACCTTTTACTCTGTGGTCTGTTCATGAGTTTGGCTCATTGGCCTGTTGTCTTTACCGATCTGTTGTCACTGTGAGATTTGTCTTCTGTTCGGCTTGTTTGCTCAGTTTAAACTGCGGTTTTGACACAGTGGAGACAAGGAGTGGGGCGTGCCGCTACGTCATGTAAAACATTTGCTTTTCTCTCAGTAATCCGGCTTTAGTAATTGGCCAAGGTGGAGCTGCATGCACAGCTATGAGCAAACATGAAGTCCTGTTATCAATTGAGCAGTATGGCTGTGCTTAAAATGTGCTACTTGATTAATCTACCAAACAGTTTTTGCATTTACTGTTTGAACAATGAAAGTTTCAGGTGTTGCGTTGGATGAAATTTGCATTGTGAAAACTGAAAACCATGCAACTCACTGAGAAGAAAAGACTAGGCCCATTCAATGAATGAGGGAATTCAAATTCAAGGACTTTAAATTCCTCAATTGTGTCCTTTTCTCCCTCTTGCTTGCCGCTTGTCTTTGACTCTTAAAGCTTCATCACTGCCGATCGTTGCAAAGGCTTTAATACAAGGTGTGCTGCTGAGGTGGTATGTCGATACTGTGTTCTGTACTCGGGGCAGACTGGTGACATCAGCAGGATAAAATGCTAATTGAACTAGACGTAGATCAAAGCATGAAGGGGTGGGTAGATCTGATGTTGCCAAGACCTTCTGAAGAGTTAATTCTATTGTATGATAATCAAAGCGCCTGAAATAGATCTGTCCTCTGTGTGCGTTTGTTTCAAAAATCATTTCTGGGTTCCACCTTTTTAGTGAAGCATAATATTGTGGTTACATACACAGCTGAGAATGTGGAGTATTCTTTCACCAAAATGTACCTGTTGACCTATTGTTGTTACGCACAGTTTATCGTAACCGCCCTTAATAAAGAAGTCGACTATCTCTGGGATTAGAGTGACAGCCAACACAGTAAATCTGCCATCCAAATATACACCGTTGTGTATCCATGGCGGCCATGTCAATTCATAACTCCTGTTTCAGGTCCGGGTCACCACGCCAGCATTCACTTATTCAAAAGCATCCATACTGTCTTATATATATTTGTAATTTTCAATTGTTTGGCAGCTAACATTTTAGAGCTTCCCACCACAACACATTGACCCTGTGCATTTCATGTGGTACACTCACTTTCTTAATGTAAACCACCATCATATGTAAGAGCCTTTTGGTGTTTTATCTGGATATGTTGCCCCTTTCCTTCTCAACTAAGCAATGGCAGCACTTTTGGAAATTGAGCACATTGCTTATGTTTTTCTGACATTTCTCCTGTTTTTTACATGACCGTGACCCGGAAAACTGCAGAAACATTTACAGCGTACGGTGAATTAGGCTGAGGGGCTTAGTTGAAAACTTGTATACACAGTGTGAAGACAAAATAGGGATTTCTGCACTGGGTGAAGAAACTTGATGTTGGTTAAAAATCAGGTGCTCTTTAAGTTTGGGGAAAGTAGTCAAGTAACGAATAAAAACACCGTCCAGCTCACGCTTGAAACGTTTTAAAATCCATTTTTTAAATCATGGCTGTGCAACGAATTTCGACTTGACTCTTCATCAGTGTAACTTTTATGTATAATTTATTTTTGTATTAGTTAAATGACCAGTGATCTTTTATCGGTGGCTGTACAGAATCCTGAAAGTCGTTGATTTGAGAATCCCAGCTGGACATCTGCAGGGGGCGCATGAGCCCCCCCCCCAAAAAAAAAAAGAAAAAAAAAAAACCCTAATCTAACCCAGTAGCACTTGTTCCCTTGTCAGCAGCTGGTTAGCCCTGCTTTTCTCTCCGACTGTTGGGGAGCATGCTTCAACACGCACCGCTAATACTTTCTCACTGTCTGGAGATCAGTCATACATAGCCAGTGGCCATGTGGAACTAGTCAGTCATTGGGGTTTTTGCTGGCCTCACACCCAGACAGTCTAATTTTGCTGTGAGACAGGTGACTTTGAGGATTCAGGGGAGAACAAAGGAAAAACTACTAATGTTCTGGAGGCAAAAGAGTCTCCGTCTTGCATGGGAACAGTGAGCAGCAAATGAATACAAGCAACATTGTCGATACGATTTCAGAGCTTATGCAAAGCAACCTGATGGGGATGAGATGCTACATTTATGGTCCTCATATCCTCTCCAAATAACATATAACACCGTATTTTGTTTGTTTTACTTGACTAGTCATTTACAATCAGAAAATGATGTAAAACATTCTCTAAAATGCAGTCCTCTGACCTCACCAGTGGCCGTTGATATTGAGGTGATGGCCTCTGTTGACATTTGAAATCTGCCAACAACAGGTTGACACAACACAAGGACCGGGGCTCATTGAATGTCCTTATAAATAAACATGTACGTATGTGGGAGTTGCTGGTATTTAGGAACCATCAGAGTGTACGTGAAATGGAGGCAGGCAGGTTGAACTTGTACGGGTTGTTTTTCCCTCTCGTCTGCCTGTGACTGTTGGTTGTGCTAAGAGAAAACTGTGATTAGTGGTGTGATCATTCCTCTCCTTCGTCTGCTCCCTCCCTCGCTAGGCAAACACAAAAACCTGTTAGACAAGCCTCGTTCCTAATGACGAACAAACACACAGCCAAATGTCAAACACAACACCACCTTCACTTGTCTGCCTTTAGATTAAAGTGTAATTCTTTGACCAACAGAGTGTTGAACCATATTTGACCCATTTATTAGGAGGTCACAACATGTTTAAGAATTGGAGTGAAATGATACAAAATGAAGATACTTTTAGATATGTTATGTTCAGATTTGATATTGACTGTGATGGGTACAATTATTAAATATTCTTTTGATAAAATCCATGTTTAACTTTCTTTTCTCCTTCCTCTCTGTTTCATTGTGCAGTTCCAGCAGTCGGTGTCATCAGAAGTGAAATGCCTCGGCAGAAGCTCTTTCACACTTTGTGTCGACAGTCCTCTTGTCATCCGACAGGCCCTCCACCCCGAAGCTTCCAAAAAGGTAACGGCTCCTACTGCTGCTTTGTTAAACAGGAAAGAAAGTCTGAAATATGCCTGTTTCCACTAGATGTTTTATTTATTTATTTATGTTTTGCTTATTGCAGAGCACTAGCATGTCAGTTAGGGCTTTCTCTGCTCATGGCTCAAGTTAAATTCTAGTGTCCCATGTGGAAACCTTAAACATGTATAACTAGTTCATTTCTAGAAAAGTCCCGGAGTTAAATGTGATGAGCTTCAATGGTAGGATTTTTTTTTTCCTCATGAATGTGGGCATTGACTCACATTAAGAAGTAATGAATCTTTTCCTCCTTTTCGTGTTCCTGGTTAGAACTCTGACACAAGATAGTGTCGCATGTAAATATGTTTTTCTTCAGAAATCTCTTTCATCTCTTTGTCCCCTGGCTGTTCCTGGTCTGTCTAATATGTCATACTGAATACTTTGTCCTTTGTCTTTTTTTTTTTCAGAATCTTGTCCTTCCTGAATGTTTCTTTTCATTTGTGGATGTGAAGAAAGAGTTTCACAAATGCTGCCCCAATGCCAGCCCTGTGCAGAAGCTCACACCCGCCTCCATGTTGGAATGTATCCTTAACTATTAGTCACATTTTATTGATACTCTATGTTGTAAAAACTCTTTTTGATTGTATATGTCAGTGGAAATGATAGTGTTAATGTTTAATATGCAGAATTGTATTTGCAGAGTTTGTAGGTCTTCTTTGCAAATTTAGATTTTCTGATCTTTTCCATTTCCTTGCAGCACGACACATTAGCTAAGTGGAAATAAAAGGCCGCTTAAACATGTCAGTGTCCTTAACTATGTGTGTAGATGTTGGTCTCCCGGCTGTGTCAGAGCAGTCGATGGGGGTGATGGAGGTGAGCAGCATGGCGCAGCTGATACTCCACATCCTGGCTGAGCCTCACAGTAAGCAAACCGCCACACGTTGTAACTGAAATGATCTGAGGGGAACTTCAATCCTGAAATGTGCAGAGAAAGCGGAGAAATGCATATGACCACCAAAGAAGTAGCGTAAACTGTTTGCACCTGATTTTTTTTATTTATTTATTTATATAAAATCAGCACTTTGAAGTCTTTGTCTTGTACCACAACCGTCTTGCCTTTTTTTTTTTGTTGTATGGAAACTGGAATAAACCCTAAATGTTTACAGAGAGAACACTTTAACTTGAGGATGTGGTAGTTTGTAATAGTTTGATTGTATTATTGCTAGTTAACCACCCATAAATGCATATACTTCACAATTCAATACTACTTTTAGATGATTTACTGCAGTATGGATGGATGTAAGATGACTCCAGATATGTTGCAGTGCACATAAATCAAACTTTATTCAGACATCTTCTATCTTGAATGTTGCCTTTGGCTCTACCCCTTTAATAACAGCCAAGTATGTCTTTGGGTGTGACAGGTAACAGGAATGCCTAAAGGCCTAAAACACACACTGCTCGGCAGGGTGAACCTGTTCACTACAGTAAAGAGAGAATGTTGTTTTGGACCCTCAATCATACACTTTTTATTTATTTATTTTCAGACCACAAGTTCTCATGTGTTGAAACAGTGAAGTACAAGTTTGATTCCGGCACATGGTACGTATGAACTTTTCGTTAGATGCACATGTATCTCACTCCAGCTTTGTTCCCACCACACCTGTCTGCTGCTTACAGACCGTTAACCCTCCTCCAGCCACATTCGGCTCTCAGACCTCAGGCCCTTAGCATTGATTACAGCAACAAGGAAACCACAAGTGTGTCTTTAAAGCGGTCCAACTTTGCCATCAAGTGCTTACCTGGCTATCTGGTAGCAGAACACCAAATCCTGCTGCTCTCAGGCAGTCAAAAGCCCGTCACCTTGACAACCCCCCCCCGACATTTAATCATAGGAGTGTGTTTCTGCGTTAAGCACTTACTGTGAGTGGCCTGTGTGTCTGCAGTCAGTGGACAATCTGTTCAAATGAAAACTAAGCCACAGAGCTTTTTCTTAAAGCTATAGTCATCGTTTTAACAATCTCTTCTTAATATTCTTCCTTTCTAAATGTGGTCAGAATGTCATTAATGTTTTCTCTTTATCCTTCTTCAGCAGCAAGATGGAGCCGGTGGACAGCGAGACGGTGATCAGAGCGCGAGGGCTCCCATGGCAGTCCTCAGACCAAGACATTGCTCGCTTCTTTAAAGGCCTCAGTATTGCCAAGTATGTTGGACTTAATGGACATATTCCAATATCCCCACTATTCCACTATATCATTTTTATTCAAAGCTTTCAACATGTTGGTCAGGGTGCAGATTTGCAGATTAAGCTAGTTTTTTTTTTGTTGTGTGTTTGTAGATCATTTAAAGTACTCCTCTTCTTCTTTTTCTTATTCTTTTTTTTTTTTTTTTAATGTCTAATGGAACCTTCCAAGATTAGTATAAAGTGCTAAAGTCATTGGTTTAAAGGCTCTTAGCATTTTTGGCTAGAATAGTTGTTTGAACATCCATAAAACCTCATTATTAGAAAATTATCGACACTAGGATTAGAGCTGCTTTAAGCTTTTATCAGCTAAACTATGATACTACATAAAATATGAAATAAAATGTATAGTAAAAGTAGTTTTAATTAAGTATAAAATTAAATAAATAAATTGTATACCTGTGTGCCAGATAGAAAGTCCCTAAAAAAGGGAGCTCTGCTCTGTTAAAGTTTCACCATTAACTGTGTTCTTACTCATGAGTGTATCTGTGCACCTGTGTGTCAGGGGTGGCGTGGCTCTGTGTCTCAACGCTCAAGGCAGGAGGAACGGCGAGGCCTTAGTTCGTTTCATCAACTCAGAACACAGGGACCTGGCCCTGGAGCGCCACAAGCACCACATGGGCAGTCGCTACATCGAGGTTAGACTCAGCATTTACTTTGTGTTCATACTGTGTGTTTTTAAAGTATGCTGAGCTGAACACTAGACCCGTCTTTAAGTCTTTAGGTAGTTGATGCAATTCTGTAAAATGTCTTCTAAACTAAATGATGATTAAATAATGCTCTTCATGGCTAAACCCAGTTTTCCTCTTTTCTTTTCAGGTCTACAAGGCCACAGGAGAGGAATTCCTCAAGATTGCTGGAGGTCAGATTTCAGATCTTTTTTTTTTTTCCCTCTGCTCTCTTCTCACTGTGTTTGTATGAGGACTTGTGGTGAAAGGCTTTCTGTTAGTGTGAGGTAGACTTTTATTTCATGGCCTTCCCGCGTCTTTGAGGAAAAACAAGACCTACATCTGTAAAAGAGCAGCTCTTCAGTGACCGTAAAACAGGGGATCTCATTTGCGCTCTGGCTCTCTCTCTCTCTCCTGTTACCTGCGCCTTTGACTCATCCCAGTGACTCTCCAGCAGCTTATCTTGGACTAATGAAAGACTCTTTGTGAGGAGCCCCCCCCACAGCCCCTCATCCCTTCCTAACCTCCTCATCCCCTGCCCAACTTTTCAGAGGCCTGTGGGAGAGAAATTTCACTCTCGACTAACAGCAGCTCACCTGTTCAGTTCAGCCTCGACCCCCCCCCCCCCCCCGAGGGAAAGATGGCTACAGGTCGGTGAAAGGGCCGGCTCAGTGTTGATACAAAAGGAGTGTGAAGAGACAAAAGCAGGGCCCGGGGTCTCTGGACCACAGAGCAGCAGCCACCAGTCACACTGAACAGAGATAGCAGACAAAGAAGCACAGTCACACGGAGCAGATAACTTACAGTGGCCGCCAGTCACACTGTGGACTTTATTCAGATGAGTCAAGATCAGTACAGATTGACAGCACGTTGGACTTTAAGCAAATAGTTCAAGCAGACAAGACGGCTGCATTGATCAAAAGAAATGAACGCAGTTCACAGTAAACGTGTAAATGAAAATACAATCCAAAACATTTAGTGTATCGGGCAACATCATTGCTGTTATGGAAAATTGAATTAGTTATTGTAGCTGTTTGATTTGACCTTTTACAATATAATACAAACAATAAATATGGGCTGGAGTCTCCTGGCTGGTAGTAGAAGGAACAACGCAATACACTCTTAAAAAGTAAAAAAATTAATTCTGGCTAGTCAGTAAAACTGTTATTTTTCTTGGCAGTAATAAGCAAACCATGAGCCACTGAACTTTATATCCAAAAACGTTTATTTCAATTGTATATTTTGATCATCAAAATGCTCTTTAATTTGTCTGGACATGTAGTGTAATTTGTTGAATCTACTGTGTATTTTATAATAGTTGCAGAGCGATCAAAGAAAGCCATTAAGGTGAAACAACACTTGACTGATCATGGCACTGTCGGCAAACATACCATCTGTATACATGTCTGTGACCTGAGGTCAGTTAGTTTAACAGCACTACACCAGTTGGGGATAGTTTCAAATTGAAGGGTTGGCTGCAAGAAAGGATGAGACGATTAGTTTTTAAAGTCATATATCTTTAATTTTGCAAGTCTCTCAAGATTGGAGAACAGATGCAGGTGATTGTGTGATGGAGGTCAGTGAATACAGCTGTGTAAAAAAAAAAACGGACTTGTTTCAGCTCGCTGGGCAAAGCCAGTATGACTCTTTTTGGTTGCAAATCAACCATTTTTTCCAGTAAGAACACCACACTTTTGATGTTGTTCTACTTCTTTGCTGCCTAAAACTGGATGGTAATGCTTGCAACACCGGCATTACTGTCTAGATATTTTATGCTCTGGAATAACAAATGGCTGGTTTGTTTCAAACTGAGATATCTCAACAACTATTGGATGGATTGACCATTGAAATTGATGTTAGAATGCTGATGCTACTGTGCCTATTTACAGCCTCACCGAGCTGCCAGCATGGCTGTAGATTGTTTTGTTTCAATAAAAATGTTCTTAACAGATTTTTGTGAAAAACCATGGTGTATATCGATATCGCAGTATAAAATAAGATGCATCCCGGTAGAGGATTTTAGCCACTTCTACTGAGTGATGTTGTTATCTTGAAAGCTTCACTGAACTGTGATCACTGGGATGGTCCTAAGATGGCCAGCTGTTTAATCATTGCTGTCCTCTTGACTCTAGGTACGTCGAACGAGGTGGCCCAGTTCTTGTCCAAAGAGAACCAGGTGATCATCCGTATGCGGGGGTTGCCATTCACCGCCACAGCCCAGGAAGTGCTGTCCTTCCTTGGACCCGAGAGCCCAGTTACAGATGATGCTGAGGGTTTGCTCTTTGTCAAGTACCCTGACGGACGGCCCACCGGCGATGCCTTCGTGCTCTTTTCTTGTGAAGAGTACGCGCAGAACGCCCTGAAGAGGCACAAGCAGATCCTGGGGAAGCGGTATATCGAGCTGTTTCGGAGTACTGCAGCTGAAGTGCAACAGGTAAATTCTGTTGTTAGGGTGAGAAACATCTTTGAGCTGTAAGTTGTTGTCATGATGTGAAAAAAATAAATAATAATCATGTCAAATTCTTAAGACTTCTGCTGGGAAAATGTGCTGAAGGTTTCAAAATAGATGTCATTTAAGAAATACTATTGGTGGTGTTCATGTAACAGGAGGTGGACAAAAGAAAGGTTTAGTTTCCAGCTCCCCTGTGCACGATGATTTATACATTTAGGTTTGTTGTGTAATTTTCAAAATAATATTAAGACTTTTTGAAAAACTGAAAAGGGGATCTTGTGGCGTTGACTTTCTATTTCAGACATTAGCATGTTTTTTTGGGTGTAAATTCAGTACTGTCTGAAACAGAATTCTGATAAATATGTTGACAAATCCATGCATTTATTTTCTTGCAAAAAAAAAAAATCCTTCTTGGGAAAGCCTTTTTGTCATCAATAATGAATAAATGGGTTCACTTTCTATTTGTGATACCAGTCAACATAGGCGGACCAAAAGAGATTGGTAAGGAACTGATGTCATGACAACGAAGAAAAGTGGCAAAACATTGTTCTGACGAAACAGTCGTGACATCCAATAAGTCAGAAGACTGTTGAGTTTGCACAACTGAAAATAACATTTTTATTGCGCAATGCATGTGTAAATATTTTGTATTAATCACCCATAGAAACTGCTGTGACCTTTTTATACCTTCAGCTTGTTCCTGTTGGTTGTGAATGTTCATAACATGATCAACTCTGATTCAACCTTTTTATTTATTTTTTATTTTTTTGGTGTACTTTTTAAAATATGTTGTCTAATTTCCACATGCAGAACATTTCAACGATTGGAGTCGAGCTTTCTATTGACACTTTCTTAATTTGCAGAAAATGAGCAGTGATGACGATTGATTAAACGCCCTCTTCTTTGTTTGCCAGGTCCTGAACCGCTATATGTCCGCACCTCTGATCTCCACTCTTCCCCCTTCACCCATCATGCCTGTCCCCGTCCTCGCCACGCCTCCCTACCTTCCAGCGGCCAGCAGCACCCGCGACTGTGTCCGCCTCCGCGGCCTGCCCTACACTGCCGGCATTGAAGATATCCTGGAGTTCATGGGAGAGCACACCGTTGACATCAAACCCCATGGAGTCCATATGGTCCTCAACCAACAGGTCAGACTGGTGGGGACTCGTAGGCTGTAAAGCTCCATGTCGTAAAACCAATATAAATGTCATCCCCCTTCACGTCTCTTTGTCAGAAATCACTATAGTAGAAGTAAACAAGTATAGCAACGGCTAAAAGAGAAAGAGGAAACTTGGATAAGAAGCCTACTTTACTGTTTTACAATTATTGATTTCCCAACAGATTTATTTTTCTTCAGACAAAATAACACTGATGCTGTTTAGACTTTCTAACCACCACATGAATGCAGCATTATAGTCAGGAAAAATGTAGTTGTATTGCAACAAGTATTTAAGATCTCAAGCTGTGACAGATTCTATAGACTTGAACTTGATTTCCTTGCCCTATACTTTACCAACTTTTAGCCAAAGCCATTATTGTTTGGCAGTAAACAACTTTGAATTTGAATCGTTAGGGTAGATTTTTGCTGTATTCTTGTTGTCATTGTCTTTAATTTATTCTGTCTGTCGTCTCTGCAGGGTCGGCCCTCCGGTGACGCTTTCATCCAAATGAGATCCCCTGACAAGTCGTTTATGGTGGCCCAGAAGTGCCATAAAAAGACCATGAAGGACCGTTACGTCGAGGTGTTCCAGTGCTCCACAGAGGAGATGAGCATTGTGCTGATGGGAGGAACCCTGAACCGCAGCGGCCTCTCTCCTCCACCCTGCAAGCTTCCCTGTAAGTGAACTCTACCAAATGGTTTATCAAGCCACCAATTAAGCCTTTTCAGTAGTATTTGTGACAATGTTTTGATTTTCTGTTTTACATCATGTATTTATGTAATTTATTTATTGGGACACTTATCAACTTAGAAATGCTGCCTGAGCTAGCAGCAGACATATTTCATACCTGCACCCTGCTACTGACCTCCAGTCAATTTAGGTTCAAGGAAGCTTATTTTTCCTCTTTCATATACTAGAAATCTGTAGTTATACTACACAGTTACGTCTCTACCTACCTTTGAAACAGTGCTGCCAGTTGAGGCAGGACTGAATGTAACGCTGTGTACTTTACTCTGTTTATGGTTCATATCTGTCTTTGGTGATTAGATTAGGGTTGTCAGTCATGTGAGAGTACCTTCAATTTTTACTTTTCTGTGTGCGTTTCTTTTTAATGGTCATTGATAAACTAATCTTTACCCATTTTTATCTCAGCTTAATAGTTTCCAGAGAAATGTGGTTTTGCCTTTCACCTACTAGAATTAGAGTGATGGTGCTTTCTTTTTGCATATAGCTTCAACCGGACTAACCTGGAAACACAAGGTCAGCAGTGTTTAGTGTGCCTGTGTTGGCACTGAGGTAGACCACAGCTGCCCACAGCCTCCCACTTGATAGTGGCTGTTTGTATGTAAACACATCTATGATGGCAATTGAGTGTGTTTACATTGTAGGTATGGCAGCCTGAAGGACGCGGTTGGCTCATGGTGCTGTCAAGTTTAGTAGTACATTAGTAGTTTTAACACAAGGCACATAGTTTGTTTGTAGCCTGTTGAAATCCCCATGCAGCATGTTGTAACTGTCCATTTACTTCCTTGTACTACACTTTACAACTGGCAGGGTTGTGCATGCACTGAACACAACATGTAAATGACCACACAACACTCTGTCTGTTTCTGCAGGTCTGTCTCCCCCCACAGCCTATGCTGCCTTCCCCACCCCGCCTGCCATGCTTTCCGAGGCTGCCCTCTACCAGCCCCCCCTGCTGGCTGCTCCCAGACCACATCAGACCGTCACACACAGCCCAGCTCACACTCTGGCCTACTACCCTCCTCAGCCGCACATGTATATGAATATGAACATGAACTACACAGCTTACTACCCCAGGTTAGTACATCATCAGCCACAGCTGCCTACTCGACCATTTGTATCTTCTGCTCTTCTCTAACTTCTTTCCACTTTTGTTCTGTCTAACATCTCACCTCCTTCTCCTAACATTCTCTCTCTCTCTCTCTCTCTCTCACTCTCTCTTTTTTTTTTTTTTTTTCTTTCTTTCTTTTCCCCCCTCCAGCCCCCCAGTTTCTCCTTCCACAGTTGGCTACTTTGCAGCCCCACCGGGATCAGTGGCAGCAGCAGTCGCAGCCCAACCCCATCCTGCTGCAGCCACCGCCTCTTCTGTGCTGCCTCAGCACGGTGCACTGGTGAGGATGCAGGGCCTGCCCTACAACACTGGAGTCAAGGACATCCTCAGCTTCTTCCAGGGATACCAGGTCAGCACATGTTGCACTGAAATAAAGGCGCTAAAAGGTGTTTATAGGGATGTAAGGGAAAATCTATTGTGGTATTTTCATTCAACTGTATGAGTGATATTAGCTCTGTTTGTAAAATGCTCGTACGCTTGGATTTAAACTGCACCTTCTTTCTCGAAGGCCCACTGTGGTGTTGCAGTAAGTTGTGCCATCCAGCAGCCACTTGATAGTGATGGTACATTTAAATGCTGAGCAGAATAACAACAGACATTGTGTTTAGATTGTGAACTCCTCCCTCAGCCTATGACCCCAGATTTTACAGTCTAGAGCTGTTGGACTGCTGAGCTCCCAACCCTGCAGCTAGAAAGATTTACCCGTTACCATTGGTGCTTTTTATTGCAACATTTAATTAAGAGACATGTGTGCACTTGTGCTCTCCTCCCTTTTCTGCGCTGGCCATATTTTTCGCTGGCACTCCAAAGTAGGTGGAGTCATCTGAAGCAGGTATGAACCCTGACGGGTGTGGCTTCAGATGGTTTGGCACGTTGGGGTGGGGTGGGGGGGGTTAGAGGTGGAGGGGTTGAACTGTTGTTGTGGCACAGGTCTTTGGGCTGCTGTTGGTTTTTATGGCTTATGTCATTTAGTAGTGGTTAAATCCCTATACTTTGGTGTGTGTGTGTTTTTGTGCGTGTGTCTGAGAGCCTTACTGTGGGGGGGTAGCCAGCATCAAATTCACACAAAATGAGAACTTGCATTCTGTAGAACTTCACATGCTGAAAACTATTGCCTGTATGTGTTATTATGTT
The DNA here is from genome assembly GCF_023349555.1 of Cebidichthys violaceus. Classification (NCBI taxonomy): domain Eukaryota; kingdom Metazoa; phylum Chordata; class Actinopteri; order Perciformes; family Stichaeidae; genus Cebidichthys; species Cebidichthys violaceus. The sequence continues at coordinate 4,660,216 of NW_027176705.1, forward strand.
AGGCTTGCCGCGGTATTCGGTGTTACATGGTGGACAGGCATACACTGATAACATTACTTGGCCACCATACCGACCGTTGTTTTGCTTCTTTTTTTTTTTTATAGAAATAAAACCCATTTAGTTCATATCAGTTCCAATATCAGCATCATGTTCATCAAATGAAAAAACAACTCTACTTTGTAAAATACTAAGCCTGTTATTAATTCTTAGTCAGCGATGTACAGCAGCACAGAGTAGCAGGAGTCAGATATCACTGAGCACATGACAGCAAAGGTGCCTATTTAGAAATTTGTATTTAAACCAAATGTTTGTAGGAAACTGGATAATATTAATGAGGCAATCTGTAAACTTTTGTTATGAAGCCATTTGGAGGACGGAATGAAATCGAGGGGTCGCAGCTGGAAGGCGGCACCAGGTGGACACCTGCGGCCCCGCAGCTTAACTGGAGAGGCCAGACGCACAACCATCGCACATTAAATATCAAAGTAAGCGCTCTACAGACGTTGAGCTTATCTTTCCGTATGAAATGTCCAGTGTAATCGGTAACACCAGAGTTTATTAACCGTTGAAGAAAATGTCCTGCCCCTAGTGTGTGTGTGTGTGTGTGTGTGTGTGTGTGTGTGTGTGTGTGTGTGTGTGTGTGTGTGTGTGTGTGTGTGTGTGTGTGTGTGTGTGTGTGTGTGTGTGTGTGTGTGTGTGTGTGTGTGTGTGTGCGTGCGTGCGTGCGTGCGTGCGTGCGTGCGTGCGTGCGTGCGTGCGTGCGTTCAAAGCTGACTCCAGACCTGACTGTTGGCTGAACTATCGTAACTGTATCCTTAACGAAGTGAGTGTGTGTTTTTCTGGCTGCAGTAGCGTCTCTCACACTGGCCCTGGGTGAGAAAACAGTTCCCAGACAAGTACTGGTGTCCTTTACCAGACAATCCCATGCATAATCCCATTTGGTTCAAATGGTGTGTGTGTGAAAATGTGTACTGTTCATTTGTGAAACAATGTGGAGGCCCTCCCACCCTGACTGTGCGTTCATTATGCTATCTGTAGTACGCCCCTGACGAGTACAGCGGCATGGTTCAGATGAGCGAACAGGCCAGGAGTCTGATTCAGCCCAAAGAATGGCTCTGTCTTTAGGGACTCACCCCAAGGTAAGAGGAGCCTCCTGACCAGAGAACCAGCGTGGAAAGAGGGGGCATTTCCTACACTTCAATCACATCTATACGTTTAGGCTTATGCACAACATGCAGCAACGGACTAGCATCAAACTACCCAATAAGCACTGACTTGGTGATTTGCTGAAAAAGGTTACGGTGTATTTTTTACAATACACTACGTAAAGAATTCTTCACTTTGAAATATAGTAACTTCAAATTTATATCTTTTTTTTTTAACCCGCAAATCACCAAACCTGTGCTTATTATGAGTTTGACCACACTAGTAGTGAATGAAATCAGATCAGCGGTTGCATTTATATTTGTTTAATTTGTTGTAATCTACACATCTTGCAGAAACATTGCAGCTTCCTATTTAAGGCTAGCATGAAATATCACATTTTATGTCCACTATTGATACTTTGTGCAACATAAGCTATGGTAAGTTCTTACCATAAGAACAAATCGATACACATGAGCCAATATACACATTCTACCAATCTAAACAAGAATGCCCGATCTAGTCAACATGGTTCTGAGCTCCTGACCCGGCATGTCGGCCTGCTAATTCCCAAACAAATCTGCCTCATGACTGAAGTCTCTCCTGTATCCCTGTTAGGAGTGCTGAGTCCTGACACTTGCATATTACACAGAATGTATGAAATATTAGGGAAATGTATTGCTGTTTGCTTCTTTGTTAAACCTTTTGATGGCGTGACTGCAGGCAGAAAATGCTGGACATTGTTCTGCAGCAGAGGCAGATAATCTGATTGCAGGGTTTTCATTCAAAGTCAACATTACCGTATGGGATTTCACTCACTAACACAGCCTGAGCCCGAGAGGAGGAATCAAACCAGTATATCACTCTGGTTTCACGTGTTGCATAGAGAGCCTGCAGACATCAATGTCCTGCAGTGACGTGAAAACTATTTGTATTCCTCTTCCTTAAGGAGAATTGAGACCTTCACAAACAATTACAGATAACGTGGTATTTTACCACTCTTTGTTTGTCTTCATTTCCTCAAAATGTTGTCAGCTAAAGCGTTTAGTTAAAAGCTTGCTGTAGTTATATTTCACCAAACTACACGGTTTAAATACCAAGCTCACTAAACTGAACAGAAAAAGATAACATACGTTCATGTTCTGCCTCTGCTAACAGAAGAATTGATTTAGGATCACTGATAACATTCAGCACTCGTCCTACACTAACCTCATGAGTCATGAATGCATCGTCTCCCCCTCTCCTGCTCTGACATCCTCTTAACTTTTTGACTTGATGGATTTTACTGCCGTCATTGCTAATGTGATCAGTGAGTGATTTCATATCTGCATGTCTTAAGGAAACTTTTTCTTTCTTGCATCAAACTTTATTTTGATGCAAGCCGTGGATGCATGCAAACTAATGGATGATTACTGTGTGGCATCACAACCTGCCTTGTGGGTTTCAGGTCCTCTGGGAACAGCATGTACTCTGCTTTCGCTCTTTAAGCGCTACCTATTAATCTTGTTTTTCTCTACCTAACTGAACCGGTTTGATGAGATGCTCTTTTCAAAGGGCATTGTTCATCCTCTGCTTTGTGGGCTCCCCCTGGTGTTTTCACGGTGCAGCTGCATCAAAACAAGTGACACTTATTGTCTCACGTGTTTGTGTTGTTTTTATTTCTTTTTCTGCAGCTCCAGCCAGACGCCGTCCTCATCTTGTACAACTTCAGTGGCCAGTGCAGCGGCGAGGCCTTGATCACCTTCCATAGTGAGGAAATTGCCAGGCGGGCCGTAGCCGAGCGCTCCAACCACCCCTTCTACGGCCAGCAGGTCCACTTGGTCCTATGTAACTGACCACTAGCCCTTCATCTCTTCCTCCTCCTCCCTTAATTTAAGCTCAAATTGAGGTGCAGTCTCCTCGAAAGTGCCTCCAACAGCTTTTCCAGTTGATCCCAGTTCCACTTAAAACGGCTGTTGAATCGTTTCCTTTCCCATGATCTGCAATTATTAACACAAAACTGACGCTGCTGGCTGCGACATTCCTGAAGCTACTGTTTGAGTTTGGACATCCACTGGTGAAGCAGCTGAAGTCGGTAAAGCTTAATGTTGGCTTAATGACTTTGTGGATGTCACACACAGCATTTCTGTGTGTTTGTGCCTACTGTAATAGCTGGTTAGACGGTGTAGAGCCTGGACAAATATGCATGTATATTTAAATGCTTTATCGATGTGTCCCCCGATATGACTGTACAGATGTTCATCCTGAAATGCTTGAGGCTGTACAAACCACTTCTGCACACAATCTTTTCTGTTTATTTCATCATTTTTACTCTTAACCACTACAAGATTTTGACTTTTCAGAGTTTATGATTTTTTGTGTTAGCTCTATGCAAAGTGTATGTGCATGCACAATGTTTATTGAGTTGATGGTCTCCAAAAGTGTAGTGGTGCCATTAGAAGAGAGAGAAAGAAGCCATATAAAGACTTGCTGTACTTCTCAACTGTCATGGATTAATTTGAACTAACCTGCAGAGACTGTTGATTAATACTACAGCAACACCAGATGTGCCAGTGTACCATCTAATTTGTAACTGTATTTTATTTTCTGTAAAAAGCATTTATGTGTGACATGCAGTATGTCATCCCATTTAGATATTTTCCAAGCACTACAGATTTATTTGTTCCAAAGAGTTAAGTGACAGAGCGTCTTTAACAGAGTAGTATGACAAATTGATTCTATTTTTATTAATCCCATTTCCGTACAATGTTTTTGGAGATGATGTTATGAAATATAAGGACAAAGTCATATCTTTTTCTAATGATCGACCGCAGCTACTAGATCTTTTCAGTTTTGGTTTGCAGTCTACGATCAGTCTATAGCTGCATTAATTCCTGCTTATGACCAGAGTACTGTGTAAAAGCTGCATGAGTTTTTCCTGTGACAGGCCTGCTGACAGCTGTCTTAGTTTGTGTGTGTGTGTGTGTGTGTGTGTGTGTGTGTGTGTGTGTGTGTGTGTGTCCCCCCTTTGCTGTGCCTACAGTACCCAGAGTGCAATACTGGCCCAAACAAGGCTAAGTCAACCTCTGGTGGCAGAGGAGATATTTGTTTATTTTTTTTTGCAAGTTTGACACTTGTATGAATTTAGATCTGTGTATAAGACCAAAAAATAAATAATGTTGACTATGGTACATGTTTCATTTGGTCTCAGTTAAAGAGATGAATTCATAAGGTACCAATACATTCAATAAATGTTTCCCAAACATAAAAAAAATATATTTTCTTTTCATAAAGGGAATAAATCGAGGGACTGGAACCAAAGGGACACAAGTGTCATTTAGGGAGAATATGAGTATTAAATATCAAATGAAAGCTCTCAGTGAGATACTTTCCGTGCCAAAAGTGCACAACTGAAATGTTGACCCGTAGGTTGTAATTGGAAGAAAACCGAGAGGCGTAAGGGTGAAAGTGGGGTTTGGTCTGCTCTAAAAAGGCGTAAGCTCATTGTGCTCTTTTTGACTTGACAAAAGACATTTTTATCAAACTCAAATCAGCTGCCGTTGCCATATTCTGAACATAATGTTTTATCTGTTTGTAGTATCAGATTCACTATAAAAACATTATTGCTGCAGTTTAAGTTGAAAAATATTCATTACAAATTTTTTAAATGGCCAAAGAGTGAGAGAGGCCTTTTTGGAACAAACATTTTACCAATACTAATGCAGAATATGTTTGTTTATGTAAACAACTGTATACCACATTCAATTGAATTAAAGGTGCTCAATTAAAAATTCAGAGCATTAATATAGTAGCAAACAACTATTTCCAATGTAAACATATAGTGAATAATCAAAAAATATTTTGATTATTCACTCTTCTAATCAGAGTTTCACTGTGCTTCAGTGCATGCGAGTCGTTGCGCCTCACTGTCGAGCCAATGGCCGCTCTCTGCACTGTGTTCCTATAGTGTTACACGGCGTCATCGTGGAAATGTAGTGCTCAGCCTCTGGTTCCCCTTCATGTAAACACTGTTAACCCTGTCAGCACTGTTGTCTTTGTTTACACTGTTAGTGCTGTTAGCACCGTTAGCATCTAGCCGCTGGCTCAGCAATCTCTGATGTTGACAGCCATGTGGCGGCAATAGATATGCTCTGAATTCCCTACCTGTATATTTTATTAATGACATTTCAATCAACACTGAAAAAGATAAGAATTCTAAGGTACAAGGAACTTATCAAATCAACTGTTACTGTTTTTTTTCTTTTCGTTAAGTGTTTAAAAACATTGATGAACACAAGCTAATTGGTATAACTGCAAGTACATCAAACTTTTTTTAAGACTTTTACTTACAAACACCCATATCCTGTGTTCGTCTGAAAGGTCGCTCTCTCGCATGGAAACAGCAGCTGATTCAAGTTTGATCAAAATTGTTTTGGCTGTCCTGTAAAAACTGATACACGTCCCATTGGCTCCAAGCCCTGGAAATACAATTTATAGATACAATGTCCTTTAGTAAAATAGTTCCAGAGAATTCTATTAAACACCAAGGGTATATATTTTACATCTTTGTAGCTAATTATGCGTCAATATTTTATTATTTAACGAAGCCGAAATCCAGATAATAAAAGACAAAGTGTGGATTCAATTAAAAAGTGGAGTAGGCCTATATGCAAATTGCGTATCTACTCATAATGAAAGGCAACATTAGACACATACCACACTGCTGATGTTGTCTCATATGTGCCGCTTCCTCATTCTGTTAGAAAAGGTCTAGCTTGTCTCACAGTCAGCTATGTTTTCTTGTGTGATCCCATCTCGAGCGTATTTTTTGTCACACCCATTGCCCTCAGTAGTTTTCCACTGTCACAGTTGAAATAATCTTTACTCGCTAATATTCAAAGGCTCCAAAGAGGTGACGAGCACTGTAGAGCACTGTCACAGTGGGTTTACTCAACCCTTAGTTCAAATATATATCACAATGATATATAAATATAAAAATCTTATAGAATCTGACACCCCATGGGAAAATCTTTAGTATGGCATGTGTTCCTTCCACTGTAACTGCTATAGCGTAGCAGATGATAATAAACACAAGTTAGACATCTTTGTAAGGTGTTTGAAGCAAGTGACACCACACTCAAATTATGTCAGAACCCAATTATTAAAAACAGTGCCACTGTCATCTACTAATTGTGCCAGTTGGTGACAGCACACAGCAATAGACAAACTAAAAATGTTTGATATGACTGTTCTTGTTTTTTAAAAGTAAGGGTTTGTTCGTTCTATAAGCTTGTGACAAACTTTAGACATGATTCCGCTTTTTGCTGCTCAACAAACGGAACATGCAGTTTTTCATTTTGCAATCTTTTCATCTGGAGGAAGTTGAAAGCACGATTGTCGTTTTTAGTGGGATACCAGGACAATTGTTTGCCATTTCGTCATGAGAGAAAACATTTTTGCAATATTGTAAACTGTGGATTCTATGATTAAGAAAACACATTGAGTACATTGAGCAAGAGTTTTATTAGTTCACAATCAAACTGTATCAGAGATGTTTCCCAAAACAGAACGAGAAAACTTCCTAAAGTCGTGTCTCGAATTGAGACAGCCTAAGCTGTGAAATCGTTCTCTGTGGCAAAAGTTTAGAAATAAGAAGTGTCCGACACGAACACTGGATAACCACATGAAAACCTACTGTGTTCTGTTCCCACATTTACAAGCATTTGAACAAATATTTTACAAAATCAATTTTACCTAATCAATGACATTTCCATTTTATTGGCATCAACAAAATTATAAAATAACACAAAAACTTTTCATTGAGTGTTGAGTATTGTACTATATGGCATTTATCTAAGTAAATAATATATGTCATATTTATAAATATATGGTCACAATTTAAAAAAGAAACAACATAACTTTTTGTAAAATAGGTAATTTACAGAGTTGGTCAAGCATTGCACAGATAAACTCTGACTTCCTGTTTTTCTGTGTTTTAGTTTCATACAAAATTCTTAGAAAAAAAATACTAACAGTATACACATGACAGACATTACATATAATTTCAATATCAGGATGGATTATTTTCACACATTTTTATTAATATATCCATTTGGTCTTTTGACTCTGACACGCACTGAGAACTGTTGGTCTGATTGCTCTGTCTCTTGGACACGAAGGACAACTCTTTATTGCCCTCACCTGGGGAGGTGCTGGAGATGTGGCGGAAGAGCTTCTGGATGCCAGTATCACGCAAGGAGCTCCTGAAGGAGCGAGCAGCGAACATGTAGAGGATGGGGTTAACAGTGCTGCTGATGAAGACCATGGCTCCAGCGATGAAGGTCATGGTGCTCCTGACATTCTCCAGGTTCTCTGCTGCATCAGGGAGTGAGTCTACAGTGGCCAGGATGATGAGTGAGAGGACGTTTCCTATGTGATGAGGCGTCCAGCAAATGGCAAACACAACCACCACACTGGCAATAAGGACTGTGGACTTGCGCTTAGACTTGAAAGTCATCTGAGTAATCCGGCTGCACAGGCAACCATAGCAGACGACGAGGATGAAGAAGGGTAATATGTAGCCCACCAGTGTCTCGAGCAGCACACACACCAGCTCCTGGGTCGTAGAAGTGTACAAGCGGTACAGACAGTGCTCCTCGCCAGAATCTGTCCCTACAACCTGAGTTGGGATGACAGGTATGCTGAACAAGAATGCTGCAGTCCACAGAGCCAGCAGAACTTTATTCAAAGCTTTTTTCCTCTTCCAGCCAGCTGAGACAAAGGGATAGCGCACGGCCACAAAGCGCTCCACGCTCATGAGGGTAATGAGGAAAACACTGCTGTACATACAGGCGTTGATCATGAACACCATGGCTTTGCAGGAGGCTTCTCCAAACACCCAGAAGTGGGCCAGGGAGTAGATCCATAGAGGCAGGGTGATGAGGACCAGCAGGTCTGCAATAGCCAGGTGCAGGATGAGCACCACAGTGTGGGAACGCTGCTTGACGTGTCTCAGGATAGTCCAGATCACCAGCAGGTTCCCCGGAGCTCCCACCAGGAAGGACAGGCCCAGAATCACACAAGCCACTGCCGTCCCGCCGTCAAACTCTTCAGGGGCCATTTCCTCTGGAGAAGACAGCTCAGTTGAGTAGTTCATGCTGCAAGTGTATGTGCTGACAGTGGCGTCTGCATGAAAAGAAAAACAAAGTGCTGTACAAGCAAGTGTTCACTTCCCTTTGAAAATAGACAGGAAAGGGTTTCCTCACAGGGCTATTTGAGACATAGAGAGATGATTCATGTATGCGTCATAAGTCCATTTGTCATGGATTAAAAGTAGGTATAAGAGTATCAAATAAGTTAAAGAACCAGCAAAGACAAACTGAAATAATCTTAGAAAATGATGCTCCTTTAGAGAGTAAATGTGGGAGCATCTCCATGTAAACAATAACATGAACAGAGTCAATTTAATGAGAATCTATTTGAGGTTACTTCTATGATCTACAAAATATTTCAATTAGATGGAAAGCAACAACAAACTGTGTGAATTATTGTCATACAGGTACTTTTAAAATGGTGTCCTAATGTAGATAATCAAGTGTATGCATGTCTGTTATGTAAATTAAGGATCTGACCTGATGACATTTTGTTCCACTAGGAGGAGACCCTTTGCCTGATGATTAGGGTCTGAATAATGAGAAAAGTGTATCAGGCCGGACGGATTTACTGAAATTATGTTTTTCATAGCTTGTCCTTATTTTGCATCAAAGAATATTTGATGTAAAATGGGAGCAAGATTGGTTTGTAACTGTGGATATGGGTTATGGGGAGTAATTGCTCCACATTCAGTATGAAGTATCACAGTATTGTTTTGAAGGACCTATGAATACATTTTAGTTTAGCATATACTGTAGAATTTTTATTTACCTTAACTGCCATTGCTTGGGGATATTTTCCTCAAAGAAGCAGGGAATCTAGTCAAGTTGTTCTAAGTTAAATCAAAAAGAGAAAATGATAAACTAATACAATTTTAATAATCAACACAAAATTAAATTATTGTAGCAGTTTCCAAGCTAATCTATCTAGATGTATTACATTAAATTGTTTCATGTCAGAAGACAGATGCCTCATTAATTGTAACACACAAAACACATGACACAATACAGGAGTGTATCACATTTTTAAGTTTTCAAATTTTAAACTGTACAGCAATAAATTATCAAAATTGAGAAACATATAAAGATTGCGGCCATGTGTTGGCTTGCAGTGGCATCCAAGGGTAAATGTGAAATGAAAGACAAGAGGGTACGGTGTGTTAATGACATGAATCACAACACATTACCATTGTCAGCACTGTTGTACATATACACAGGCTTTCAAAGCCTTCGATCGTAGGTCTTCATAATAAAGTACAGTCGACAAATGTCACATTTCCCCGTCATCACAGTTTCTTTTTTCATTATCAGACATCAGCTCTATCTGTGTATTTGCTGCCCTCTGTCCAGTCTGCTGTTGCACTACCAGATCCCTGAGTTTGTTGGTGTGCGTGGCCATTTCCTGGAACAGCCTGACCAATCGGGACTGCTCCAGACTCCCTTGCAAATTCCTTGCAAAGAGAGCGTATAGTACAGGATTCACTGAACTGCTGATGAAAACAAGAGCACCAGAGCTAAAGACAACACTCTCCGGCACACATTCATGTTCGGTGCCTGATCCTAGAATGCAAACCAGATCAATAATGTTGATGACATGGTACGGCAACCAGCACAGTGTGAAAGCTATCACCACAGCGTGAACAAGAACCATGGATTTATGCTTTGAGTTGAAACTCATTTTCCTGAGCTGGGCAGCTACTAGAGAGTAACATATACTTAGAATGATAAAGGGAACTACAAAGCCCCACAAGGTCTGCAGACATAACAGGATGATTGCTTGGGTCACAGAGGTGACTTCATGAATAAAACACTGCTCAGTTCCATCACTTCCATCTAAAGGCTGGGTCAGTACAGAAGGCACTCCCAGAAGCAAAGCGAGGAGCCACAAAAGTACCAGACATCTGTTCATAACACTCTTAGTCTTCCAGCGCATCATCACAAATGGATGACAGATTGCTAAATAGCGCTCCACGCTCATCAGGGTAATAAAGAAAATGCTGCTGAACATGCACGCACTGACAATGTACACCAAAGCCTTGCAAAGGGCTTCTCCAAGCACCCAGGTGTGCACCAGGGAGTAGATCCATAGAGGCAGGGTGATGAGGACCAGCAGGTCTGCAATAGCCAGGTGCAGGATGAGCACCACAGTGTGGGAACGCTGCTTGACGTGTCTCAGGATAGTCCAGATCACCAGCAGGTTCCCCGGAGCTCCCACCAGGAAGGACAGGCCCAGAATCACACAAGCCACTGCCGTCCCGCCGTCAAACTCCTCAGTGGCCATTCCCTCTGGAGAAGACAGCTCAGTTGAGTTGTTCATGTTGAAAGTGCATGTGCTGACAGTGGCGTCTGCATGAAAAGAAAAACAAAGTGCTGTACAAGCAAGTCTTAACTTCCCTTATGGATAGATTGAACAGGAAGCAGGTTTCTCACAGAGTAGAAGGATAGGACAGGAGGGATAGGCACCAAAAGTAATCCGTTTACTGTAGACAGTTATACTATAATTCCAAAGAACTTTCTGTTTCTGTTCTGTGACCATTTTATTACTCATAATAAAACAAGTCAGGAAGACTTTGAATTGGCTACATAGGTTTATTTGATTGCCACAGAATGATTTGCTTTTGTTACTGCATCTCAAACAAAACAGTTTTTTACAGTTCCTTTCTCCAATCACTAAGCCTCAACTTTTCTACTTGTGAAGGAATCTGCTCTTACTTTTTTGTAGTTTTGTGATGGTTGAGGTCCAGAATCCTGTGCATTACTGCCACCTCCTTCTCCAGAGTGTGCATCAAAAACATTATTTTCCGCCAACAACCTTTGCAATTGCATTTGCAACATCACTCCCACACACCAACTTTGGACTCTCTGTCAACTCCATATTGCATAAATGACAACCATTTGAATAGTTAATTATTACCATTACTTGCATTTTTGCAGATACAGTCAGAATTATTTCTGAGCCCAGAATACTGTATGGAATATTTTATACAGGACTTTATATGGAATACGCATAACACCCTATCCTCCATTGTCTTTAACTTTTACACACATCATGTATATTGTTAAGGACATTTCTGAAGTAGGCCTGATTTGGTAATTGGTTCCTTCAATTCATGTGGTTCTGATTTGAAGATCAGTGCAGTGTTTCCCTGTGATCTCTTAATCATCATACTGAAGGTAGAGCTACAAAAGTCGATAATATTTTAAATTAAAAAAAAAGTATTTATGAAATGTAATCAGCTTATGGTGTAATTAAATGAAGTATGTCTCATGTTATTTATGAATTCCTCTTGCAGCTGCACATTTCTGACATAATTTCAATGTACATTTGAATGGATAGATTAACATTGATTGCTTACTCTCAGAGATTTTAAACTTTCAAGTATGTTGAATGATTGGCCACATCCCAACAAGTGATGCCACAGCAGATAAAAACCTGCTGCAACACTTTATTTTCCTTAGTTGCCTATTTTTGACAAGCGAGCCATGTGACTAAAATGTAGTATGACACACCGTTTTTAAGAGCTGTATGAGTCAGTCCATACAAATACATATTTAAAAGGTTGGGATGACATTCTGTAAATGTAATCACTAATGAATGGGCCCTTTATGTGCAACACTAATAATTAAAGAATACAAAAGAGTTTAATTATCACCTGCTCTCGGTTTCTCAGCAAAACCAGAATATAAGAACGTTTATTAAATTCCATTTATTGCTGGACTACATTGTTGTATTACATGGTAAATGCAGGAGAGTAAATAGAGAAGAACATTGAATAGATAAAGAATGGGACACACTTCACAATTTAGGTAATCTTCCAACTAGTTTTGTGATCACTGTCACTTTAAAGTACCACAAACTGTAAAACATGTTTGCTAGTTAATGTCAGAGAGAAAGAACACGATGGAAGAAACTGAAGGATTAGGACTGACAGGGACAATATTAAAGAGCACAGTGGAGTGTGGTGGAAGTGGACAGAGCAGAACATGTTTTGTCAGCTGGATCTGACAAACCGGAACCTATGGAAGTTGATTAACTCCAGAAGATGGCAGTGACACCGTTAAAACAGTGAAACCTCATAGAAGAAGAAGGCTCCTCTCAGCCAGCTGCCTTCCGGTCAGGTGCCATTAGAACCATTAGAACAACTACAACACCAGCATTAGAAATGGGAGAAATGTCCCTGGTAGTTAGGACAATGCAGCTTCAAATTACTGGGTTGATTTGAAAGGACATAATGAAGATCATCCAACACAGGACTGACACCCTGTTGGGAAAAGGAGAGAAGGGGGATAAAAAGTTGTGGATGGACGATTGAGCAGAAAGCAAATAAATAACTGAAATAAACATTATAGTCCAACTGTTCCACTCTCAGTAAAACTACCATGGATATGCTTCCTGACTTTATGTCACATTGCTTGGCAAAAAAGATATGGCGTTTATTTTGCATAAACAAGCAATAAAGACACATATATACAATATCTACGATGATGTCTTCAAAGAACTCAGTTGAAAAAATTGGTATTTCATGAATAGCTGACAAATGTGCAAAGGAAGCCGTAAAACATTGCAATGCCCTTTAGTAAACCGGCAATGAAGACCACAGTTAAGAATAAACTGATAGACAGGTGGTAGAAGAAGAGAAGAGAAGAGAAGAGAAGAGACAACAGGAAGGTGGATACATCATTTAAAGAAAAGTAGTTATGATCAGAAGCCTAAGGAGACCGTGAAGAGAGGAAACAATAATTGGCTTACAGGATTCAACAAAAATTTAAATAAATAATAACATAAAATACATGCATAATACTAATTTGTTATCAGGAAGATGTTATATTTTATGTTTTCTTTTATTCATTACTAGAATTAGTGAATAGTTTGAATCCCAATCCACACCCCACACCAGTCAGTGGCGGTAATGCACCATCACGTTGTGAGCCAACCGCCATAACGCACCGAGAAGAAGAAGAAGAAGAAGAAGAAGAAGAAGAAGAAGAAGAAGAAGAAGAAGAAGAGGAAGGAGAAGAAGAAGAAGAACGCTCATCAGCCAGCTCAACTGCCTTCTCGATGAAATAAACATGACGATGTTGACAACTACGATGTTCTCAGTGCAGCTGCACTAAAAGTACAGCACTGACTACAACGAGGGGCGTTGGATATTGTGTAAATCTACATTTGTGACAAACTGTAAGTGACGATTTAATACAAGCTTGTTGTTTGGTGCTCAACAGTGGCTAGCTACGTTGTTAGTGTTAGCTAACGAATAAGCTAGTGTGAGGTAACGTTAGCCATGTAAATAGCTAATGTTAGGGGCGTGAACTCGTATTATTTAGCGTTACCTCTATTGCTATTAACGTTAGGTAACGTTAACGTTAGCCAGTTTGATCCCTGGCCCACGGCTTTCACGGTGTTTGGCTGATTTAACCTCTTATATTTCATCAACGACAGTTCAATTCATGAGTAATTTGCACCTTTGCTAACTGTCCTGAGCTAACTTATTAGCCTCGCTTGAGAACTGAGAGTAGATTAGCTAGCACAGTGGTTCCCAACCTCTTCGGTTTGAAGTAAATTTCCCCCACAGCCCAGTCAGATTAACATTAACTCACGTAACCCCTTCATCAATTCCCAATGTTGGTTTCAATTTAATGTCAATATGTGGACATATTCTTTAATCAAATAATACTTAATACACTGAGCTAAAATCCGGCTAGCAAAAGTTATTCTTCGAAGTTCTTGAAAACTAGCAAGAAAACTTTGCACGCGTATGTCAAAATCATTACTAAATCACTTACAACACATTGACACAATTTAGCCACGATCATAGGCTAACACTTTTGTATGTTTCCTGTTCCAAGGGCCAACGTTAGCTAACGTTAACTCACTTCTGCCCTCACAGGTCGTTTTTGTGGATTGGGATTAACACTATTTTCACAAATTGAGAAGTGGACCGTAATCCCTGCAATGCCTCTGCTTTTTTTGGAGAGGTTTCCTTGGCCTAGCCTGCAGACCTACACCGCACTTAGTGTGGCTTTGCTTGCCGGCAGCCTCTTTAGTGCCTACAACACTGTGACTGATCCCGGGTATGGAGTCTTGGAAACTGACGAAACACCAGCTCCAGCTGAAGGGGATCTTGAACCTCTAAACAATGATATTACTAACACAGAATTGACAACCACTATCCTGTGGTCTATTGCCACTGACAGTCTCTTTGTATGGGTAAGTGTCAGCCAGTTATAAATTTGCATTGCTTGATAAGATTATGTTCTTATGATAACTAATTGTCTCTTTATTCCCTGTTCTCCTCTAGGTATTGGTCAACACATTCTGCTGTTTGTTGATGTTAATTGCTAAAATGATTCAGTATGTAGTGTTTGGCCCGCTCAGAGTTAGTGAGAAGCAGGTGAGTCGGTGTCTTGAACAATGAATACAAGTACTTTCAAGCCCGGGGTATTAAGCTGCTCTACTTAAGTGTAGACCTATCAGGAAAAACAATGCATCTGACTTGCCCTGTGTTTATTCCTCAGCACCTGAAAGATAAATTCTGGAACTTCATCTTCTACAAGTTCATTTTCATCTTTGGGGTATTGAACGTGCAGACGGTGGAGGAGGTGGTCATGTGGTGTCTGTGGTTCTCTGCCCTGGTCTTTCTCCACCTCATGGTGCAGCTGTGCAAAGACAGATTTGAATATGTAAGTATTATGACCTACACCATTGGTTTTCTTTTTTATTAACTCACTCTAGTACCCCTACCCGTGGTTTATGACTACCTTGTGTAATTTATTGAATTATTGACATTATGAGCCTCTTATTGTTCCAAATATGCTCTCATCACATGTTTTCCAATTCAACTGAGAATAGCGACAACAACTAATGATATTGTGCTAGATGTCCAAACATCCAGTCAGTCTATAATACAAAGTCGAAGTGTTATCAAGACAAACATATCAGAAACAAGCCAACACATGATATTTTTGGATGAGCCACTAAATGATTTTCCACACTTACATAGTTTTATAGTCAGCTTCAGGATCTTTAAAAGTGTTAAGTTTCAGCTTTCAGCTTTGAAAACAACCATCTCTTCAGTAGATTTGTCATGGGTAGCTACAGAGCTCTTATTTGTTCAGACGGTTTAGTTCAGGCAGAGGCCTGGCGATTGATGACATCTGTAGGACTTTCAAACTTTATAATGTGCTCTTTTAAGTCGTGGGGAGTGTCCCACAAAGGTCTGAGTAACCGTACTCTTCTCCGCTCTGGACCTATTAATAGTTCCTTGAGCTGGCATGTTGGGCTGCTGATTGACACAGCCCCGTATCAGATTGTGCTTTGCATGTTGGGGAAAACAAAATATCAAATTTAATCAACCCCCTCAGCTCTTAAAAGCAATGCCATTTATAACGGGCGTTAAGTTGGTATGTTGTCTGTGATGTAATGCTGACTGGCATAGTGTACCAGAGGGTAACTTCTGCCTGCCATGCTGTAGAAATGTACCAGATTGTTTGCTGACTGCAAGTCTTTGTTTCCGTCTCTCAGCTGGCTATAGATAAGCATTCATGCATGTTCTTTTTAGGTTAAAGTCTGTCCGTCGCCTTAGCCCAGCTGCCTTCATTTCTGTTTCTGTGGGTACAAGACGCATAATGGTCAAACTGCTAAAGATGTTTGGTATATGGTGTTGTCAGTGTGCCAGGGAAACCATATGCTATTAAAGTTTTACAGGATTGATGGAACCTTTTTCATTTCTTTCAGCTCAGCTGTTTTAATGTTTGTAATGAGGTCCTACATTGTATTCTATTCACTAGACAACAGTTTACAGTCTTAAGCCTTGTTTGCCAGTATATAGATGTTTTCGGGGTTGTGTGAGTATTCTATTGATTTAAAGTGGTTGTGTAAAAAGGAAATATTTCCTCTCAGTTAATAATACAATAGAAATGCTCTTTAAGTATGGTTCTGAGCCTGATGCTAAAACATGTGTATCTATATGTGAGCAGGCTAACAGAAAGCCTTATGTTCTTTGGTGGCTGAATTAATTCTTTTGATTTAGGAATAGTTCATTAACACATGCAGATTTTGTATTGTTTCATAAATTATATTCTTTAAATGCCAAAATGATCTGCACTATGAGATTATGAGCATTAAAACAAAACGCCTTGTAGGAGTCCTTTGCCAACTGAAATCTGCTGTGAATTCCCGAATAGTTACGACTTTTCAACTTCTTTTGTCCCGTGTACCAGTTATCACATGATATGTCTTCAGGTGACGTACCCCACAAAAAAACTCCCTAAACCAGCACAACTTATTATTCACATGTTCTTCCCTACAGCTGTCCTTCTCACCCTCCACTCCCATGAACAGCCACGTACGAGTGCTTTGTCTGCTGGTCTCGTTGCTGTTGGATTGCTGTGGTCTGGCTGTGGGCTGTGGTGGTCTGCTAGGAGCTTCCCATGGCATGCACACCTTCTCCTTTATGGCAGCAGAGGTAAGAACCTGGAGCCACACCGGTATACAACAGGTCCCAATGTGTGGACAAAGGCATGATGATAGTGGACTCTTGATATCATTCAAGCTTTTGATTTGGCCCATGTATTTCATATATTTTTTATTTTCTCTATTTAAAAAAAACAAAATCACAACTGAAATATCCATATATTTTGGACTGTTATCCATATCTATATGAAAGAGTTATACGAAAATGACATTGTGTTAACCTGTTACCTTTTTCCTCCTCAGTGTCTGCTGGTGACTGTGCGCACTGGCCATGTGATCATGCGGTACGTTTCTTTCAAAGCCTTCTTACAAATGTGTGCACATTTCAGCACTATGGATGACATAGCAGATTTAGAATCAGGGGCTAATGTTGGCTACACCATTATACTGTGAAAGGCTTCTTTGTCCCAAAGAGAGTGGTTTGGATTATACAAGCAGTATAAGCGACTAATCAGCCAAGGTGCTCATAGATACTCATAAATATTAGTCTAACATTAAAACTGCTGTGGCTGTGCATTACTTAAACAGTTGTTTTACCGTGGGTTTGTAGTTAACATGTGTTGCTACTCACAATAGATAAAGAGTTTTCAGTGTTGGACTATTTCCTCTGTCATTACACTGGTGTTCTCTGTTCTTGTTTGTTATCCTGATGTGTTGCTTCTGATTGCAATGCTACCTTTTTAATTGTACCATGAGACTTTTACACCATCTTTGTTTCATGCATTTTGAATTTCCAATCGTCATCCAAGTTGAGTGCCACATCATCCACCATACTGTCTAAATATCACCTCTGTTTTGCATGTCCCTTCAGATATTCCATTCATCTTTGGGATCTGAACCATCCAGGGACCTGGGAGAGTAAGGGAACGTATGTCTATTACACAGACTTCATTATGGAGCTGACTATGCTCTTCCTGGACCTCATGCACCATATCCATATGCTGGTAAGACACAGAGGAAACGGTTCAATTTGATCTGTATAGTCTAATATCACAAATCACAAATGTGCCTCAGAGGGCATTACAATCTGTACAACATACAACATCCTCTATCCTTGGACCCTTGCATTGGATAAGGAAAAAACTCCCAGAAATACCTTTCTTCAAGGGAAGAAACTTCAGGAAGAGCAACTGAGGAGGGATCCCTCTCCTAGGATGGGCAGAAGTGCAATAGACGTCATGTGGACAGAATTAATACCATAATACAATTACAACATACTGTCTGCATGTGGTGATATGTCTTTTTCCACATGATTTTCAATCTTTTTGTCCATATGTCCCGCATTAGCTTTTTGGAAATATCTGGCTGTCCATGGCGAGCTTGGTTATCTTCATGCAGCTGCGGTATCTCTTCCACGAGGTTCAGCGCCGTGTCCGCCGACACAAGAACTACCTTCGTGTCATCAACAACATGGAGGCCAGGTGAAAATATATTTTGATTTATTTGTTTTCCTCTTTTTACCTCATGGTTTTGCAGTTCTTTGTTTATTTCAATTATTGCTCATTACTTGTTTCATCATTATTTGTATGTACTCTGAACTTTATTTTTTGCAGGTTTGCAGTTGCTACTGCAGAGGAGCTGGCAGCTAATGATGATGATTGTGCCATCTGCTGGGATACCATGTTGACAGCACGCAAACTACCCTGTGGCCATCTCTTCCACAAGTAAAGTGATTTTTAAAATCAGCAATGCCTGCATGGACTTTATTATGTAGTCCGTTATTTTACTGGTACGACTGACCCATGGCTCAATACATAGCCTGGAAAAACGTACAAAATATAGATAGTTGAAGGTGAGACTGCAGAAATAGCAGCCTTGAATGCAGTATCCTTTCTTTGGCTAGTGCCCAAAGTCTTCCATAAAGTATATGTATTTTTTATAGCAGACCTGACTGCAGAACTGTTCTTAGATGTTCTGCACTGATCCTGATGTTACCCTGAGACCTAAAATGATTAATGTCAAGTTTTATGCAGATAAATGCCATAATAACATCTGTGAGTTGTGTGTGTGTGTTTTTCCAGCTCATGTTTGCGCTCATGGCTTGAGCAGGACACCTCGTGTCCAACCTGTCGGACGTCCCTGAACATTAATGGGGACGGGGGCCAGGCGAGAAGCCAGCAGCAGGGCGGGGGCATGGAAAACAACATTGGCCCAGTAGGGGCTGCTCCAGATGCTTTACCACACATCAACCAACACAATCACTTCTTCCACTTTGATGGTAAATCTGTCGGACACAGACCTGAGCATGAATCTGGAGGTACCTTACATCGGATGCTGTGTGTGAGATAATGAATTGTAAAATCCATACGTTCTCTAACAGGATCTCGCATTGCCAGCTGGCTGCCCAGTTTCTCAGTGGAAGTCATGCACACCACCAATATTTTGGGCATTGCTCAGGCCAACAACTCCCAGCTCACGGCCATGGTGAGTTCATGTATTTTGAATGGTTTTATACTTTTTAAATGACCTATACTGTGTGTTTAAGATCTCCACCAATCTTTCTCTAAATAGTTTCTCTATTGCTCTCTTTGCCTTTGATGTACCTTGTGGTCATCAGGCCCATCAGATCCAGGAGATGTTCCCTCAGGTGCCCTCATACCTGGTGATGCAGGATCTGCAGTTAACCCGCTCTGTAGAGGTCACCACTGACAACATCCTGGAGGGACGCATCCAGGTGCCTTTCCCGACACAGGTCAATAAACCTGTTTTGAGTTCTCCAATTGTCAGTGCTTTCCGTTTCATGTTGATCCCGTTCCGATGGTTTACTTGAAAGGACAGAATGCAACAATCTGTGTTCCTTCCTCAGGCCATAGAGCGCGCCCCTACACAGGCGAGCTCTTCTCCAGATGAGCAGGACGGGTCCAGTGGAGCAGCTGAGCAGGGTCTCAGTGAGGCGGACAACATGGAGATCAGAGGAGGTCGCTTCTCTAAGTCGGCTGAGGAGAGGCAGAAGATGTTAAAGCAGAGGAAAGAAGAGATGCTTCAGCAAGCACGCAGGTTTGCACACTGCTGCTTTTCTACCTTACAGGAAGTAGTGCTAAGCTGTTTTCAATTCAAAATAAAAAAGAAGACATTTCCTTTTTTTTTGTAAAAAAAAAAAAATATTCTTTAGGTCATTAGTGTGATCGCATCATAACTCTGCTGTATAAACCGTGCTTTGTAAATATTGACCCTTCCTTGTGAGGTGAGTTTGTCTCGGTCTGTGAACAAATACAATGAAAGTCCTTATAACGGCTCTCTTTATTTGGCTACCAGAATAGCTTAAAGGCCCAGTTGCACATAACTAGCAAATAGAACATTTGTTCACTAATGGTACACTTTTTGCATTTTTCTGTTCCCATGATCATACTGTATGTTGTTAATTTTGTCCCTGTAGGAGATATCTGAACACTAGTCCAGAGGACCCAGATGAAGATTTGCCTGGACTGGAGGAGGACATTGTTCCAGAATTGAACTTGACTGTGCTGAGGCGTAGAACCATGGCGGCAGCCGCAGAGAGACGCATGCTAACTCAACAAGACCCTGCACCTTGAAAACGCAAAGTGGCTTCAGCAGAAGAGTACCGCATCATCACCCTAAGAGGCACAGACAAAGCTATTTCTACCCTGCCCCATTGGTTTACAGTCAGTGGTCATCATCTATTCAAAACAATAATTAAAAAGCATTGCAAACATGGACTGGTTTGTCCTGCCTAAATACGGTGGGATTATTGTGAATGGCCTCTGTGTCACTGATTCCAGAGTATTTGGAATATCATATAAATTGATGGGTGCAAGTCAAGAAATGCAAGGTTGCATTGCCCTTTATTCATGTGCCACACATTGCAACCACCAGCTTTAGTAGGCAGTCGGTTTCTATCGTGATTGGGACTGGCTGTCAAAAATGAGCATGCTTTGCATTCAGAAGAGTCTTTAATGAGAGGGGTGTGAAGGTGTCTTTACTAGATAAAAGCTATTTGGGTCTTTTAGTTTGTTTTTCTTTTAGCAGACTTTATTTTCACTTGTTTAGCAAATGGCAAAAAGCTACGTATTCTGAAACCTCAGAAACTCATCTGATGTAATTGTGTGTTCTTATTTTATGAGTTTCAACTGTGAATTAAGTGTAGGCAAAAATAACATGCTTTTATTTCTTACCTTGGAGTAAGAGAATGTCACTTTAGTATTGGTCAGCCTTTCTGTCAAATATGAATGTTCCTATCAACATAATGCTGCAAACAAAGTGTTTTGGACCCACATGGGTTGTTCTGTATTTAGTGTGTAATATACCACCCGTTGGTTTTGTTATTTAACATGAGGGAGTGGGTGTGTAAAGCTTAGTTTTTCTAATAATATTCCCTTGAAATGCATAGGCGACAAAGGGGATGTATTACATTTTGTACAAGTACAATGGGTGTCATCCTCTCAGTCTTTCTGAAATTGCCCATTGATACGCAGTTCTCTTTGAGTCAGAAAATGTTATTTTCTACTAAATACATATTGATGGGGTCCTTGGTCATCTGTGTCCATCATTTAGACTTTTTATGGGATGTACATTAAGTCTGACAGCTGGACTTGCTGATGCAGATGTTTTTGGCTCTCACTCAAGAGGCTCTGGCTGTAGAAATGAGCAGCAGCAAAACATTCTCAAGACTCAACAACAAATCCAGTTGCCATTTAACTCAATATTTCTGGATATTCAAGGACCTGAATGATTGAAAATAGTTCTGAATAAATGTTCAGGGTGTTTTATTTGTGCAGACTTTGTCTACTCACATTGAGGAGTACTTATTCGAAATTCTTAGTAGCAAGGAACATAATCATCTGCTGCTCAAAGATCTTATTTCAGTAATGTGCAGGAATATACAACATGGACTGGGCCCTTGAAACACTTTTGGTATTTTTCAAATTTCACCAAGTCTGTAGCTGGTTGGTTGAGACATATCAGTGGACACAAAGATGGAGACTATTATACGCCTTTGATTTCTTGTTTGAGGTGAGATATGCATGAATCTAGACATGTGCTTATGTTTCCTTCCACTTTATCCCAAAGAGCAGCCCACAAACTTCCACTAAAGGCTGAAGTATTGTGATCTTTATTTTGTGTTTATTTTATTGCTCAAACTCTGTTTTGGTGTTGTAAGAAGATGCAATATAGTATTTTAATTTCAGATTTCAACGTTAGTCAAAATGTAAAAAGAATTGGACCGTTTTTATTTTCACATATTTCATGCAGTTATGTAACAGCTTTTAATATCCATTATATATCTTCCTGTTCATGGGTTTCCTTCATAAGCATTACGTTATTTAATCAAAACTGAAATAACCTTTTTGGACTGAGCTTTCCTGTATTTTTGTGCCTAAATCAAGAATGGTTCAGTTATGGATAATTACTGTAAATCTAGTTTTTGTAAATTATGTTAATACAAAAGACTCAATAAACAGAGCTTCTATAGCTTTTTAACAAGATATAGTGATGTTGATGCTTTGTCAATGTAAACCGCCTTTGTCTTTATTTTCCTAACAAAGACTTATGTTAAGATTACAGTGTTTAAAATGCAACAACAAAGTGAGTCCATCCTAATGTGTAGTTTTGACTTTATTTACAAACTGATATACCCCTGGGGATGAATAAAGTTTCTATCTATCTATCTTATTAGTCCAACAAGTGTGTGTGTGTGAGATGGACTAAGTCATAAATAGATGTATTTAGCTGCACATTTCACTGTGAAAACAATCGCTCTGGATGGCACATTAGAAGTCCTACATCACTCTCGATGTATATGAAATGATTTCTGTTCAAATCAGTTTTGGGACGTTTATTTTTCTGATTCATTGACGTCATTGGGCTGCGCCCTATACCTCCACCACTCTGCCACGTCATACAGAAGGGCTCATGCCAGCATGCGGAAACAGCCGCCGAGAACACCCACGCCGGTCAGCTCTATGATGTAGCCCAACCTCCTACAAGAACTGGTAGAACTGCCCAGTTGTCACTGTGCGGTACCCGAGTCTAGGAACTCAGTTGGACTATCTCTTCTGGTGTGTTTTTTACTGGTAAGTAATTGTTAACAGTTAAGCTTGCTAACCTCTTAGCTTGACAGGTAACGCTAACGTTAGTGTGAAACGTGAAGTTACAGCTCCGACGCTAACGTTAGCTGTGGGCTTGTCATAAACTCGGATCATTTGCTACACACGATAGTATTCAGGCGCTGTATAGATGACGTTTTAGAGCTAGCGAGAAATGACAGTAATTAGACAAATGATTTGATGCTAACGTTAGCTAGCCAAAACACCAGACTGTGTGACATGATCTATTTCATGTTCATGTGACATGAACTATTTGATGAACACCACTAAAGAGTAAATGTGTTTTGCTGCCATGGAAACTGGAATTACGCGTGTGGCTCTGGTTTACACCCCCCCCATCAACTCGTATTAGGAGAATGTATAGGAAACTTTGAAGAATGGCTTAAGTTCTTAACAGGATGTACAACCATAATTCATGTTTGCCAACTGGCTTATCAACCTCTGAATCATGGCAGTAAAGCAATGACAACTTTTTACCAAGCGAAACTGCATTTGTCAGGTCAAAGTTCTGTGTGACTAAAGTTAGAACAAACCTACAATCCCGGCTGACCGCACAGCCATGTTAACTCGTTGTGCTGATGCAGTATCTGAGATGGATTAGAAAAGGCCTGTCTATTTAGTGTGTCGTGTTTTCTATGCTTTGCATACACACATTTATGGGTGTGGACTTACCGGTTTACGTGTGTGTGTGTGTGTGTGTGTGTGTGTGTGTGTGTGTGTGTGTGTGTGTGTGTGTGTGTGTGTGTGTGTGTGTGTGTGTGTGTGTGTGTGTGTTTTCTCTAAGCAGATTGTGAAATGCTGCTGAACGAGACTCCACTGTTTGAGCCCTCACTGCTTCAGGAGCTAGACTGGAGTAGCAACACACTCTCCTTCTCCCCCCCCATCTCCCCGTCCAGTCCAGGGGAAGGCCTGGTGCTCAGGCCGCTTTGTACGGCAGACTTCAACAGGGGTGAGACAAGAGACTGGAGGGACAACATATTCCAGTCTAGTACTTATATTTTCAAGAGAATATGAAGATAAGAACATGACAAACTGGTGTGAAAAGCATGTCTTTTTGGTGTCCAATATAGCTCTCGGTCAGTTGATGAAAATGTTTAACTTATCAGAGAGATAAATGAAGAATTTCCAAGAGATGGAGTGATAATAACTTAGCAGTTGATGAAAATGACTGTTTTGTTTTTGTGTTCCAGGATTCTTCAAGGTTTTATCTCAACTCACTCAGACGGGCGACGTCACACCTGAGCAGTTCACGAGTAAGTCATGCTGAGCATAATGCCACTTTTTTAAAAGACAAAAGTTATCATAAAGTTATTTAGTTTAGAACATTAACAACAACAACACAAGTGTTTCCATTTTTTTTTTTTTTTTAAACAGTTGTCTTTGTATTAATCACATTTGAGAAGAAAAATAACCCTCATCCTAGAAAACAAACTTTAAATACAAACCTGTGTAATGAAACATCAATAAAAAACATTTTGTCTGTTGTCTTCCAGAGAAGTTTGAGCACATGAAGAAGTCCGGAGACTACTACGTAGTTGTGTTGGAGGACACAAACCTGGGACAGATTGTTGCCACGGCCACATTGATCACAGAACACAAATTCATCCACTCCTGTGCGAAGGTAGATAACACCCCGGCAAGCTTATATTTAACATATATATTTTTAATTATAAGGATCCCCATTAGCTGATGCCCGTGGTACCAGCGTGTTTTTACTGGTGTCTGAAAACAGAGTACACCATATTCATCATTAACATACTGTATTCAACATCACGTTGATATATATATATATATATATATATATATATATATATATATATATATATATATATATATATATATATATACACACACATACATATATATATATATATATATATATATATATATATATATATATATATATATATATATATATATATATATATATTTATTTATCACATGTGAACTTTAATTTCCCTCTACATTTTTCCTAAATACCAAT
Organism: Cebidichthys violaceus; assembly: GCF_023349555.1. Taxonomy (NCBI): domain Eukaryota; kingdom Metazoa; phylum Chordata; class Actinopteri; order Perciformes; family Stichaeidae; genus Cebidichthys; species Cebidichthys violaceus. Next base: position 4,685,011 of record NW_027176705.1, read on the forward strand.
CCACTAAAGAAGTTACTTATTAATGTAATGGTTATTAGAATGCAGGTAATTATTAACATAGTTCACTACCATAAACCAAATGAAGATCAATTTGTATTTTCTTAAAAACTATGCAAATTAAATGTGCAGAGTGAACATGCATTTTTTTTTTACAGATCTTGCAAATGACTGAAATGAAGATCGTCTCTATTTTATTCTGTTTTGTTTATAGAGGGGCCGGGTGGAGGAGGTGGTAGTTAGTGACGTGTGCAGAGGGAAGCAGCTGGGCAAACTGTGAGTAGACCTGAGTGAGCAAAGACATTTTGTATTGGTCCCACAAATCAAACACAGTGAAAATGATTCATATGAGAGACTTATTTTGAATTTATCTTGCTGATTTATTTTCCTCTTTTTTTCTGTCCCTTCAGGTTAGTTTCAGCTCTCACTCTTCTCAGCAAAAAACTGAATTGCTACAAAATCACGCTGGAATGCGCACCTGACAATGTGGCTTTCTACCAAAAGTTTGGATACACCTCCTCACACGAGACTTACATGCAGTGTCGATTTTCCAACTGAGCACCACAGCGGTTTTAAACCTTCATTTTTTTTTTGGGGGGGGGGGTCGTGAACCACACCTTCATGCGTGGACATCAAAGGACAAATTGTCTTCAGAAATTGGGAGAGTTGCCCGGGGATGAGGTTGTGGTTGTGAGCCGTTCCTGAATGCTCATCCTGAATTTCAACACAGTGTTGTTTCAGTAAACATCAATGTATGTTGAAGCCTTTAGCTCAGTCCAATGGCTACCTCACCAATGTGGAGCTCTGTCATCATCTCCCCACCATCTGAAGAAAGAAATGTCTTATTGTTACGTTACTAAGTAAATAGCTGTGTACTAAATTACATTTGTGACTAACCTACAACTGTCAGCAAATACAATTGCTTGGGAAAACCAAATTAAATAATATTTCTGAAGCAGCTAAATAACTATTTATCTCAAGTTCACGACAAATCCGAGTATGCTGTAGGGAAGTAGTTTGGATCATGATTCAAACTTGGTCTCACAGATCTGTTCCATTGATCATCAAGGGCCAGTCACCAAAGAAGTTTAGTTTCTTTAAATGTGATTAGTTATTACTACTTTGGGTTTCATCTTTCTAACATGTTCTATTTGGTATGAAGTGCTCTACACTTCAGCAGGCTTTTCTTTCTTTAACAGTAATGCTGGATGACTATAATGAAGGTTTGAATACTACAACATGAAGAATTACTATCAAGACTGTTATAATGTATAATATTTGTAGTGAACAAACAAAGTTTATATTTTGTGAGGCAGAGGTGAACAATTAGGTTCTTAAAGTTTTGTATTGGGTCGGTATTTGAAAAATAATCACAGCTGTGATAACGAGTAAAACATTTTGTGATGGGAAATGGATACAAATGACTTTGTAAATTAACTTTTATTTAAGTTTGTTATTCTGGAGAACAGGGGAACATATTTAATGTAATTTATTCCAAATATGTAAGACACATAAAATATTCTACAATCTACTGTTTCTTTGCTTCTATTTATAGTTGTAAAACAAATCAATTACATTTGTATTGCAATGCTGATACATTCATACGAATACAAGTGTTCGTTGAAGCTTTATTATTAAAAAAAAAAAAAAAAAGAGCTATGGGATGGACATGTCTACTAATCATAGTTATTAATCATTTTCAAACCATCATTGAGCATGTAGATACATCACTAGAATGTTAGTAAGCCTCTGCCATATTAAGGATGTTGGAAAACATGACAATCTTTTTCCAACATTAATTCTAATTTAACTTAATTTACATATCTGTCATCAGTGTCATAAATGCAAATTTGTTTCCAAAATAAGTTCCTATAGATTTCAGCCTTTTGGGTAGATGCATTCTGCTCCCAAAGCTCATCACACACTGTAGGAGGGTAAACTAAGAATGCATGTCAGTGGCTTTTTTATTTATTTATTTTTTTTACAGTTAGTTACTGTAAGTCACAGCACGTCTCCAGAAAGGTTTGTTAAAATAATAAAAAGTGTGACTTGCTTCAAATTGTAAAATATTTGACAGACATGCAAAGTTGAGAAGCACAGGATTATGTCATATTAAAAAAAAAACAGGTGAACAGGACTTAGTCAGACTTGTTTTTATTAAGCAGAGTTGTTATTTCCCCATTCCTTACTATTATCCCACATTAAGCCTGATATTAGTCCATAATCCTATTACTCCCAAAATAAAGGCATTAGCGTTTCCTCTTCTCATGTCCTCCACTGGGCGACGTCTTGGCTACTTTCCCTTTTGCCGACTGCCCCATTCTGGTCATCTACACAAATTCAAGTATCGAAAGTGCATAATTGCAATACTGTCCCGCTGCAAATGCAAAATGCTTTAAATACTATAAAACTGCAAAAAATCTCCGATCAGTGCATACAGCTCGAGAAAAAAAAAAAGGAGTTATCAAATTGGCCTGATCCCCTTCAGTACTCCATGTCTCAGACACGAGTGATCCCCCTCCCACCCTAGTCCCTTACCCCTAGAAAAAGTTCAAATATTTACATTTTTAATCCCATTAAAAATGTGGAAAAAAAAATTGAGTGCACTGCGCCACACAGCTAAATGTCAGCAAAGCTCATCCGTTCTGTGCTGCTGTGACCTGCATTGCTCCAAAGTCCTCGTCTTCCTCCAGGCTGCGTTTACGGCTTCCTGTTACAGAAATGTGTAGATGAAAAACGATAACGGAATATAACTGCTGACATCAACACACCCAGTTAAACAACTGTAACTGCTACTCCATGTCTAAATAACACGATGCCCGTCAACACTAGTTTGAATGTTTATCTGGAACAGTAAGAAATGGAGCAGACAGCTGTGGCTGAGCAGTGCATTATGTACAAACCTGGCATTCCAGCCTGTAAGGAAAACGACCTGCCCAACTGCATCGGTGACATCATTTTAATGGTCAGTTTGGCGAGGTAGATCGCTTCATATTCCTAGGAAACAAACATTCATTTCAGTACTCTTACTGTTGTAATAATGAGCATTAATACGAGTAATGAGGACAGTCAAAAACACACAGAATGTTTTGGTGTGTTCATCACTGATCTTTAATGAAAGAATAGCCTGATAGTGTGAACAGGATACCGCATTTACGTTTTAAAATTAGATATTTATATTAGATTAGATTTCTTTATTTGTCATTGCATGTAATACAACAAAACTTTGTTTGAACAGTCTGTTCTGTTTAGCAGCATATATAACATCCAATATAAATAACATGCCTTCCCTTGTGCACAAACATGCTTGTCATGATTTAGACTAAAAAAGAGACGACTTATTCTAATATTGCTTGCGAGCCAGATGTACAAAATAATAATAAATGTGGCCAAAAAAGGTTGACGACCACAGATGACACATCCTAACCTTTTAAAGTGGAGGAGCTGGAAACAGATTTTGTTGACAAACGAGTTAGTAGTGCATTTATTTATACTAATAAAAGGAGTGACTTGTAAACGTTCCCTTGTTGATTGGACTGTCGGGTTGATTAATCTGAATCTGAAGCATTGTGTCTCGAGGTAAAGACTGACCTGTAGCTGATGCACAAAGCCCACATTGGGGTTGATGCAGAACCTCCTCTCTTGGACGTGGCTGAATGCATCCCTGTAGAGTCAATGGAGCAGAAGGTTACAACCACAGACACCGACATATTCCACTGCAAACAGTAAAACATTATTAATAACACCCAGTTGTATGCACATGTGAAAATAGCTGTGCTTCTATTTCTTACAATGTTTGTTATTGCAACAGTTATGCTGCCTCAGGGTCTGAAATTAATTGTATTTTACTCACCTGCTGCTGTGGCAGGTCACTGGACATTTCTACATATCAGTTATTTTTGTCTTAGAACTGTAAACACTTAGTCAGTGGTAGCAGACAGTGGACATATGGAATATGTCATTTAATCTTTATCCCTGACTATTTTCAATTTAAGAATTACTTTAAAACAAATAATATTTCTTCAAAGGTTTTACCTGCCACAGGAAACATTGTCCCTGTATTTGGCTACTTTCTTTTCCTGTGCTGCCTTCAGTATGTTTCTTTATTAAACCTGCACACTATTAGACTGCTTATTTTATCTAGTTCTCTTTATTTATGTTTAAAGAAGGCACAAACAAAACGTGATGTATGTGAGGCGTACATGGTTGTCACACAGTGGATCTAAATCCTTTGATTAAATCATACATTTCTAAATAAGTTAGGCTTGTACTCTAATGGTACAAAATAGAAGGCCATAGTTAAATGTGAGAAAACAAACAAACAAAACACTAACCGGTATTTCATTCCAAATGTTTCCATAAGGTATGCAATCACTAAGGCAGCACTGAAAGAATAAATAAAGAAGACAGTTTTATTGAGGAAATATCCAAGGATTTAAAAAAAGAAAGCAGTTATATGTAATGTAAATTCAGTGCATAATGATATATATAATGAAATTAGATAAATCACATTATGAAATAATAACAAAAAACAAAACAAACCTCACCTTCTTGATATCCCTGCATTACCATGAACCAGGACCTTTCCTATAGGATCAAAACAAAAGATTGTTGATTAAAGAAAAATACTTTTGTCTCTACTCGACACTTTTGACAAATTGCATGCATCCTTACCTCCTGTTGCTAAGCAGCCATCAATAAATTCTTTAGTCTGTTAGGAGGACAATGACGGACAGTAGATCAGCAAAAACACAAGTACCTTTCAGTCAATGAAACACTTGCAAAGAAGGAAGTAAAAAGCCCACAATGTAACTCACTGAAGGGAAAAATCGTATAATATTTTCCACTGGATTGTCTGCAATATCTAACACAAGGTATCTGCAAAGAAAGATACAACATTAGTTCATTGGTTAGCAGCACTTCACACAAGAATGCAGCAATCATGGGATTACTCACCTAAATGTATGAGCGAAATTAGGTTTGATAAAATTGGCTTCTATGTCTTGGCGGACACACACGACATGTGTTATGCCCTGTCTCTCAAGGATTGGCAGCTAGACGACGAGAAAGAAGAGATGCAACGTGAGCTGTACAATATATGAGCATTGAATGTGTTCTCTGTGTTTGTCTGTAAAACGTACCTTGCTTTTCATTGCAGCAGAGTAGGGACCTAAAAACAGTCCCGGTAATATCTCCTTAAAATAAAAGATAGAGCAAGATGTCACAAACAAGCATTTCCCAAACCTGTGATACATTTATTCACTCCGTATAACACTAAGCTTCCTCACAAACATGTCTTATTACTACTATATATGTGAATGTCTTAAAACATTACATTTAGCAGCTAACGTCCTCAAGCAAAGTGGACCTGGTTCAAAGTTCTCACAGTTTATCCATTAACATGACACGCAGTGTGTGGAATGTGAGCCTCTATATACGGGTTCTCTGACCTGAAAACAAGTTTACTCTCAGGATTATCGCTGTGTGATATGGTTGAAATCGACGAGAACTCAATATGTTAGTAAGAATATTTTTAAGATATATATATATATATATATATATATATATCAAAAAATAGTAAATTATCTGAGTTTATATCTAGAAATAACAAAACTCTTCATTGCGTCAAACAGCATCTTCTGTAACTTATTTAGTATTTTGCCAAAAACAACAACAAGACATGGTCATATCATCACAGCAATATCTTGCCAATAGAAGTTGATTATTGAATTATGGCCACACCCTCAAATAGACAACTCATGTTTTGTTTATACAACACACTTTCTTATAGATTTGCCTGGAATTGACTCGCATTATTGTTGGTAGAGATCGTGACTTTATAGATAATTTAACCATTGTTCATTCGATAACTGCTATCAAATGTGGGGAGATAAAACCCTGGGGAACCAGAGGTTTGGTGCAAAGGGAACCCTCTGCCAAGTGTACTGTGGACTCGTTTTACATACCTGCATGTCTCGTCTCATTGGATAAGCCCAGTCCTGTCAAAAGGGAAGTTAAAAGCAAAGGTTAGAAGCGGAGGGTAAGTTGATGACGTGACAGCCGCTGACAGAGTGGGGGAATGACCACCGGTTCACTTTGTGTACGTTTCATACGTGGCTAATGTTTGGAGACTATGCTACTCAGTGTTGGCACAGTGATCGGTAACGTTTAGTTAGCCAAGAAGACATTTCGACGCATGCGTATCCAAAGAAAGACCCGAGCGTGTTTCACAGATCCAAAAAATACATATACTTTTCAGCGTGTATTTAAGCTGTTAGCCAATAACGCCGGAGTGGAGGTTAGCTCAGATTAGCCCGATAGACAGAGTCCACACTCCGACTTGCTGTGCACTCACCAGAAGGTCCTCCTTGGTCGCGGGCAGAGACGGGAACTGAAGTTTGTTCTCCTCGTCCATTCTGCTGTCTGTTCGGGCACCGCGGGCCCGGCTTCACGCGCGGTATCGGTGCTTTCTCGCGGCGGGGCTAGCTGGAGAATTGGTGCAATTTGTTTTGAGGCTCCACATGCATGTCCGCCATGCTGTCCCCTGACAGATGTGTCACGTGACCGCTCGGCAGACGGCAAACACACACTCGTAGAAAGGAAGGAAGCGAGAGAGAGAGCAACGGCGACGTCCCGCGGTCGCTTTACGCACAGCACAGCACTCAGGTTCAGGATAGGAGACGATGGTGATGGTGTATGGAGGGTTATGATGCCCAGTTAGAAAAAAACCTATAATAACAATATTCTTCTTCTTTGTCTTCTTCTTGTTATTATTATTATACTATTAATAATAAATCAGAATCGGAATCAGAACCGTTTATTTGCCAAAGTATGTTGCATATACAAAGAATTTGACGTGGCGGGTGGTGCTGGTGCATAACATTAAACATTAAACAATCAACACAGTGCAAAAAATAGAAAAATATTAAAATGTACAATAAAATCTAAAATAAAATGCACAAACAGATAACAGTGACAGGTGTATTTAAATAAAGAAACATAGAAGGGATGTGCAGGGGAGTGTACCGGAAGGAAATTTATATAATAATAACAACAATAATAATGCTAGTTATTATTTAGATATTGAATGAAGTCATGAATGAAAATACATTATAGTTATGGGATAACTGAATCGGATGACTGAATTAACTAACTGTAGTTATTTAAAAGTAATGATATGAGGGGTTTCTTGGGGGACAAAATAACAAGAACACCTGAAATTAAATCACAGGAGAACCACTTCAATCCACTACTAATGTTATCATAGAGATGAATCCTCATCTTTCTCCCTATTTACAGATGTTTGTGTTATTGTGTCCACTCTTACTTATTTTCTGTAGAAATAGAAGACTAACTGGAAAATTGTATTTCTACTCGATCTCTCCTTGACGTGATATCATTTTTTCAATTCAGTATCATTAAGTGCTTAAAGAATGCAAGCTTTTAAGATAATTTGGCATGCCTCTCTCTCCTTCCTCAAATCTCTTTTATTGTACTGCTCTCACCCCTCTAGCATCCATTCTTCCTTAATAATCAGATAAGAAACATCCCTGATCTAAAACAGAGTGCATGAATAATTACTAGATGTTTATTTTGTCTCTTGTGTCATCTGTTTGTTGTTGTGTGACAGTGTAGCATTTTGTGATTTTTGTTTACCGTCTGGCCTGTGGGAGGGGACGGCACATTTTTCACAGATCAGAGGGAGATGTAATCTCACAGCAGAACTGCTCCAGTCGGCAAAGGTTTGAATGTGTGTGGTTTTTTTATGATTGCATATGTTTGTGTGACTGAGTAACATCTGATAGCTTTGCAGCACTACTGGTCAGCATTTCTTATCAGTGGCTGCCAGGGACAGATATATCCCCTGCTGCTACTCCTCCACACTCTCCCTGAAAATGAAGCATTGAAGAATGTCAATTACATGAATAGATGTGTAACACCTAATATTCATGCACATCTATCTTCCCTCAACTTTATTTCCTCCTTCACAAATCTTTATCCTGCTGCTAAAAAGAAATCTGTAAATGGTGAGATGTGAGATGGTTTCCCCGTAGCGATGACATCCTGGTGACAACAGCTCTTTGATTTTCAGTTGTTCCAGGCCGAATTAGAAATGAGCAGCCATGCCAGATTCCTTTGGCAGAAATGTTGTGAGGGGGATCACAGAGCGGGAGAGAGTAAACAAAAATGTTGAAGGAAGAAGCTAAGCAAAAAATAATAATAGAGTACCATGACTGTGTGTGTTTATTGTACTAAATGTACAGTAGATACTAGATAGATACTCTTAAGCCCTGTTCATATTTAATACATACATTTAAAAAAAGTCACTAATATGCAGTTTCTTTTTTTTAATTCCAAGTATTTTCTCATCTTTGGCCACATTCTGCCTTCATTATATGGAGTGCTGCAGACAGTTAAAAGGAAATGAGGAATGACAACAAAGTTTCCAAGAAACACCTGGATACTGTAGTTTTTAGCAAATCCTACTCAAGTTGTTGACAATAGTGTATTTGTCTGAGACTATTCAGCTGCAGGTGAATTGCACCAAAGAGTATTTTAACCAGGATGGTGAATGTGAAACTGACTGAAAATAAACTACCAGTACCAGTGTTCGTTGTCCTGTGAAGAAACATGTCACACAGTGCAGCAGTGTGGCTCACTGATGTCTTTTTGATAGTGTTTGGACAACAATAGAGCTCTAATACAGATGAATACAATGTATTAGGCTTTGGCTACACAGACAACACTTGTTAGTAGAACAACTCATTGTTGAGCTTAGTCTACTCATGAGATTTGTTGACAATAGGAACAAATATAGGATATCTGCAACTTAATTATTTAATGCCTTATGGTCTTTGCTTGATCATCACTTGAGAAAAAAATGAAATTGATTACATTTAATTACAATCATTTATTTAAAAGTAAATTGATTGCTTTTAATGTTTAAAAGTAAGTAATTTATGGTAATCAGTAGGGTCATTTAATAGACTTTGGGTAAAATTGAATGGGTCTTTTCACATTAATAATCCATAAATAACACTCTAAACCACACAAAAGGCATTAAAAAAAATCCATTAATGCCACTATACATCAACCAACAAATAAAAACCTAAAACCCCATGATACTATACTTTAGTCCTTTATAGGTTACCATAATAACTAGGTCCATCTGTATATCAGAGATAAGTCAACGTCAGGCTAAAACCTTCAGTGGTGGAGATAGTGCTGTAACTCCCAGAGAAAGAGCACTCTGAAGTACCTAACACAAATATCAAATCCCGACACAGTCAAAGAATGACACATATGACATAGTTATACAGTATAGTATAACTTCTTCTTACTTGATAATATGTCGCTAAAAGTGAATATGTACTAATTATTAAGCTATGTCTAAAGAAGCCATTGTGCTAAATAGATTAAGTGCTTAAAAAACTAAATCTGCTGATGGTGACTGTGTGTTAAAATAATTCAAACACTTGATTTACATAATTAAAGAGAAAACACAGTTTTACAGACACATTGGTATACAATGAACAACACGTTAACATATAAAACATAAATTATTGGGGATTAATTTACAAACACAACAAGCACAAGATAGTGTTACTTGAATCAACATTTAATAGGGCACTGAATAAGAAATGCAGTGTCCTGTGAGAGTAATAATATATAATATATCTGCAGCGAGGTTGATTGTTGGGGTATAACTCACTTCCCAGCTCGTAGTCCTGCTGTGGAATAAAACTTCCCTGTCTTTTTGAATGTTACACATTTCAGAGTGAAACATCAACAAACATCTGGCCATGTTGTTGCACATCCCAATGGTGGCAATACAAGCTAATGGGATTTCACAATCAACAGAATACCATAACTTCTTTATTGTCTGAGTAGACTATGCCTCTTTTGACCCCGTTAAAGTTCTACCACAAGTTCTACTCAACCCTGTGTCATCTGAGAATCCACACAATATGAATTATAAAATCTGAATGCAGCAGAAAAAAGTTGTTCTATGTGAAACAAAACTCAGTGTCCCTTTTAGCAGCTGAAACGCTGAGAAGCATGGGATCCATTTTCATCATCAAAGCTTTTTATGGGACGGATGGGTTGGGACAGCATATAATTATGCAGTGAAATATCTATTTCTTTCTACTTGTCAAGTCTACACAGAAACTGAAATCCTTGTGAGAATTATTTTGAATCAGGTCAAACTGTTAATGCAGAATTCGTGGCTTTTGACTGCAGTCATATATAAAGACGAGCCATCATCAGCTGAAATCTAAATTAGGGTAGAAACTGGCGAGATTTACGAATTGATTAAGAGAGACGAGTAGTATAAGAGCTCAAGTGTCACTTGCATGCCATCGAGGTCCCCCATAATGCCGCTCTGCTGGGTGTAACCACTCTGGGCGGCTCCAAAGCCCCTCTGGAGGGAAAAGACTTATTTAAGGGACATAGAGGAGAACAGTAAAGACAGACATAAAACATAAAAAAGTGTGTTCTGTAGGTAAGAATTAATTATGTGGTAAAATAAAATAAGAAATCGGGCTACTTAACTCTGACCCACTCCCAAAAGCAAGATACCTATATGATTTTATTGCATTACAAGGTAGCTTTTCTTCCATCATGGACTCATAATTAGCAAGATTCAAGATATGTTATTTGGCAGAGATGGCCCTGATTCATTATTATTCATGAATTCATAGACATCTCAGTGGTTTTCATCTGCTTAGCTAATTGTTAACTGGGGCGCTCATTCTGGCACTTAACTGATGTATTTTTTACACATATTTTTACACATATTTTTCCATGCTTGTGTGATTATTCATCCATGTACCTGATGACAGTCAGTTGCTATGTTTGGTTGTAGTCCCTGGAGCCCTGTTTGCTACAAAGTGGATGGATAAAGACAAGATTAGCCTATTAAATTATGTTTTTACTGTGGCAAAACACTTGCATTGTTCAGGAGGCATATTGTGAACATGCCCCCAGGGTCTATCGCAAGAAAGGGAGATCCTAACTGATAGAGAAACAGATGGTACTAATGTAGATGTCACTGCTTTTCGAAAATAATTATTCCAGATAGAAATGCATGTTTTTGTTTGTGAAATTAAGGCATCCACTTTGTCAAATTTTCTAAATGTTTAAGAAGTACTTAAAAATATGAAAGTATTATATATAACCAGAGCAGATGTTACTATTATTCAAATGGAGGTAGGCAGGTGAAAGGGAAATATGGGAAAGAATACAAAGTATATTTAGCCCATTTGAAGAACTCTTCCAGTTGACATTTTATTATTTTTCTTCAAGAAATGTTAAAAAACTACATAAAAACAAATTACAACATTACATAGAAGTCAATCAAAAGTTGATTGTTTTTGTAGAAGCTTTCTGATGAAAAACCGATGTGTGTTTAATACTTTAACACAACAAGGAAAACAATAATACCTTTCTTATTTGCCCATATCTACAAAGGTAGATCTACTGAATCATGCTTTTACAGTCAATAAAACTTTGACAGCGATACTGTACTTGATGAATGAAGCCAGCAGAGGCAGTGAAAGCATTACAGCAATTTGGTGAGAGTAAGATAGAGGACAGCATTGCACACTGTGCCCAAAGGGGCCTAGAGTGGCATTATTTTCCATAAGTCACATTCATGGCTCATGATATCAAAGAATCGAATCCCTAGAGAATAATAAAAGCTTTCTCACAAATTTTTTTTACTTTTTTGACTATTAAATGCCGTCAGCGTTAGTGAAAAGAAACTTTACTTACTTGGAAAACTTTAGCGTCCCAGTGTTAAAGATGATCATGCATTTATCGATGCAATTACGTAAGGTGTATGGGTGGGTGATCCTTTGGATAGTGAGTTTATCCCAAAGGCGCTCAATAGGATGGGATTAGGAGATTGCAGTGGCCAGATCATTAACATACTTTGAACTGAATGTTATTCAAGTCCTTCCTGGATGATTCTAGCACAGTGACAGGGCACATTAGCTTTCTGATGTTTCCCATCATGCCCTTGGGAATACATGATGGCCACGAATGGATCAAGACAGTAAAGATATGTGTCAGTGTCAGGCCCAAGTTGGAGTAACTTAATGCTGAGGAAAAACAGAGGCCCGCTTATGGGTAGACCAGTTTAACCAAGTGTCCGTTTCTGACCGGTTCATTATACATATTCATGTTTGTCACACAAACAGAAGTATCTCCAAATAACATTGTAGTACATTAGAGCCAGGTGGATAGAGTTAATCTGCCTTATTGCTACTTTAGTAACATGAGGCTGTTGTAAAAACACAAAAACAAGAGATCTTTCAAAATTACCATAATGCCATTGTGTGCTCATAAAACCCATTTCATGCCAAAAGAGGCCTCTAAAGTCTTTGCGCTATTCTAAAAATGTTGCATGTTTGCGTGCAAGTCTAAGCATCACTTGCAAATCTTTCACACTAGATGGCAGTCAAACATAAACATTCAGGAGCCAAACATACAAGCCAACTATGGCGTGTCCATCGAACTTCAGGTAATTGTGGAGGCTTGTTTTTAGTGAATATGCACATTTCTTTGTTCGAGACATGATGCTAAAAACAGATCATAAATGCACACTCACTCGCTCTGGCCCGCCTTTACATTTATTTTTCAGCCCAAGGGCTCTTGAGTTTGGCTTGATGAAAAAAGGCCTAGAGTTCTAAACATTATTAATATTAAAGCAGATTAGCACGCTGGCTCTGCTTGCTTTTGTTGGCCTATATAGCGGAGCATCAGTTGAATGTATTGTATGCTCATGGCTGTTTGAAATGTACAGAGAGGCTTTAGATAATTAGATCAAAAATACATGTTATCTTTCTTTTCCACATACTGTACTTCCAACTTTTTGTCTTTATTGAAAAGGCCAGAAGACTTGCTCATCCTAGCAACGGCCTAAACTCTTCACCTTACAATTTTACTGCTCATGAAGTAGACAGACGCTCCACCATCACCACCACCCACTTTCACCCTATCACTGGTTATTGAGTCTGCTGCTGAGACTCAGCACATTATTACTAAATTACTGATTACAGACGCAAAGCGATACAAATGAGGAGGTTACCCCTGACGCTTAATTGGTAGGATGTAATAACGGAGCGCTGACATGCAGGCCCTTAATTGTGTGTTTACTGCACTATTTATTGGAGAGTGTCCCTCCTCTGGCTGGTCGCTGATGAGGTGAGCTGTGTTTTCGCTGGCGGGCTATCAATCCTGCTTCATTAAGGACAAACAAGATGGGGAGTGAGAAGAACATTGAGTTAGCCTTCCAGCTCGACGTGGGCAGAACAGTCAGCCCTGTAAATTACTTTCAAATTCCCACTGACTGGAGGTGCATGTAGAATGCAATCATAAAAAAAGAGATCATAACTGGTCTAGTCTACATATCTAAGAGGAACTAAATATCTACATTATCTTTTGGGAACTATCCTGATTCTGCTATTCTGCTCTCACTGTAGAGGCTAGTGGAGACTATTTGTGATATAGGTGGTGATCTTGGCTAAGTGGAGAGCAGGGCCGCCTTTCGGTCGATGGTTCGATCCCTGGCTCCTGCTCCGCTAATCTCATGTCAATGTGTCCTTGAGCAAGACACTTAACCCCAAAATTGCTCCCGTAGCTGTGCCTACGGTGTGCAGATACTGAATTGTAAGTCGCTTTGGATAAAAGCATCTGCTAAATGAATGTAATGTAATGATATCTTGACCCTCGCAGAGTGGATACCTGAGTGCATACAGAGTGCACTCAACTTTTGCAAAATAACACAAATTTTGAAAAAGTAGCTAATTCAGGATGGCTGCTTGTCCCATCACAATGTTTTCTTATGGGAAACTTAGATGTATTTATCTAGTACAGTTTCATTGGTAAACATTGCCTCTGACAAAAGATGCCCATGATTGAGTTTGTGCTTCATTCACATAATAAACCCCTGACAATATGAATCTGACCATTGTGTAACATGTATTGGCACGAAGGATTCACTTGTGTGTTTCATGGTCTAGAACATTGCTTTATTTCATTCTGTTTATTCTAAAGAGCATGTATATAACCGTCTGTGGTCCATTGAAATGAAAAGATCGGAGCATTCGTATATATAGATTAATCTTATCTTCCTGTAAACAAGTTTCTTTAATCACCCTGGACCTTCATTCCTCTCTGATGATTGATAAATTATTCTTTTTCATTTCCCTTTGCATCTGACAGGGACAGCACAGAACTATATATACCTCTAATGTATAATCTATATTGACAGTCTAATAGCCTGTTTGATCAGTGACTCTTATCATAACTCATGGAAATGTATTAAACTTAAAGGTGATTAGGGTTGTCATGGAAGTTTTTGCGATTCATACCGATGAGACAGTTTGTGCAGCAACAATACATACAGCAGTGGTGGCTGCAAACGAGGATCATACTGAGGTCCACACATCCACACGTCGTGAACCGATAAAGTTTTAAGTCAATTATAAATCCAGTCTGAATCATTAGCCCATGTTACAGCCTGAATTAGCTTCTGGTGAAGAATTTTGTAAAGATCTTCAATACAGTTCTCACCAAGCACTAAAATCTATCAGCTGTTAATTGACACTCTAGTTAGACTCCACTTGATTTTTCTTGTTGCCGTGGATATTCCTTCATGACACCCTGCACAGTATGTATACAGTATGTATTCATGGTTAAACATTATTTAAGTGATTTCGATGGCCTCACAATATTTTAGTGATTTTTTTTTAAATTTCAAACTGCACTCAGAGGCCTTATTGTTGTAAAAATGTGATGATTCAAATTAGATCAGCACCTTAAAATAAAGATATCAGAGTTGGCCCTAAAGAACCCAATAGACGTGTCCGCTCTGACGATACTTTTGCATTCATTTCTAGTTTTTGCTTGTGGGCATTGCATATTTTGAATTTTGAAGTCTTAGAGCGAATGCATGGTTGCCCATGGGAAATCTACCCGAAGCTTGCATAAAGCAAGGCCAATCAAAATAAATTGGAAGGGCTCCTGTCACATCAAGTGCAGCTGCTCCACAGTCATGATTTCATTTCTGACCTCCCTGTACAGAGATGAAAAAGGACTTTATGCTGAGCTTCCACTTACTTAAGTGGCACTGCATCTTGTTGGGGATCTATATGTCCATGTAATATTTGATATGGGAAAATATAGCCATGAGTATGTTTGATAAAGATACATCATAGTCTAAATGTTGAAATGAAACAACATATTTAGCATGACATCATTATTATGATATATTCTATCAGTCAGTTACTCATTTACTACTTGAAAGGAAAGTAACTAACGGTAAGTACATTTACTGTAAGTCTACAATTCTGAGGTACTTAACTTCAGTATTTCCATTTGGTGCTGTGTTACACTTCTACTCCACTACTTTTCAAGAAGGAAACTTTTAACTCCATTTATGTAACAGGCATAGTTGCGTGTTACTTTACAGATAAAGTTTTCATATACAAAACATATAATGAGTTTATAAAATACAATGCATTGCTATTAATCTAATCTAATGGTTAATCTACTCAACAGTACATCAAATAAAATGAGCTCTCCCTAAACCAACTGCAAATAAAATGCATTTATTGCATATCTGTTATGAATATATTACGTAGATAAGAGCCCTTATTGTGCATAACAAGTATTTTTTTTCTTTTCATACTTCAAGTGCATTTGATGTGTGATCTTCAGTAATTTATGTGACTGCAGGGTTGTTGTACTGAGTTGCATCGTAAAATAGATTTTTATATATTGCAACAAATGAGGGTTTATGGTCAGTTTGATAGACAATATGCAGGATTTTGCTTTGTGATAATGAAAGAAATCTCATGTTTAATGCAGATACATTTATTTTAATGTCAGATGTGAATGTAATCCAATTTGACATACATAGAAACAGTCCAGATACAAGCCACACTCTAAAGCAAGATGTAAAGACAGCCTTAGGATAGCATGCAAAAGTCATATTCTTGGGCTCTTCAGTATGAGAGAAAAATATAAATGGAGTATGCACAATATGAACAGACAATAATGGAAACAGAGGCAGCACACTTATTAGGCTAAGAAAGATCACTATGCTGCCATAACAGAAACGAGAAGCTGATAGAAAAAATAAAACACATCATTTTTTATATGATTTTTCTCTTTGTATCCAACTTCATTCATTCCACTGCCTTTTGTTAATTTTTTTTCTGTCATTCCTCTCCTCTCCTCTCCTCTCCTCTCCTCTCCTCTCCTCTCCTCTCCTACCTCTCCTCTCTCTCCTCTCCTCTCCAGGCAGACATGTCTTTGATCCTCGGAGCCCACGCCTTTCACCCCCCTCTCCAATCCTCTCGGGATCTTATTAACAGACACACAGTTCTCATGTTTTATTGCCTATGATAAAACCTCGCCTCTGATCTCTCATTACAGGCCGGCTCTTTGGAAATGGGCCCTGCACCCTTCGGCTTAATATTGCCTGTAATGGGGCAAAAAGCTAAATGCACAATCTGAATGTGTCGGGTACATACTAGGTCCCCGGGCATTAATAAGCCATCAGCTCATCCTGGGTTTGGCCCGATTCTGGTCTCTCTGCAGATTTGACGAGGGAATACAGTGGCTTCTGCCTGTAAAGTGTACTGTGGTTTCAAACAGTTATCATATTCACACATGTTAATACTGCATATACACACATGCAAACACACAGACACAGATGTACAAGCATGCACTTACATGTGCACATGTATACTCATGCAAATGTACAAAAATATTCACTGGGTGTGTGTACAGAAGCAGAATTAAAAACACACTTTTTCAGGCTGGCCTGTCTTACATGTTTGCTCATATGTCTTACATGATGTATTTCATGCTAAGTCTGTCGTTCACCTCTCTCGGGGAAACAGCTATACTCTTGACAAGAGATCGTTGGCTTAAGAAACTACAGTTGGCTGTCTTCTTCCTCTTCTCCCTTTCTGCTCTTTTTCCGTCCACATTTTGATTTTATACATTCTTAGGTCATACATGCATGAAACAGGTACAATTATTGTTCACTTTAATGGAAAGTCATCCATCAGTTGGCCTGATCCCATTATTTTTTTTTCTTTAAAGCTGCCCTGGGACTACAACATGGATGTTTTTTATATTTTGTAATCTCTTTTCCAGTGCATGAGTAAAACAAAAGCACTTTTCTTATCCTGTACTCTATTGTGCACTGTTGTACTGTGTTGTATTATTTTATGTATGTGACTAGTCTTTTTCCTGTTTTATTACGTCATGTCTGGTTTTACTTCCTTGCCTTTGCAAGTTTTCCTGCCTTTATAATCGTCTGCTCCGCCCTAATTTGTTTCACCTGTGTGTGATCATCCTGCTCCCCTTGTGTATTTTGTCTGTGTGCTTCCCCAGATTGTCATCTTACTTTGTATTAAGTAGTCCAGCCTGTTTCCCAGTGTGTTATTGTTCCTGGTTTTGGATTTTCCTCAGTTGCCTGCCTGCTGTTTGACTGCACTCTGTAAGTTTATTCATCACCAAATCGTTTGACACCACCTGCTGCTACCTCGTCAGGAGTCAACTACATAACATAAACGCATGCTGTTTCATACATTAAAAAAGTATTTGACTTCAAAACCACCCATGTAGAAAAATATGCTAAAATGGCAGATGGGAGTTCATGTGGCTAGCAAATCAATTAAGTGATAAGTGGCACTAAATGTTGAGGCTATATGTATATCCCAGAACCACAGTACAGTGAAAGCTACTCGTCTTAGGACTTTTCACTGCTAGAGAAAACTAGAAATAGAATATACAGGGGGAGGTCTCTCCCCTCATTTTGGGGGTCAACGGTCCATAGCGAGACCAAGACACATCTGGATAGTGTGTGTATGCATTCTGTGATCTCAGTTCCATCATCCTTGTTGATGTCCTTGTTATCAGTCACTTGGCTGCACAGCTGCCGCTAATTTACTAATTAGTCAGTGTAAAGAGGACAGGGGCCGTATTCACAAAACCTTGGAGAATATATCAAAGACCTCCTAACTTAGCCTAGACATTTCTACCATGGAGTCCTTGTTTAGGAGTGATTTAGGAATCTTCTCAGAGCAGCTCGGAGCAAGGAGGGGACAGAAACGTTTACCTAATTGAGGAGGTGTGGTTGACCCCATTGCCAGGTATGACACATTGCTTTGAAGAGGTGTTATTGGTGGATTTGAAGAAAAATGCACTCTTATTGATAATAGGCATAGAATGGACAGTGAAGTTGAATCATTGAATTTAGTTTCTATTCAGACATGGCGTAATTATGAATACTATTTTATGTAATAAAACACAGCTCTACTTGTGCAGTAGCATATTCACATGCTGACCGTTATTTGCTTAGGTTTTCTGGTCAATTTAGTACTTTTAGCAGTTAATTTGATATTAACAAGAAAAATGTCTCAGCTCTCACCAGTTTCTGTGATTGCTGGAGTATCGGCGTTGGTCGGCATGTTAATTTATGAACTAGCAAACACACGCATTTTACCATTTTCCAAATATCTTAGAGTTGTGATCACTTTCATTTCTGGCGTTATAGCGTTGGGTGGGGGATGTGAGCGCATCTCTAATGTGATCGACCACAAGCATTATCCCTGCCCGATCCAATCTGTAGCGATTTGTTAACTCGCTGTCATTCACCATTTAGGTTATTTGTCCTACCTTTTGTCTTTCCACCATTTTCTCCTCTGCTTAAGAGACTCTTTAGGCTCTTAAAACCTTCCCTCTCCTAGCAGTTCCTCACATTAGGAGCTCTTTTAAGGGCTAAGATGCTTTGTGAATCACTTTTATCTGAACCAGGATCTTACCTGTCACAATTCTTAGAAGTTTGTCACTATAGAGCAACTCTTTGTACTAAGCTTTACAGTGCCCCAGATCTACACATGCTTTTGCCAGATTGTTTATGTTGCCCAGTTCTTGTACCACTAAAAGCCATTATGGTCTACCTGTTACGTGTGGCCGCATGTGCTAATAGCTAATTACTAGTTGCTGATTGCTAATTTCCTGCTCATTAGCCAAACTTATTGTTCCGTGGCAAACTTTTTCTAGAAAATAGTGGGAAAAGCACAGCTATTTTAATGATGGCGAAGTTCCATTTAAGGTAGGCCATTATGCCACAGAGCCCTGGCGGCATAACTAAATGGAATGCAGCCATAATCGCTAATCATTTTTGTTCTGATTAAACAAACAAGATATAACATTTTAATTAAAGAACTTTAGAGGAGCTGGTTGGCTGGATAGACCCAGGAGGACTATTTTCCCTGTTCCAGTCTCCATGCTAAGCTAACCATGTCCTGGCTCCATCTTCATATTTGATAGAGAGACAGTGTTCTTACACGTAATTGATCTTCTCATCTAACTCTTCTTGAGAAAGTGTATCTCAAAATTTGGAACTAATTTTTGATTGTTTGTTCAGTTTCACAGGTGTAAAGTCCAACATTCAGCATGTTGGCGTTTGTTTGGTCCTTCAACTACACAGAAAACGTTATGTCTTTTTAGGCATCTTAGAAGTATACATTTCTTTACAATCACAGTCTACGGTTTTATTTTGTGAGGGCTGTGGGGGGATGACCATACAGAACAATGAACCAAAACAATGAACTGAGTGAATCTAGAGGTGCTGTGGTGATGATTCAGCAAGAATCCCATTGCCATTCAATTCAGTGTTATATACATTTAAATGAGTTTATTGTGGTTTTTAGAATGACTTTGATATCGACAGACTGCTAGCTTCCTTTTATATTTCACAACATATTTTTCCTCCTGGCCTGGCCTACTGTCAGTCTGCCAGGAGAAGTGAAGTAGAGATGTGAGGAATAATTAACAAGATTTGACAGGTGGCTTCTTCCAAGCATTTGCTCCCAATGTTTGACTGACAAGCAGAGTGTGAGGGTCACACTCATGTTGCCTCTGTCTTTTCTCACTTTCTTGTCGCTGTTGTTTTTCTTTGAAATTGCTGGGAGTTGGAGCAGCATAACAAAGATGACCCACAATGGTCTAAAGCCCTAAAAGAGTTTGATACTTGCTTGGATGTGAGCTGTGTGGTCCTGTGTGTTTTGCAAGGAGAGAAGCAAAGAAGAAATTCAAAGCCGCGAGGCTCCTTCAAACACAAACCCACGCTCCCCATGTCCCAGCAAGCCGCTCTGCTCCTTTTATGCACCATAGTCCACTGTTATGGGTGGCTTATCTGTTCTTTTGCAGGTACTGTTGACTTGTTTGTTGCCATTGTTGTGCTTTTTTCTTAAAGGGAATAAAAGTAATTGATGGTGAAAGGCCACTGAGAAGTCCCTCACCAGCAACACCAGCACCACCCTCCCAACACCAGTGCCTAATAGTCTATTCCCGTGCTCTCATTGTGATGTATAAGGTCCCCAGCTCTGAATAAGTGCACGCGTAATGTTTTATCTTTTGGAAATATCGCATGATTCATCATTATCTCATCCCCTTATTTGCTACCAAAAGCACAATGTAATATCACTGGAGCTATGAGCTAAAAACAAATAAGTAAGCTCTCCTTAAGATTTTTTTTTTTTTTCTGCATCTTTCCTCTGATTAATAAAGGTAATTAAATCAGGAAATGAAACACATCCATAGAAGAGGACTTGGCTTTAATTATTAATGCTGGCACTGTGCAGTCCGAGCAGCTCAATAAAGTCAGGGAACCTGAAGACTTAATTAGAAGGGGTGCCATATTTACATGCGCCCACCCGTCCACTGCCACCTGAGATTTGCTTGATTGCAGTTAGATTGGAGAAGAAAATGAGAAAGGGGAGGAGGAGGGCTGCAGACTCACAATTACTTTCTGGCTTTCATTAGGCCAGTGTTGTGATATGAGGGCATAGCTTAGCACCGTCCGCATCACCCCTGGGCCCTTGAAATTTATAGTGACACACAAGTAAGTGTACAGTTATTCACAACCAGCTACACACAGACATGCGTGCATACACAGAGAAGGAGTGCACAGACATTTGACACGACTCGGGGAGATTTCATTTTGACAGCCATAGTTTTATGCACCTACACAAAATATATACAAACACACACATTTCTATTTGTCTCAAGTTATGTGTGTGTGTGCTAATGACTAGACCTCAGCCGCTGGCCACCAATGCTGTAGCTGTAGATAATTTCACCCTCTGTTCCAGGCCAGCGTTCTCTGTGATGTGTGTATCTTGTTTTTTATTTTTTTTATTTATGCATGCACACAAAGCATCTGTGCATGTATATTGTTGTGTTTTGCATGCCTATAAGTGTGTCTTTGTGAAGTTATGAATGTGGCAGACTTAACAAAGATGGTTGTTCTGCAGTTCCCTCATCAATATGACCATGGTGGTTGTAATCAGAGGTATAATTACACTACAGGACTCCTGTCTAACGTGGGGCTTCGAGACTTGTTACTGAGTGTCTCTTCATTTTTGTTTTCACTCTCTAAAGGGCGGAGACATGCCAACTGCCCACTCACACACTAATCATACATTTTATGTAGGCATACAGCATGTGTGCACAAACGGCACGTATCTTTGTACTGTAGCACCTGCCCACATGTCTGTGCATTCCTAACACTTAGTCCTAACTCTTCTCTCCAACTGTTAACATGTGAACCCGCACTGTGGAGTTGTACAGTAGTGGCATTATATAAGCAGGTGGTAAACGGCAAGTCTTTGCCAAAGACATTTTACTGTGAAAAGAAAATTTGTCTTGATGACATAAAATTGCTTCTTAACAAAATAGGAAGTCTCAATAAGTCAAGAGTGAAGATTCAAGTAACTGAGACAATTTTACTGCATATTTTCTTCTCTCTGCTTGTTGTCTGGCTAAAAACCTTCAAATAACATGATTCAACACCACTACCTAAACCAGCTGTTTCACAAAAGGCAATGGGAAATCCCTCATGGAGTCGCAAGAAATGTTTGAATTGATTCTTTGAGTCAAAACGTAACAGATGTATAATCATAAAAGCTCTTTGTGTATCTAGCAGGACAACAGAAAGGATGTCAGTTATGTGTAGCATGACATGAATTGCAAATGTCAAAATGTTACTTTTTCAAAATAGTGGGAATATAACTGTAGATCTCCAACTCTTCCTGACTGGTTTTGGGACTTTGACATCCCTTCCTGAACTAGGATTCAAGGCGTCGTTAGCTTGATTGACTGCTCGCATCAGGCAGGCTGTTTGAGAGTCAAAACTTTAAGCAGAGAAGATTGATAGGCCTGGTGAAGGAGGAAAAAGGCTCCATAGCTCTGTTGCTGTCCCCCAGACTGACAGCCTTGTCGTTCGATGAAAAGCTCTCCACAATGATCAGGCATGCCTTGAACTTTGAGGCCACTGCAGTGACTGAGATTTGAACGAAATTTGTATGGGAGCTAGCTACACTGAATATGTTCACGCAAGCCAAGTTGTTGATTTATTGCAAGCTCTCGTTTTTACTATGAATTTATTAGCAATTTGAAGTGTTTTTCTTAAACGCTCTTGATTAATGTGAATGTTTGATAAAATCCTTAGAGAATTCATTTTACATCAGAAAATATGATTAGGCTCATGAGTAAACAGAGACGTGGAGGTCTTGCACAAAAGACAATTGACACAAAAAATCAGTCTGGGTTGAATGAGCCTCACACTGTCAGGTAATCGATTCAGAAGAGTTCCCATTGCAAGAAGCCTTCTGCTTTGCTCTTCCTGCCTTTTTTCATTGTTGTTGTTTTTTCTTTGCGCTTGCTGTTTTGGCAAAGACTAAAAAGTACAGTATGAAAATTCTACTAAGATGCAGTAATTTAAGTTCAACACCACCACATTTAAGAAATTGTATGTGTTATTTCTTTGGTCTATATTTGTCCAATTAATATTAATGAACGTGAAGAACTTTCAGCCAGAGGCTAAAGAGCTAAGACTCATCAAGATGTAAAACCCAGAGGTCCCTTGGTGAGTGTTGCTTCAGCATTTACTGTATCTTCTACTGGAAAATTCAACATTTAAGGTACGCTCTGTTACTCCCTTGGGGAGATTGTGCTAGGCAAATTACTTTCTGAACTTTCAGGCCTCAAACAAGAATGCTGAAATTAGTAAGTTTCCAAACAGCCTTTACATACTGCCTTAGAGGACAAAAAGTAAATTGTGCACCTATATGAGATGTCAGGTACCTTCCTCTTAGTGAACTCCGCTGCATTTTAGATGTGAAGAGAAGTAAATGATAAAGATTCAGGCACAGTATTTTATTTTTTTTGAAAGCAAACAGTTTTGAAATATATACTTTATAAAAGGGTGTAAATGTATAACTCATTCATAAGGGTTTGGAGCAGTCAGTGTTGAAGGTACAATTTAAAATGTATTTTTAAGCCAACTCAATCAATCCTTTCTCACTTCACATTTTCAATTTGAATCCATAGACAGAGTGACACCATCATACAGGGCTCGAAATACCATGTACATATGCACATTAGTGCACATAAAATTCTCGGCATTATGGGCGGGCTTCAGACCCACCCATCCAGGAATTTGGCCCCCCCAGGAAAATCAATACTATTATTAGTATCATACATACATTTTTAGTTGTGATTCATTATTGTTATTGGATTGTTTTATCCAAATGTTTCTTTTGTATTCAACTATCTTGCAACATTAGTATGTGTGGAATATGTTTTTATAGTGGGACACGCACTTTCAACTTGGCTTACTTTCTCACTTCCACATAGTTGGCCGATCACTAGTGGGTGTGAATGTCGTATTGTTGCTTTCAGATATCGTATGTCGGAAACGAGTCTGGGTAGTGCGTTTCCAAAGCTATTTCACTGTTCGACAAGTAGTTCTGACGGAGAGCACTGGCAGGTTAAGATCTCAGACCTACAGATGGGGTATTTAGATTCCAGGAAATATATGATTTGTAACTATAAGCGGGAGAGTGTGTAACCTGCTTGTGTCTGTCAGCCATGTAGTTGAGCTAAACACAAGTGTTCTTGTAGTGAACCCTTCTCGTCGTAACAGAGAGCCTCCCGCATGCTAAAACACGGCATCCTCCACAATTAGCATGATGATAGGCTCCACCATAATGAGACAACTTATTGCCAACAACACATGCTAATGATAATTGTAATAGTGGCAATCATTTCCGTGACACTCTCCCTTCTCATTTGCATTCTCTGCTTGCCTCTTCCGTTCTCTGCTGTCTGTCTTTTGGCTCTTTTTATATATTTTTTTTATTTTGTCTTTGTGCTTCACCGTACTTTTTAACAACTTTATTACTTCCCTGTCTCTTTCTGTACTTTAAAAAAAAACTTTATTCAATCCCTGTCTCTGTCTATTTCTCTCCCTATCTTCCCCCTAAACTTCTCATTCCTATTGTTTTCATTCGTTATTACTTCCCTCGACACAAACTGCCAAACAGGCAACAAATCAACATCTCTTTAACTTTATCACCACTTAACTCGTATTGTGCTTATTCGGCAGCTTGTTTTGTTGAGGGAGATGGATACAGGGTATGATAAAGTGATACAGCGCTGCAGTGTGTGCGTTGGCTGGTTCAGACGGGGACTTAAATCAGTGTTATTGTGCCTTGCGTGGCTGGGTCGTTATGAAATACAGCTGTCAAGTTGCTGTAACTCAGCTGAATTTCCACTGAGACCCAACATTACACTCAGTCATGGAGGAAATCATGATTTGTTAACTGCTTGTTAGTCATAAATAAAACCCTAACACATGTAATGCATTGTTAATTGCTCAACTTAGGGAAGCTGAGGGATGCTGCTGAGTGTTCATCATTCTGTATTACAGTGAAGTTTTGACATCAAGGGAGGACATACTTTTTGTGCTGATAAAGAGCTTATGCGGATTGTCGGGGACAGGAGTTTGTTCTGTAATAAAATGTTTACTGAGTTATCAGTTACACCTGAACAGTCTATTGCATTGCAATCCAATAGACCCTGCAATAATGTGTCAATGAGGTTATTAAGCATGTCATTTTTGAGGCCGTCACTGTAGTTAAACTGCCCCTATTGAATATAAATGGAGATTTTTGTTTGTTTACGCCTGTCATTGTGAAATTTTAGAGATGTGAATTTAGCTGCAGGTGAGATCTGGTCTAAAAAATGTGTGCACCCAAAATTGTCTACAATCTGGATATTGTTAGACAATTGTTCATGTTAACATTCAATATCTTGTCAGCTCTAGACTTCACAGAAACGCTGAATGTCTCCTGTTTCAGTGTCTCTGGGTTCCTGCAAAACTGGGACACAAAAAAAATCCATACTGTAGGATGCACTTATCTCTAGTTGAAGAACCAAAAGACAAAAGCAAAATAAAGCTCATGTTTATGCTCTCTAATGTAAGCCTGCTGCGGGCAAACTGAATATAATTAGGATTACAACGGCTCATTAGTAGCATGGAATATTTGGAATATTGTGTAGGAAAAATAGATCTGATCACAGATACAGACAGAGTTTACATTAAAGTCTCATGTGGTCAGACATTTGTTTTGATCTGGCAAGTGGAATCTCCGTAACAAAACATTTTTCTCCCTCATCTCTACTCAGGCTGCTAAAACATGATGTGTTTAAAATGATTCATTGAAAATCGGAGCGAAAAAAAAGTGAAAACTGCTTTGCTGCTTACAGATTCGTGCATTCTGAGCCAATGACCTAAAAGTAATAATATGACTAAAAAAATTTGTTACAGAATTTCAAGTCTTTGTGTTACTGTGATCTTTGCAACTCGTAAGAGAGGTAAATACCTGGAAATAACAATTGAATGGAGACAGAGGGGCTTCAATTAAGAGGCAGCAGCAGTCCTGCACACCTGCTCCCCATGATGAGTTTTAACCTCTCACCTGATTGGCCGGTGTCCACCTGCTACACTTGACTGTGGAGGTTGGGTTTCCTCTTACCTTTACACCATCCTGTACGCTGCATGCTGCCAGTGGGTTGGGCTCGCTACACACCTTATTTGATAATTTCCCTCACTTCTCTATTACATGATTATTTACATGATCATTGATGCTCAGTCAGCCTTTGGCAAGTGTAAATCTAAAATTGAATTTCTCTTTTAGGCAAGCCGGGACATTGACATAGATGTCACGATGTTTGATCACAATTGCCTTTCTGCCCTGTCTCCACATGTTGTCCATGTAGACACATTGGACTGTATTCTCTTTTTTGAAATCTAATTTATTTCTAGTCAGGCTCAAATTTTCCAGGCGTTGAGCTTGTGACTCCACTTCTGCTCTGAAGCGTTCCTCGAGGACGCAGAAGACAACCGACTCCTTTTCTCTAGTAATGCAATCTTTCTCCCTCTCTCGCCAGTCACGACCCCTCTCCCGCTCTCTCTCTCCCTATTGCCTGATGATGTCTCTCTCCTCTCCCTTTTTTTTCCTCAAGTCATCAACCACCGACTGCACTAAGTTGTCCTCCTCACCACTCTTCTCTCCCCACTCATCTCCATCTCCCCTCCTCCCTTGAACCTCTCCATCACTGTCATCCTCCGCTCTACTTGGCTGGACAACAGCCATCAACACCACACACACACACACACACACACACACACACACACACACACACACACACAGTATGAGCACGATATCTTTCTCTTATTCGTGCACACACCAAAAAATCATTCTTCTCTTTCTCTTGCAGTCACTCTTCCCCTCTCTCACACACAAAGTGCCCATCTCTGTCTCTCTCTGTCAATGTTGTGGAACGCCTCGACTCGCTTTGGGATGCCTGGACTCATCCATCACTGTGGGGCAAGACTTGGATGTGTTATGTCAGCTACTTTCATAGCATATTGCTGCATTGTGTATTTGTACAAGTGTGTTAGTGCATTTGGCCATTTTTAAGCATTAGTTGTGTGTTCATGCACATCCTTATGTGCATATGCACGTGTAAAAATGTATAGTTCATATATTGTGTCTGTTCTTGTGTGTGTCCCATCCTGAGACGGTCTCCTGGAAATAATCGCTGTGGAGGGTTGATGGATCGTTGGAGGTTCTTGACGGCTCATGGTGAAAGGTCGTATGTCCACTGCTACTATCATCAGATACTTTCATGACATACTGTAAAGCACGTATTTATATGGTATAAAGCTATTTTAGAGGACAATTACATTCAACCTGCATATTTCTTTAGCTACTTAGGGGCACAAGAATAAGCCATATAAGCAACACTGACATTTTGATAAAGTTGTTATGGTGAATGTGTTGGCAAACAGTTTCCTATTTACACATACAGCCGACATGGAGCAACATTAGCATTCTTTGAAGACATTTTTACGGCCACCTGACAAATGGAAGTCCAATTTAATCTCTTTTAATTTGTTTTTGGTTTTATTTAACTCTTGAGGGATATATCTTCTTTAGCTGCTCCAGAGAGCTGTGGGGAACTGCAGTTTGGCAATGATTATCTGTGGGTGACACCTTTCGCAGTATACATTTCTGAAATTGTTATAATAACCAGATTAAGAGTCTACAGTCACGCCAGCGGCTCTGTAATAGGAACAGCACAGCTTTCAGCTAAATGCTGAAAACTTTAGTATGCTAAAATGATCACAAGGACAATGCTAACATGCTGATGTTTAGCACTTTGTCTGGACCAAAGTGGAGGACTCCCGCTAGTGTGGCTAAAATATTGGTTAACCTCTGCTTTCTTAAATTTTTACATTAATCTTTCACTACTATACACCTACTATACAAAAAACAAGACCACAAAAATAGATATTTTGGTTTAATTGTATGAGCAAATGCCTATGTATTCACAGTGTAACCAAAGCTAATGTTTGCATGCATAATTGCAACCTCACTACAAAATGCACTATTATTCCAGTTAACATTCCTTAGGGGATTAATATATTCACACTGTAGCATTATTCCTTGTTTGGCTTCATCTGGTAAAGAAATCTGGGGTTTGTATAACAAAGCTGCTAGTTTTTGTTCATCTATCCTGTGCCCTTCTCAGGGGTGAGAGATGCACTGTCAATTACCCTGGGCCTCTGCAGAGTAGAGGCTGTGTTACTATTAGTTCAAAATATGACAAATCTTCCATCTGCCTCAGTTACTGTCAGAACAGTTATCGCTGTTTTGTCCATATATTTTACGCTGCTATTGGATATCATAGATCTGTTTCTACTTTCCAGTGTTTTGATAAAGAAATCAATCTGTGTTATCTGTACCGTCTGGGATTGTGACTCTCACCTTGATAACCTATAAAAAAATACTGTAAATAAGCAATAGAAGCTAGCAAAAAAGCTTCCATAAAAGTGCCTGTAAGAAGTAGTCCACTGTATAAGCACAAACATTGCATTTCTACTTGAAAATGTGATGAAATGTGTATCACATACTTACAATTTATACTATATAGTGTTAATTGTTAAAACCAATTAAATAAATGTTGATATAATAATATAAGTTGGCATAAAAAAAATTGTCCATGAAGTACTTTTTTAACAAGCTTACCTGTCTTTGCTGCCTTAAGACATTGCTCATGCACTTCATTCTTTAGATTCCAACATCTTGTCATTTTCAATACCACTTCTCCTGTAACACCTCACCATGCCTTTGAAAGAACAGATAATGTGTCAGGTGGAGCTGCACAGAGAGTTGCACTTTACTGTGAGCAACTGGGGTCATATAATCATGAATATATACGTTCCCTCTTTAATTACTCAGAGCTATGTTCTTTTAAAACATGTAATAATGGCATGCCTCGGTAACATGACAGACATTCAGCCACATGGGGAGAATGTTAATTAATGAGAGAGAAAAGGTAAAAAGACCTAAAAAAAAAGGATGGTGAGGGGGTAAAAAAAATCAATCAAAAGAGAAGGAGACAGAGAACGCATTCTTCTTCATGCACTGCAGTCTTAGTCCCTTACAGTAAGTGATCCAGACAGCAAGTCGTTTAAAAAGCTATTAGAAATGTTTCAAATCTCCTTGGAGAAAATGCAATAGAAAATGGAAAATGCATAATGGAACAAGATGTATCTAATCACGCCAACAGTCAACAGTCGAGCAGGAGCGCCTAGATTGCTTCTCCTTGTAAGGAGCGTGGCTGCCTACCTCTCTACCCCACTCATCCTTTCCATTCCCGGACTTTTTAATCTCGCTGAGTGATTTTGAAATGCTGATTTGGATGTCAGGCAGCAGCTTGAGGTGAGGCCTTCACTTTTCCCTGACCTCGCCATCTCTCCATAGGTCTCTGGTGAGTGTAATACATCTTAATAGATCAGCTTGGCTGGTACTGAATTATAGCCATAGACTGCCTGCCTGGATGTTTTTAAATAGGTGCAGTAGCCTAATGGACTAGCTGAGTCTCCGCGGGAAGTTATTAGTCTGTTGAATCACCCCGCAGCTATGCTAGAAGGTTCCTACCATAAATAAAAAAATACTGTGTCTTTTGTAGTCCTGTTGTCCTTATTTAAAAGCCTTCAATGTGATAAAGTGTAACTGTTTCTAAGCTGTCAAAACAGTATTTCTCAAAGATTATATCAAAAGAAGAGGTGGGCCGCAGGAAGGTTAAACCAGGACCCCAAATTACTCTGCGAGAACTGCTATCTAGTGAAAATGCCCTGTTGTCCTCCAGTAGAGCTTCATGATGCTGACAGTTGTGGTTACTAAAAGATTTGTGAGGCAACTATAAAGCCTCTACACAAAGCTGACCAAAATGCTTCAAGCCTAAACAGAATATATATACTGGGCAACTCTTTTCCTACAAAATCCGTTTCTTTTGTTTTGTCCAATTATGATTTAGTTGGCAACATAATTGCTTCATTGATTACGGTTTACTCTAGTTGTTCTGCGTCCCACGATGTATCATTGTCAAAGCCTCCAAATTTGTGTTCTAATCACTTTTGAGTTTTGATTCTCAGTATATCAAGCCAAAATCACAATTTTTCTCTAACTTTAACTTGTGTCTTTGAGTTGCCTAAACATAAAAAAACACTGCTTTTGTTGCCAGGAGCAGATGCAGTAAACAAAAAAAAAATCAAGTTAAATAAGTTTAGACGGGGAGAGAAGGAGAGGGAATGGCATGCTACAAATGTCCGAGGCCAGACTTAAAATAGTATGGGTCCAAACAAAATCCATTGTATAAATTTCTATCTGTAGTCCTCTTCACACAGGCCTGTATCCCTAAGAATTATGTCCATACAAAAATTGGGCAACTTTGGACAGTTGTGCGAGTTTGCATCCCATCACAGACCCAATTAGCTTTTACATTATTATAAGTCTTTGAATTATGTTTTGCGGCATTTTTTGCCTTTTATTCAATGCCATAACAGAAGGCCCAAGCTTGGCGTGAACTAGAGACGTGGTAGTTTATGGTCTGCACCTCAACCACTAGACAAGGACATTTGCGTTATTATTAATCATAACCAGGATATTTCCCTCACTTTAACCAAACTTTAGTTGCCATGCAATGAGATTTTTTTTTCTTCTTTTTTTTTTCAATTGTTCAAAATTGTTGTTCTTGATTAAAATAGGTCCACTCGATCAAGAACACATTTACTGAGCGTAAAAGCGAATTTAAAGATAATTGTCGGGTTAAACATTACGGACATATAAATCAGAAAGAAAAATAATTTGAGAAGATATGTAAATTTGTATCTCCTGACCACGTTATGCTTAGGTATGACACTTAACATTTCTATTGTCTCAATCTTCTCATCTTATGCGCAAAATTGGCCTATGGTTGGAAACTCTCATTGATAACACTATGTGTGTATGTAACACCTTTAATGCCACAAACGCATTGTTTGGGCTGGATGGATACAATTACTTCCCATTCAGAATCATATTATTTGCTTCATAATGTGGAACCACCCTTAAAAATAGAGGTTCACGCTCTTTATTGGCGGCTACAGTGTGGATGCAGCTGTTAAAATCTGTGGCAATAACAGTAATCTGAGTGGCTCCGACTGCTAGTCAAGAGTGAGTCGAGATAACGTCTCTCTTTTTCCCTGTCGCTGCTCTATTCTCTCCTAATCTCCTTCTTGCTGACTGGCTGGTGGTTAAGTGGCGGTTTCTCTTTTCGTTTGAGGTCCCTATGGTGCTGGGCAATGGTGGCGATGGCCCCTACTAAGAAATAGTGTGGAAATTGCTTTCTGCTTCTTCCAGCCATAGCAAGCTGAGCAATTTACACCCGGATGTCCCCTACCTTCCACTTGACACAGGGTGAGAATACTGAATTTACAAAAAGAACGGGTGAGAGATGTGAAGAAAAAGAAAGAGAGAAGAGTGAATGAGGGAAGGCATCACACCTGAGAGGCTGAGAGTGTGTCTGTTGATCCTCACATGGCAACCGTCATGTTTTCTATCTGAGACAGTGAGACATCCATCTCTGCATCCGTATATACAGCTATTTCCTCATTTATTTACAAGATTTCCTCCATTCCGACTCATTTCCCCTGACATACACTTGGTGTTTTTCCTCAAGTGTGATACGACCTCAGTAATGTTGCCCAAACAGTCTGCCGCCAGCACCAAATCCCTGGACAGCAAAATAAAACACCTGTCACTAATCATAAGTCTTTTTTTATTTGTATTTTATTTTGTGGGCCATTTTATGGTGTGAATTCACAGGTACGTTATCACTGCTAAGGGACCTACAAAATCAGCCTCCATTAACTGTTCGTGGAACAGATCCAGGATACTTGAGGACGTTGTGTCACCTTACACCTGCAGCAGCTGTGACTGTTTCCTGTAATCTTAGTTGTATTTATACGGCTAATCATTTAGTACATTCACCTGCTTACTAAGGCACTCCACTGGACAGCTTTTACAATATTCTCTGCAGTAGCCCATATAAATAAATAAATCAAGTCACACACCATTAGACGGTCCGCTGCTGTTACTGTTCCTGGTGACACTGCAGGCTTTAAAGGTCAGAGCTGTTTCTCTGATCTGCTTCAGGTGCTGTGTCTGAGGTTTGCTCTTGGCTGGACATAGTGGAAAGCTGCTGTCACACTATTCTGTTTGGGTTATTTTGCACCAAAGCACCTCACTAATCTGTAGTTTAAGTTATTAATTTAAAAAAGTGGATACAGTACAAACCATGAAACTGCACCCCTTGATAACAACTTTAAAGGCACCTGCAGCTAAAAAAACCCAACAAGATATAAGACAAGACAAGATACTCCACCATAACATATCTAGCAATATTAAAGATGTTTTAGTAGTGTGAGAAGAAGCAAAACTGAAACAGACGAATAAAAAAACTGAGCAACAGATAATTAGTTGTGTTGCAAGGTGACCCTCCAAATTTCTGTGAGAATGCAAATTGGAATTTTTGACTGTATCAAAACAGAAATAAGCATTCATCTTTTAAGTAGAATAGCTAATTTATTCTGCAATGCAAGATGAAAAATAACACAAAATAAAAATATGCTAAAGTGACGCTGTATCATCCTGAGAGAGTTTTAATGCCAAAGTGATGTCAACAGTCCTCATTCCAGTTGTAAAAAGCAAACGTATTCAAAATAATGATAGGGCTAAAGACTAGATTCTTTAAACACCAGACACTGATTTTAACCCTCTGCTGTCAACAGTCTAAACTGTTCAGAAAGTTATGAGTGCTGATTTGTTTTGTTAAGCTCAGTTCAAAGACTGTGTTAATTTGGATTAGTCATGCTAAAGCTGCATTCATAGAGCGAGGGGTTACTTAGCGACTATACTGCTAAAAGAAAAGTTGATGTCCTCTATGTTGAATGGTGGCAGGAGGGCACCTGTACCATACAAGCTCATTCTTATCTATTCATTTAGCCAAATAGAGGAAATGGCAAACAATATAGCAAATTGTGCTAACTATCATCACAAACTTTGTTTATTGGCTCAGACTGAAGAATCAAACTTTGAAACTGATGTTGCTCCGAGACTATTTCTTTTCATTGGTCTGTTTGTTTACTGCTGGTAAGAAGGATCTCTGATACCTCTAAAATGAACTCCTGTATTGTTGTATTTATTGTGGTTAAAAAGCAACTGAAGATTAATTTATTTCAGCTTGAAGATTGGATGCTAATATTTGTTTTTGTACTCCTCCAGCAAACTGTAATAGACTTGGTCCAACCAGTCGTGACACTTGAACCATAATTGGTCCAACAATACGCGTTTGTCCCTGAACATGTTAGTATTCATGTGTGGCCCAAGAGGAAGGGTGGGGTGTGTGTGTGTGTGTGTGTGTGTGTGTGTGTGTGTGTGTGTGTGTGTGTGTGTGTGTGTGTGTGTGTGTGTGTGTGTGTGTGTGTGTGTGTGTGTGTGTGTGTGTGTGTGTGTGTGTGTGTGTGTGTAGGCGTGTGTGTGTGTGTGTGTAGGCGTGTGTGTGTGTGGGGGGCATTAAACTCTGATGTAAATTAATGCGCTGTGATTGGCTGTGTTGTTTATTCATAATCAGAATTATCTGAACCAAATGTAAAACGCAGCAGGCCATTGTAAAACCTGCGTAGAATAGTAATGACCAGGGTAAATCAGTAAGAGAATAAGAAGGTGTGCGTGTGTGAGGGGGAGTAGGTCTTTCTTTTCTCTTGGCTCTTTAATGACTGTTTCATTTGTGTTTGAATGTGGTCTCTGGTGTGTTTCTTTTGCACTTTGTCTCAATGCTTTTGATGTTTTATGTAAAGCACTTTGAATTGCGCTGATGGTGAAATGTGCTTTATACATATACTTGACTTGTCTCTGGGTTGAAATGTAAACTTTACTGATGAGCAAGGGTGAGCAGCAAGGAGCAGTAGACATGCATATTCTATGTTGGTACTCAGTTGTGCATGCACGCTCTTGCAAATTAATTAATTAATACATATGATTGT
Source organism: Cebidichthys violaceus (assembly GCF_023349555.1). Classification (NCBI taxonomy): domain Eukaryota; kingdom Metazoa; phylum Chordata; class Actinopteri; order Perciformes; family Stichaeidae; genus Cebidichthys; species Cebidichthys violaceus. The sequence goes on from NW_027176705.1 coordinate 4,718,822, forward strand.
GCATACATATGCATGATGTGTTATTGAAAACTCTTGCTAAATTATGTAGTGATGGTATCATGGGTGGATCCGGATGGCTGCATACATGAGACAACACGATAAACAAGAAGACATGGAGGAAACAAAACTGCTGATTCCAGCAAACTGAAATAGCCGGTTTCAGTTTATAGATATATCCAGCCAGACAGTTAGACAAACAGTGAGATATCTTTTTTCTGGGCACATTTGGGGATTCCTCTCGCAAGTAGCTCTAAAGGCCCCTTAAAGCCTGCCTCAATCTCCAGCTGGTTTCAGAGCGCCAAATAAGGTTAGGCAGCCTCGCAAACAAGAAACTCCGGGAGAGAGATTTGTGCGGTTTTAGTCGACTCGAAATAAATTAAAAAGAGAGAAACAGAGATGAGGAATGAAAAGAAAGACAAAGGGAAACGGAGGGAGTCTCTTTACTGAGAGGCAAAGTGAAGGCAAAGTCAACATCATCAGTTGACAGAGAGTGGATAAATAAAATCTCAGAAAGGCAGAAAGGGAAAAGCCTCACAGCAAAGACCTCCTGGAAGAAAAGCAAGACGGGGAGGAGCAGAACATCTTTGTGAGAATAAAAGAAGAAGTGTAATCGCACAGTTGTTTCTTTTTCTCCCAGAGGCCCCTTAGAAAACAACTGGTGCTTTAAGCTTGGACAGATAGCAGACAGAGGGATGACGGTTAGAGAGAAGGAGAATACTGCAGGGGGTTGGGACACACACACACACACACACACACACACACACACACACACACACACACACACACACACACACACACACACACACACACACACACACACACACACACACACACACAGATTTTCATTCTAGCTGTCTTTGGTACAAAGGCGGCAACGTTCATACATACCCACATACACATCCAGGCACAAACAGTGTCTATCTCTCTCTCTTCTTCCTTCCGAGTCCCCGTGGAGCTGTGATGATGGAGATGGAGAGCAGTGTGTATTGACTGTGACTGTGACACAAAGCTGCATCCAGCACAAGAACCACAGTGGAAAAAGGCTCTGCTTCAAAAATAAGACCAGTCTTGTATTCTGCTCCAACACTCGCATAACATTTTGTGAAGTGGGCACAAACTCGGAGAAGCAGCTTGCAAGCTGGGGACAGAAATAAGGTGATTAAATCCGCCAATTAGATTACAAGACCGGCGTCACAGTTTTCCATCTTATGTTTGCAGTACAGATTAGATGTTACGGTAGGGACATAACACAAGTTATACAACACTATTTCAGTGTCAGAAGAGTTACATCTTACAAAACATTCAAAAGGTCTGACCTTGAAGTAGTGCAGTGAAGATTTTCCACATAATGTAAAGAGTTGCATAATCGCATGGTGTTAAATGTATTTATCTTACATTCCTTGCAGACACCACACATTTGCATTTAAAAACATCATGCTCATTTCACAGCCTGGCTAACTTTGTCTGGCTCTCCACCTGCATCTCTCCCTGCACCCACCTGTCTGTCAGTATGTTCGTCAGCTGAGTCTCTGACTACTCTACACATGAGACTCCACCTAGTCTCTTATGTACACGTCTGTCTACTCCCTACCCAGGCCGATAGGATCAGAAAACTAACCATGATAAAGTTGTGATGAAATTGAGGAAGCCAGTATTATTTATCTGTATTTGTTCATTTATTTATAGAGAGTTTTTTTATGTTCGCCAATGTGCATTTGATCATTTGTTGATAGCCTTCTCAAGTTGTTCCCAACTGAGTTTCACATTTTTCCAGCTGACTCATTTTAAAAAGAGAACTCAATAAAATGTGTCTTAAATATGAGCTTGATGGCTAGACACAAAATTCCGAAACACTGAAGCTAAAACCTCATGTCCCAGGCGTATGACCGGGTCCCACGGGAGATACTGTGGGAGGTGCTGCGGGAGTATGGGGTGAGGGGGCCACTTCTGGGGGCCATCCAATCCCTGTACGCCCAAAGCGAGAGCTGTGTCCGGGTCCTCGGCAGTAAGTCGGACTCGTTTCTGGTGAGGGTTGGCCTCCGCTAGGGCTGCGCTTTGTCACCAATCCTGTTTGTGGTATTCATGGACAGGATATCGAGGCGTAGTCGTGGGGAGGAGTGTTTACAGTTCGGTGGGCTGAGGATTGCATCGCTGCTTTTTGCAGATGATGTGGTCCTGATGTCTTCATCGGGCTGTGACCTCCAGCACTCACTGGATCGGTTCGCAGCCGAGTGTGAAGCGATTGGGATGAGGATCAGCACCTCTAAATCTGAGGCCATGGTTCTCAGCAGGAAACCGGTGGATTGCCTACTCTGGGTAGGGAATGAGTCCTTACCCCAAGTGAAGGAGTTCAAGTACCTTGGGGTCTTGTTCGCGAGTGAGGGAACAATGGAATGAGATGTTTTACGTTTAACATCACAAGTTAAAGGCCTTTAACGATTGACTAACTAATGTATTTGACGAATGTTTGTTCCAATGTTTGACTGTGACTGCACTTAAAGACAAGACCCTCCAAATCCATATGCACATACAAGTGCTACAACAACATGTACACCACTTTGACATGTGGAGAAATTCATAGCTCGATAGGACTACTGTGCCTAGTTATGGTTGCTAAGCTATGACTGGATAACTGCTGTGTTTTAAGTGGCCAATAAAGACATGCACAGTAATAGCTCCTATATGGGATGTCCTAGATGATGGTGGTATCAGCAGTGAAGAAAAAACGCTGTAAGTTATATAAACAAACCATTTAGCTGGTGTTTGACAACATTTTTACAGTTCTGGCAGCATCTCAAGCCTCTATTGCACCACAAATGGTTTCGCCAACAGATGTTCCCCGTAATTGCAGCATTTAGTGCTCCTGTTTTGAGATGCAACACTGGTGATTATGATACAGTTGCTGTCAGAAGAAAACCTCGTATCTCAGCTGTGGATTTGGTTTAAACCTTTGGTTTCAGACCTAGGTCCTGCTGTGCATCTGCTCAATATTGCCAACTGCCATAAACCGCATAAAAGGGATAGGAATACAGGCAATACTGGTCTCTGATCTGATGATGCTGTTTCGGATAAAATGTCATCCTGTTAACACTTGTGTTTAATTTGCTTGTGTGAAAGAGTCGCATTGCTTCCATTTAAAACAAGTGGACAAAAACTCAGATAGATCTATGATTGTAGTACTTAAGAAGTACTTAAGAATTGTAGAAAATTGCTTTTATCGATTTGTTGGAATGAAAAATTGTTTCACAAAAACATCGAAAAATCCCAAAAGCTTTAACATGCTCCAACGCTGTAATTTACACATGCTGGCTAGTGGACTCAAAGGGCCTCTTGAGGAACTCCAGACATTTTTAGTATGGTTGGCCCCGGCGGTATGAAGCCAACTACCTTGGCAATATTCATGCTGCAGTCTTTCCCCTGAGCTACAGAGAACCACAGGACCATGTTTTAAAACAACAACAAAAAAATGGAATTGCCTTAAGGTGCACTGGGAGGCACGTGTGGGGAATTAAGCAAATGTGAAAGATATTCTGCCATTCCCCAGGGTAACGGATGAGCGATGAGTTTTGGGATAACAAGGGATCAGAGGCGAGAGGAGGAATAATGAGGATGTGCCCTGATAATCCACCACATCCCTCCATTCGTCTACACAGCCAATAGTGCTACTTAAATTCTGGTCAAATCCTCCTCACCTGCTGATTTCTGTGTTTCTGTCTTAATTTTAATCTCCCAGTCAACTAACACAGATATCTAATGGGAGAGCCTCCTCTCTAGTTGAAGGGTTGAGAAAGTGTCAGAATCTATACAAAACTGTAGAATCTTTAAATCACAGTCAAATTATGTGATTCAGGTTGCCACACTATAAAACATACCCTGCTCTGTTGGAGGAATTTAAATTGGATTATTTGGAATATAAAATGATTCTGTCATGACTCTGCTGTAAAAAATTTGGAACTAGGTTATTGCAGTTATTATGCAGACCTGTTTGGTGCATTATTTATATGGATCAGCGAAATGCATGCATACTTTAATATTGTTGACACTGTGAGCGCACTAGCGTTGCTATTTGCGTTATGTGCACGGAATATTGCCGTTTGCGTGTTGTTGCTGGTACGGTGCGTTGCAATTAAAGGGGCGGCTTAATTGTTTTTTGCCTAGAGTGGCAGAAGTGCATTCACCAGTCTTGACAGCAAACACTTTTTTCTAATTTGTCAAAAATTAACACTTTTTTTCTACTTTGTCAAAAATACAACAGCGAAATAGAGGAACAACTGTTGTATCTGTTGACAGAGCAGCAGAAAATTATCATGTTTTGTTTTGTAGATACATTTTGATTAATAATTGCTGTTCACGTTAACCTCAGTGATGAATACGTAACTGCTTTAACAATAAAAGCCACCCTGTGTTTTGCCACATGAACACTGTTATTTTGATATAGCAGCAGCAGGAAATGTTGGATTTGCATTGGTTCCTGGGAATCCCAGTCCAGGCAATTTGAATATCTGCACTATATAAAGTGTAATAGTGATATATAGGTGTAACTTTAAGTTACACCACTTAATAAAAAAAAGCGATGCACCAATAATTGAACATTTGTCAGAGGCCCCATTTATGAATTAAGTGAGTTTAGCAGGAGGGGTTTAATGCTTGTGAAGTAGGAACGTTCATCAATATATCGTCATCATATCATTTCTCTTCTCCTCACTGCTTCATACCCTCTCATATACGGTTGCTTCGTGACTCTTACGTGTCTTTGAAGGTAGAAAACAACTCAGTTGGGTGATGTGATGTTCCAGCACTTAAATACCTCAGTTCACTTCATGTCTTGATGTGTTTCGGTTTTACTCCTTTGATGTTTGTGAAACAGTAACAGAAATTGTCGATTGGTAGATACAGTCTCCTCTCAACAATAGTTCTGAGTTTGCTGAAGTTTAATTTATCAGAGAATCTTGGAACGTTTATTTTTTCTTGTAGATAATATTCAGTATGCAGATATTTTTAATTGGGCAAAATGCCGTGATTTTGTCAACTATTTAATTTATTGACACACAAATAACATCTTCATTACTAGGTGCTAGCTACAAATCTCACTATACAGATGTCACGGTTCACTCTCTTTTGTGTCATTCAAATTATACCAAAATAATGTTTCAACTCTCAGCTGTGAATCTGTTGCACAACCTCTGGCAGACAAGATATTTCTAACCTCTCAACGATCACTGTTTTCACATTCAGCACGTCAAGATGTCTTTCTCTCTCTCACTTTTACAAATCTCAAACAGAATTATTCAGTCATCGCCTGTGGCTATGAAGACAAAGCAAGAAGCAGAGGGAGCGAGAGAGCGGAAGAGAGAGGATAGCAGTGACACAGACAGAGAAAGAGAGAGGGTGTTTATATTCCTTATCTAACTCTGTCTTTTAATCAAAAGGTTTGTGAGGATCTAAGTTGGACTTGGAGAAAATGCTTTAGCCGGATCAAATAACTGGACAGAAGAGAGTTTAAAGAGCATGACATCCATGGTAATTTAGAGCTCTTTCTCTGTCAATATTTTTCTTTCACGTTTGCTTATTTCTCTGGGCATCCACACATTTAATCTGCCTTCCTTTCACACTCACTGTATTGTCTCACACTTTTGTTTCTCCCTCTTTTTTCCTTCACTCACCCAAAGTAAGGGATTCTGTAAATATAGTTAAATTTTTTTTTGGCCACGGTTTGAATTTAAACCTTGTTTTCTAAATTGTTACTGATATTTGTGTGTCTGGTTATCAGACTTGGGTGCTCTCAACCCCAGGGTGCCACAACATTAAAGTAAAAATTACCTTTTACCCAGCAGGGGGCAGGAGAGACCCTCAACAGATAGCAGCACCCATTCCTCTGGTCAGAGGAGTTTGGGAATTCTCAGTCCACACTTCTTCATTTGTCTTTTTTTCCCCCTTTACATCAAATGATGGTGTAAGTAGACAGAAGCAGTGCACTCCATATTAAAAAGCTGGCCATCTTGATTAGCTTTCCCTCTGGATTAATAAACATTGTAGGTCTGGAGAAAATCTTATAAAATGCAGGATGATGACTTTGAAAACGCTGATTTCTTTTTTTGCTCAGGTATATCAAATTGTGATCATTAGCTGAGCTGCAAATGCTAAGTACATTTGTTTTTTGACAAACGAAGGCTCAAACTCTCTGCCACTTTGTTCACACTTCCTCTCTCATAACAAAACAAACTTGCTGTTTGTTTCTTTCACTCCAAAGCCAAGTCGATATAAAGTCAATTAAAACTTTGTAGCTTTGTTAGACCATTACATACAGTAGATATAATTAGCCTGTAACGCCACATGCATGAACCATCAACCAAGCTCAGTGAGTATAAATAAGTATATTCTTCATCATGTCCATGTTCCCCTTGTTCTCTAACCTTTTCGTCTGTCTGGGATTAACAGGCAGGCGGTAAGGCGAAGAGATTAATGATTGTTTGCTGAAGAGACGGTCACACAGTGTATCACAATTTCGAGATGGGCTTCAGTGATCGAGAGAGAGTGACTGCGAGCATGCATGCACGCTTGCACATCTCCTCGCCTGCAAGTGTCAGATGGCTTATCAGATGCATAAAGCACTGCTGTTAATGCAACCACCAAGAGGATCTGAACGGTAAATATTTACAGACTGGGGCGGTTGTCTTTGAGGGACACCACAGTCTTGGATTGGGTTTTCGCTTCACCTCGGAGTGTAATGTTGCTTTAAGGAGCTATACCCTCTGTCTCTCTTTGCACCACCTCATGTTTGTGTCTGACTGGTCAACAGGCAGCACAGGAGAGGTAATACTAGCTTTTATTATGTGACTTTTTACAGTTTCAAATAGTTTGACAGCTCTCTGAAAACATTAGTTTTTTTTTTCCTTTTAAGCTCTATCAATTACAGTCTGTTATTTCAATTTTTTTTTGCTTTAGTAAACGCATGTTCAAGTTCACAAGTTAGACAGCACTGTCTTTGAACAAAAGAGTACAGTGTCAGAATATTGTTTTTTTTTAATATATTTTTTTTAATTAATTTGACAGTCTACAATGGCCAGTGTGAGTGACGGAGACGATGGAAGTTCAGACGACGTCTGTATGACATTCCACAATGACTATCTGCCGAGTTCAAAGGCATTGAAGCACATATCAAGTGCCACAGTCCAGCGAGCCATCAATTTCTCCAAACGGCTGCCAGTCGGAGGCGGACAGGACACTGCGCTATCCTGTGGTTGCTCTTTCAAACCTCTGATCAGAACTTCTCTAATGTTTCGCTACCAGCTTAGTGTTGTTAATTGTCACCAGTGGGATTGATATCAAGAAATGGATCCATATTTTTTTCACACTGTCAAGATTCATTGAGATGTTTTTTAAGACCATTTATGAAATGTTACATATTGTATTAAGGGACGGCTGTATCACACACACACACACACACACACACACACACACACACACACACACACACACACACACACACACACACACATATATGTACAATCATTGGTTCTGCCAACCTGGTCTGTTCCTGGCTGTCCCCAGGTATTGGTGGTATTTATAAAGATCCTAATTGCCCAAGTGTCTAGAAAGTGGCCGTTGAGAGTGTGGCTGGCTAATGAGCTCTCTGGCAGAGGGTCAGTAGTTAGCCGAGGCAACACTGGGCTCTGCTCCCTGATAAAGGTCACATACCTCCAGGGAATAATGCCACAGCGTGATGTGACGACCGAGGAAAGCCGACCAGCAAGCCTTTCACATGCCATTAAAAAACGAATTGAGTGAACCATAGAGGGGATGAAATTCTTTTGGATAAGGTGGCAGGTCCTCCAGGCAGCGCAGTCCACTACAAATACTCAGAGCCAGTTTCACACAGAACAGACAAACTGCTGTGCAGTAGTAAGGGCCTGAAAGAGGACAGGCAGAACATGAGATAATAAGGACCTGAAGGAAACACTGAGCACCTGGAAGAGTGAGAGAAACAGGAAGAGGTAACACTGCAGTACTGATGTCTGATCTGTTCAAGTGAAGATTTTGGCCTCTGATGTCTCTATTATGGCCTTCAACAGTAAGCTTACAGGGTGGGTATATTTGAACAAATTTGTGAATTTTCTTGGAAATGTGAAGAAATATCACCACAGTAAAATTACAATGTAATTACCTTCAGGTTCTTGGAATTCATTTGGGTTTTTTGTAATATTTTATGCGATTCTTTATAAGAACTTATTGATTTGGAAACTAGAAAATTAATTTTGTCTTTTTGTGATGCTGAGTTCGGTAATGTTGTAGAAATGACCAAACCAAACACATGTATACAAATGTAATGGCCATAAACTAGTTTATATGACAGCAATACTGTGTATAGATTTGATCCTATTTTAGATTTTGTGTTTGAGGCTTCCATCTCAGACCAAGAGCCAGAATTGACTTTCATAAAACTTAATTTTGTAAAAAGGATTAAACACACTGGAAATCAAAGATATAGATACGGCATTTAGAAACACTTTCCATACTTTATAAATCAATGTAGTGTAAATGCTGCTGAATCCAACTAAGTGCAAATCAATCCCGAGGAAAACCTCATGAAAAGACCTAATAGCCACTCGCCTCGTCCTCATCATCCTTTACATGTGTGTTTCAGCTCAGCAGCCCAACGAAACCGTAAGCCAGGTAAAGGAGGGGCATATTCAGTCATAGTCAATAAACCCATTAAGGCCATTAGCAGAGAGCATAGGGGCTGCCTTGCCTGCTTGTTCTATCTTTTGTGTCTTTTTGTTATTCTACTACCTTGCTCACCTTTTCTCCTCATTAAGCTCTCACACATGGTTAACTAGAGAGAGGAAATCTTACCGAAAGCTTTGGTTTGTGCAAGCTGAAAACAAAAATGTAAAAAAGTAAAAGCATCGGCAGCCCGATGATAATGTAACGAGTGGAAAACACTAATCTCCTCCTCACCTCACCCTGCCATATTCTCTCTTGCAAATTTACGTTTTGTCTCTGTCTCTCTCGTTTTACAATTTGCTCACCCATGTACTTTGTCATAAGTTTTATTATATATTTTATGTTTTTAATATGATTTATAGTCATACATGAAAACACAGACATAGTCCACTTTGATTTTGCTTTTTTTAAAGACCAGTGTTTTTTTATGTTGTTAAGCCTCATGATTTTCTTTATATTCCTGCCAAACACTTTCCAAAGTCAGTGGTGTTTTTCACAGCTTCCAGTCAGTCCTTGGTTTCCATAAATTTTAACCATGGTAAACTTACTCATGCAGAGTATCCCATGAATCCATGTCAGTGAACCTTTCTTTTATTTCATGGTAATAGTTTTATTTGTGTGGTGGTTCCTCTGTTCAAAAAAGGGGACCAGAGGGTGTGTGCCAATTATCACGGTATCACACTACGCAGCCTCCCTGGTAAAGTCTACTCCAAGGTGCTGGAAAGGAGGGTTCGGCCGATAGTCGAACCTCGGATCGAAGAGGAACAATGCGGATTCCGTCTTGGCCGTGGAACAACGGACCAGCTCTTCACTCTTGCAAGGATCCTGGAGGGGGCTTGGGAATACGCCCTACATGTGTTTTGTGGACCTGGAGAAGGCGTATGACCGGGTCCCACGGGAGATACTGTGGGAGGTGCTGCGGGAGTATGGGGTGAGGGGGCCACTTTTGGGGGCCATCCAATCCCTGTACGCCCAAAGCGAGAGCTGTGTCCGGGTTCTCGGCACCAAGTCGGACTCGTTTCTGGTGAGCACCGTTGTGACGAAAAGAGAGCTGAGCCGCAAGGCAAAGCTCTCTATCTACCGGGCAATCTTCGTTCCTACCTTCACCTATGGTCATGTGAACTGGGTCATGACCGAAAGAATTAGATCGCTGGTACAAGCGGCCAAAATGGGTTTCCTCAGGAGGGTGGTTGGCATCTCCCTTAGAGATAGGGTGAGAAGTTCGGTCATCCGTGAGGGACTCGGAGTAGAGCCGCTCCTCCTTTGCATGGAAAGGAGCCAGTTGAGGTAGTTCGGGCATCTGGTAAGGATGCCAACTGGGCGCCTCTCTAGGGAGGTGTTCCAGGCACAACCAGCTGGGAGGAGACCCCAGGACCAGGTGGAGGGACTATATCTCCAAAACTGGCCTGGGAGCGCTTTGGGATCCCCCAGTCAGAGCTGGCTGATGTGGCCCGGGAAAGGGAAGTTTGGGGTCCCCTGCTGGAGCTGTTGCCCCCGCGACCCGATCCCGGATAAGCGGTTGAAGATGAGATGAGATGAGTTTTATTTGTTGAAAATAGTTTTTCTTAAAAGGTGTCCTAGAAGATTTGCAGCACACAAAATATTTTTTACTGTTTTGTAACACTTCACTCTGCACACTGGCATCTCCACTGTGGCATGCAGCCCATTCATGTTTCAGGCCTGAGAAGGAAGAAGTGTGGATTAACCAACAAATCCTCAAAATTTGTCATTGGTCCACACAGGAATGTTTTCTGATCTGACACTCCTATTGGTAGGACGACATTATCTGTCTGTTCCGTCCAAAACTGTTACAAATAACTGTTGAACTATACATCTGTTTTATGACATGAGACTGCTATAATAAAGGTTTTGTTAGGCACAAAGATCAGGATTTGGGTTTAAATTTGCACTTTGTTAAATGTAGGGGATCTTTGTCATTCTGTTTACAATAATAACTATGTGGTTAAGGTTAAGGAACAATTGTGGCTGTGCTTTAAAAAAACAATGTTAACACAAGTAAAAAAAAAAAAATGGGAACAAAACGTAGAATAAGAGTCAATGCTGACAGGGAGAGAAGCGAGAGAGAGAGAGAGAGAGAGAGAGAGAGAGAGAGAGAGAGAGAGAGGGCTGGTTGATACAGATTGTGAAATTGATGTATGACAGAACAGATTGGTGTTGCCTCTCAAATACATCTGAATTGAATGTTGTCAGGAGGCAGATTACAGCAGAGACTACGCTGTATCCAGCTTCCTGCACTAAATGAAGACGTGTTCACTTTCAGTTGAGAGAATGAGAGAGAGCATGTGTTTGTTTGTGTGTTTGTTAAATCTGCGCCAACAACCCTGTATAACAATGGTCTGAGGATACAAGGGGCACCATTTTTCAGTGTGTCTAACTATACAGAAAACGGCACAACAAGATTCTATACTGTATCTTCCTGAAGGCAAGATCATTTGGATGTCAAAGTCAAATTTGTGGTCTTCGACAGCAACTTTATTAATATAAACTTGAGATAACATGAGAATACCTTGCAATATGCAAAGAGGATTTGGTTGTAATGAATGCAAGACAGTGTTACTAATACGGTAAAATATGAAGGTGAGGATTCCCACAATACAAAACAGTTCCTTCTGCAAGTGTAATAATTTCCTGTGTCAAGTTAGCTGTCACATACTGTGCGTTTTGGCCATGCAGTTTTGTGTGCACTTGGCACCACATGCTACTCATCCACAGAAAGTAGAGCCCTTTGCTACTTACCGTATGTCAGACTTGTGTGATCCTTTTGCCTAACAACTGTCTCCTTTATCTGATACCACAATAATGCAAAATGAAACTTTAAAGAATGAGACCCTTCAACATCTAATTTACTTCATCTGCCCTTCTGTGGATCTCTTTGGCTTATTTTTCCTCTATGTCATTGAGAAGCTTCGGGCACCCACCCTGACGTGTGTGTCTGTGAGTGAGCAAGAAGGATGGATATGAAGAGATAAGGCCAATGCTCTTGTGCTGAAAAGAGTGAGTGTGTGGGGAGTTTGTGGTGTGGGTGGATGCCAAACAATGAAGCAGCCTTGGGCTGAGAGGCTGAGAGGAGTCTGATAATATAGCAACATTTTACCCAAACAAGAGACTGGACACTGAAGACACTGTCACTGAATACAACCTTTTTTTCTTTTAAAAAAAACAAGACTAAAACTAAGTAAATAACCTTTGAGAACGAGAACTGTGACAATATGTATTACTTATATTATATATTATTATTTTTCATCAATGAGTAAAAACTAAACGATAATGTGAAAGACTGTGATGGGACAAATGAACTGTTTTAATTCAAATGTTACATTTAATGACTTGCCAGCATCTGTCGGATCACACATTGCAGCCTTGCCGCTGGGCTTGATTAGTAAAACAATTTCTTCAACAGCTCCAAAATATCTAATTTTCAGAAGTCAATTTAGCCGCTTGGCCTGTTGCACTGTTGCTAATATGAAGCATCTTGCATTCAGTAATGCTATGTCTCTTTCAGTGTTGTGATCCGATATTACCAGTTCTTGGTACATGGACTAAATTATTCCAAAACTATAAGAATTGTTGATTATCAAGTGCGGTTCATGTGGATGTTAATCTTATCTTCTGGGTTGCTATCGGAAGGAATAAAGGAATTCCAGGATTAATGTCTGCAGCCGACCAACTAAATCTTCCTCAAAATATTCGCTTAAAAGATATCACTACCTTTTTTGACATTTTAGCCTCTATTCCGGACCTTAACCTAGATGATGGAAATTAATTCAGTTAACAACTGAGTGAATCCATCTTCAGAATGCTTCAAGTTTTGCCAACAAGACAAAAATACTGTTTTTTAAAATGCATGGAAATTAGACTAGTGTTTTTTGCAAGCAGCGATGTACGGGCCCTTGCACCTTCACTTGTCTCGGGGGTAATGGCGGGACGCCAGCAGATGCGGCCACGAATGTCTTTGACCATCGGACAACGCATCCTGGAGTTTAACATATTTTTACCGCTGGACTCTGCGATGCTGGAAATTATGTAGTGCAAATATTCCACCCGCTCCTGTATCCACTATGTGGCGCTAGAGAACACACGCAAACATGTTGATGTTGCTCTACATCAAGTGCAGACCACATCATGTAAATGTCATGTAAATCGGATTCCGTCTGTCACATAACACTGACTTCCTGTTGCCTGTAGGTGGCGCTACGACTTTGAGTAAAAATTGGCTTGTAGACATCCTCAGGCAATGACTGTTATCAAGTATGGCAAGTTTGGCACAGATTTAAGCAAGTCCAGCGGAGTTACATCAGCTTGTTTAATGGCAAATCACGTAAAATAGCCGCCACGCCATTCCATCAAACGTAAAGCTTTTAGCAACTTTTAATTATTATTGCATAGGTCTATAGATTGTACTGACCACATTTTAAGTTGATCTGACAAAGTCCCTAGGAGGAGTTTGTTAAAGCATAGGAAATAGAAATCAAGGGAAAATTAACAAAAAAAATCAAAATGGCCGACTTCCTGTCAATTTTAGAGCATGGTCCCAGGATTCTTTTTTTTAAGTCTCCATGTGATACATGTGTCTACCAAATTTCATATATGTAGGTTAAACCAGGCCCTGGGGCGCTATCGAGGTAATTTGAAATGGTCAAGCCAAAAAGCCATATGAAATATTTATTTCCATCACCTATGACACCTGTGCAAAGTTCCAAGGCTTGTTGAGCATCCTAAGCCACATAAAAATAAGCTTAATTTTTCATGGCAAATGACGCATTGCCAAGGCAACAGCGTTTAGCGACAACTCACAATATTCAATGTCTTACGGCTTACCTTACCAAATTAAAGACTGATCTGGGCAACTTCCTAGTCTGAGTGCATCAAAGTATAAAACTTGTAATTTCCTTTTGCCAGTAGGTGGCGCTATAACTTTGTGAAAATGTTGGCATGGAAGTGTGCTCAAGACTGGACCAGCATCATGCATAACAAGTTTGGGGCAGATTGAATAAAGTACCTTGGAGTTACAACAACTTCCTCTTTCATGGCGAACGGCACGAAATGTGTGTGACATGGGCGCCACATAAAACGAATGTCGTTCAATGTCAGTAGACCATTTTTGCAAGTTTTCATCATTAAAGTCTTTAGATCATCCTAAACAAATTTGAAGTTGATCGCATAAATTCTCTGGGAGGAGTTCGTTAAAGTACAACGCCTATAATAATGATTAATTTATAAAGTGCTAGTAAATGATTAAGAACTTATTTATTCATGCATTTATTTATATATATAATGATTTAACGTAGATATGCACTAATCGTTAGGGACTATGTTAATATGTTCTTTATAAATGCTTATTAATAGTGCAATTCATGATTAATTCAGGTAGTTACCAGTCATTTATTAAGTATTTTGTGTGACCTCATCTAAAGTGTGGACTATCTATGCCTTATAAAGCATTTATAAATGACATGGAATGTAATGGTAAAAACATGCATAAACAACTGTGTGCCTTCAATGTCATAAGGCTTTCCATACTAAATTTGAGACTGATCTGGTCAACTGGCTAGGAGGAGTAAATAAAAGTATAAAATGTGACATTTCCTTTTGCCAGTAGGTGGCGCTATGAGTTATTGAACATTTTTGCATTGATATATGCTCATTCTTGAACTACCATCATGCATATGTAATTTTTTGCAGATTGAATGACAACTTTAACATAGCAACTTTATTGTTCATGCCGAATGAGGCAAAATGGCCGCCACGCCACGTCAAGGTTCTTCCATGAAAACTCACCAATTTGATAACTTTTCATCACAAAGGTCACAAAGGAAGAGCATCCTGACCAAATTTGAGGTTGATCCCATGAATTCTGTAGGTTAAAGTTAAACCTACAGAATTGTTAACGTACAAAGGCTGAAAACTGTGAAAAGTGACAAAATAGCACAACATGGCAGGTTTACTGTAGTGCCCCCTAGTGGTTGAAGGAAATAAAAATGTCAGGGTATGTTACAGGATGCGATGTGCACATATGCTGCAAATTTGGTGATTTTAGGACAAATGGTTGAGAAGTTGTGTATTTTGATATATAAGCCACACCCCTAAGAAGTTTATTGGTCCATATCTTGTAAACGCAAATCAAAAAGCTTTTGATGTAGATCCAATAATGATTCAGAGCAAATTTGGTATCAATCGAAATCAGCGTGTAGGAGAATTTTGCAAAAATGTGTTTTTCACAAAATTCAAACTGGCAGGAAATCTAAGTAGGCAGAGTTTATGGATCTGAGAGGCTTTTTTGTAGATCTAGCAGAGGTGGACATGTATGTTGAATTTCAAGTAAATCGGACATACCGGCTGAGGGGCGTCGCGGGTCCAAATTCTAGGGGGCGCTAGAGAGCCATTTATTTACACACAAATATGCAACCTATATCAAATGGCTATATTCACCAGGCCTGACAAGTGTGCAAAATTTGGTGAGTTTTCGAGTATGGCCCAAATATACGGCTGATGTACTTTGTGTAATCGAATTTCAATAGGGCCTTCGCGGCCCAACGTTGTTGGTTGCTCGGGCCCTAATAATAATAATAATAATAATAATAATAATAATAATAATAATAATAATAACAATAATTCCTACAGTTTTAATAGGGACCTCACGGCCCGACGTTGTCGGTGCTCGGGCCCTAACTAACAAAAATCAAATGATTAAAATTGAACTAAAACTAATATACATTTTCATCAAAAGACTAAAACTAAATAAAATCAACACTGGTTGAAGAAAACAGACGTTGTGGAGCGTTGTCTCAGGAGCTGTCCGAGGTGCTGACTAGACTGTGCACTCTGGAGCTGTCACCAGCACCACCATTTCTGCTGATCACTATAACCCATATCTCAGCTATTAGTATTATCTCATGTAACTGTGTGCTACCCTGTATGACCTCTGTGTTTCCTCTTAGTGCTTAATCCTGGGACATAAAAAAAGAGTCAGCAGTTTGTAGGTCCCAACTGGTTTGAGACCGTAGCATTGCTAGGGGTACTTTGTTAGTGCTGAAGCTGCCTCCTCAAGTTAAGAGGTATTTTATCTGTAATGTATTTCGTTAGTCTACTGTCTTAGCAAGTCAGTGATGAAAAGTAGCAAAGTGCATTTACTCAAGTGCTGTACTTAAGTACAATTTTGAGGTACTTTATTTGACTATTTCCATTTAGTGCTCCTTCTTGGCTTATGGTCCCTAACTTAGTTGGAGCCCCTTTTCATGTTTCAGCTATCTATGAGTTTTGATTAGTTCCACCAAAGAGACATTTCCTCTCTAAACTTCTCACATGTGGTTTCATTTAAAATGCAGGCCAAAGAAGGTAAATTGATCCAATATTTTACAAAAAAAGAGCAAAGAGTAGAGAAACCACCAAAACATAAAAACAGATTTGTGTAGAACAACTTTTTCCTCTTTACTCTCCAATCAATCATCTCACAATCCCTAACATTTTTCTTTGGTTCCTTGTGGGTTGGGAACCACTTTACCAAACTACCTAAAGTAGTTAAAACCCATGCATATAAAAAATAAACATATACGAATAGGCTACTCACATTAACATAATAAAAGGCAAGTTACTTTTTGTAGTGGAAGTTTTGTTTCAGAACTATGTGTTTGTAAAATGCTTATCCATAGAATTGAAATCCACAAATGCCTTTTCGATTCCCAAGGTTCAATTTAATTCAATATATTTGTATACCCCAATATAGTGCCTCAGTGTCACAGTTCAGCGCCACACCCTCCTCACTCTACTTGTCAGCCACTCCCTCCTCATCAGTCAAACTCCCTTCACCTGTTCACTCACCTGTCTCTGATCACTAATCAAGCCACGATATAGACTCCTGCCTCCCAGACACACATTGCCAGATTGTTCCTTGCTTTTCAATGCCACACTTTCCAGCGCTCTATCACGGACTGATTTTCTGTTATCGACCCTGCCTGTCCCTGATCTACCTGTCTCGCCTGACTCCTGGTAAATCCACCAGCCTTCCGTTCCTGACTTGGATGAATTCTGCCTGCTGTATCTGCTGCTCTGCCAAAGACTTTGTGTATCATTCAGTAAATAAGTTTATAATAAATGCCAACGGTTCCAGGAATCTTGTGTGCTGCATTTGGATCCATATACAATCCGTTACAGTACAATCTGGCCAGTCATGGACCCAGTGCACACCTCTTCACCACAGTCCTGTTTCGAGAGGATCGAGGGGATCCTCCAGCAGCATGAGGCGCTGATGGCCTACACTACCGCTGAGACACATCAGTCAGCAGCAGCCCACGAGCAGGCATTGGCTGTGTTAACCGCTCTACACGTTTGCCTCGGAGGAGGCTAAGGTAGCCTTTACCATCAACCACCTGACAGGCAGGGCACGACTGTGGGGCAACGCTGAATGGGAGAGGTGCACTCCAGCCTGCTCTTCCTTCCTGGCCTTTTCTGCTGAGCTATGCAAGGTGTTTGGGGCGGTCTCCAATGGTCCTGATTCTACCGGGGGACTTATGGATCTGCGTCAAGGAGACCGGACATTTGCTGATTATGCCATTGAGTTTTGCACAAGAGCACGCCTTAGTGAGTGGAACTCTGCAGCTCAGTGTGACGCTTTTCTGGCTGGAGTAGCAGAATATATTAAAGATGAACTGGTCTCTTTTGATTTGCCTTCCGACCTTGATGGCTTAGTTGAACTGACTTCCTGAGTAGATAGACGCATCTAGGCAAGACAACAGGAGCGATGCAAGGAGGAGACAGATTGCCTCCCTTCCACCCATTCTCGAGGTCCTCCAGCAGCTACCAGCATCACCCAAGGGCCTCAACCTGGAAGCACTGAACCCATGCAGGTGGGGCGCACCAGCCTCACTCCAGAGGAGCGTGAGCGCCGCTGCCGGGGGAATCTATGCCTGTACTGTGGCCAGGCTGGTGACTTCATATCCCGGTGCCTAGCAAAAGGCACGGTTCATCAGTAGTGGGGGATGTACTGGTGAGCCAAACCACAAGACTCTCCCCCAACAAAAGACCCCTGTGCCACATTCAGCTCCTTCTCTCTAATGGATCCCACACCCTCACTACTTTCATTGACTTTGGCGCTGATGACAGCATCATTGATGAGGACCTAACCCTTCAGCTGGGTATTGACCGGGTACCCCTGCCATGCCCTATTTCTGCCAGCGCTCTGGATGGTCACCTACTGGGGACAGTGACTCACCAGACCACGCCAGTCTGTATGCTCCTGTATGGTAACCACCATAATAACATCTGGTTTCTTATCCTGCGGTCATCCCAGCATCCATTAATCCTGGGGTACCCCTGGCTCCGCCGCCATAACCCCCACATAGACTCGGCAAAAAGCCAAGGCCTCATCTCTGCCTCCACATCGCCCCTGCGATTGTGCCATTGACCTGCAACCAGGCACCACTCCACACAGGGGTCGCCTGTATTCCTTGTCTGCACCTGAAAGAGAGGCCATGGAGGCGTACATAAATTCCTCTCTAGCTGCTGGGATCATCCGTCCCTCTTCTTCACCTACTGGTGCGGGATTCTTCTTCGTAGGGAAGGACAAGTCATTGAGGCCTTGCATTGACTACAGGGGCCTCAACGACACTACCATTAAGAACCGCTACCCACTCCCACTCATCTCTTCTGCCTTTGAGTTGCTGCGGGGAGCCACCATCTTCACCAAGCTAGACCTGCGCAACGCCTATCACTTGGTCCGGATCCGGGAGGGTGACGAGTGGAAGGCGGCTTTCAACACTCCCACTGGACATTACGAGTACCTGGTTTTGCCCTTCGGCCTCACTAATGCCCTAGCCATCTTTCAGGCCCTGGTGCCAACGGTTCCGGGAATCTTGTGTGCTGCATTTGGGTCCATATACAATCCGTTACACTCAGAGGGTTTACAACATCCTCTGTCCTTGGACCCTCACATCAGCAAAGGAAATACTCCACCAAAAATGTTAATGTATTTGCAGATGAGATGAGAGAAAACATAGCTGATTCCTTGAAGAAAAGGCTGACTGACTGAGACAGAGTCAGTAGATCTCCTCATAGTGAGAAAGTGATTGATTCACATGCAGCCACAGTGCACAAAGTATAAACTGAGTTAATGTATTCTCATCTAACACAACATTCAGACCATTAATTTATTCCGATTTGACAGAACATCGCCCGTAAGCTTAGCATGATGTATTTCAGCTTGTCTACTACACAGCCCAATGCACTCATAACTTGCATGTAATCAATGCAGAAAGGACTAGTTTATGTTAGCATCTTTTTTCTCTATTGCATTTTTTTTTTTTCCATTGCATACATCAGTGAATATTCCTCTGTCTCCGAGAGGGCTTTCTTGTAAATTCAAACCTTGCTCTGTTTTACAGTAAGTCATCAGGGACAATTGCATATGTCAAAATCATCAATAAAGGTAGCATGATAAAAAAGATAAGCTTATTGAAATTCTATTATAGTCATCATTATATACATTAGGTACGTATGAAATTAAACTTCTACATTTAAGCCATCCCTAGCTTATTGGGTGCAGTGGGCCACGTAGCAGCCAAGGAACGAACCACCAACCTTGCGGTTACCAGACGACCCTCTCTACCCAATGATCCACGTCTGCCCCTTTACCTTGTGAAAGGTAAGAATGGAAAGAGTGGATCTGGTATGCACTGCCCCTGTCAAAGTTAAAAAGAGTAATAAAGTTTGCCTTCTTGGTTCTGACTACGGAGTCTCTTTCGTGCTCCTTTGTTGGACACTGGTGTTGTTCGTCTGATTTTGTGGTAGCAGCAGAACATCAAGGCCCCCTCAGAGAGGACTAACCAGATTTAGTTCTGCTGGGGTGACTCCAGTGGACTCATGGACTGTTGAATTGAGAGCAAAACAAAACTTCGGTAGATGTTTGTCCCAGTGTTTGTGATTTCCCCCAGCATATGAAGTGATCATGGACTTAAGCGACCTGTTGATTATCTTGGTGAGATTGATTTGTGGAAGGTATGCCTTCCACAAATGTGGTCATCCTCTGTTTCAGTTTCCAGGAGTTACAGGTTTCCTTAAAAACAGAGAAAAAAAGTCCACATTTTTCAAAAGTATCCTCTCCCTCTCAGAAGCTATTACAATTTTTTGGATAATAGATTTGTATTTATTATTTAATAAACTCCAGTTTGGTTCCACTCCTAAAAATGTGTTTTGTGTCTTTTAATGTCATTTTTTTTCGTGATTTGGGTGTGTAATACAATGATAATAATACATTTTAGCTGAGTTTTGGATGTATTGTAGTTTGTTGATGATTTTGGTGGATGTGCCATACTGGGTGCTGTTGCAGTATTCCAGTCGAGAGGTGATGAAAGCGTGGATGAGTGTTTCAGCGGCTGAGGAGGAGAGGGAGGGGCTTAGATGGGCAATGTTTTTGAGATGAAAGAAGGCGTTTTTTGTGATGTGATTGACGTGGCGTTAAAAGGAGAGAGTTTTATCAAAAATGATACCAAGGTGTACACATTATGTTTGTGATTCGAGGTTTCTCTTGCTGTGGGGGTTCTTTGTCCTTTAAACCTGGGGTGGCATTTTCAACGTAGCAGTTTGTCTTAAAGTTGCTGGGGTGCCAGTCAGGTCAGGCAAGACAAGTTTATAGTCAGAGTCTTGTCAAACCCTACAAAGGGTACATGCATCAGAATACACCGTATGAATCACATGAACCCTTGTAAACATTGCAGCAGTGGTGGGCCGTCAGGGCCAGCTAAGCCTTCTCTGCTGGCCTAAACAGAATCACAAAGTTATAGCTATTTTATCATTTAATACATTTTCACAAATACACTACAAGTATTATAATTTTTTTTCCCATTAGCTTATTTTCTCATTGCACAGCTCCTGTCTTCCTCAGTTGCTCTGCTTCCAGCCTGCAGCGCTGCTTCCAGTGCAGCTTGTTTTAAGTAGAGCTCTTATCCAATCAGATTCAGCCTCTATGTCTCTATGTAAGGAGAGAGGCCCGAGGTCTTCTAGGTAGACCTTGCAGATTAAAGTATATGGGGACGATATTGTTGATTGTCATAGCGTTCAACCAATCAGATCTTTAGTTTGACATGTTGGGCGTATTCTTTGACGTGCCAGCGTGACTTTTGTCAAACAGAAAGGTAGCTAACAGATCTTAGTCTTTAGTAAGAGTTCAAGTTGAAACATTTGTAAGAAGTTATGACATTGACATGGCATTTTTAGAGTTTTTAAATGGATTTCTGGAGAAGGACATTTCCAGAAAAACTGGACATCATATCAAAGGGTTGGTCAAGCCCACAGCTAGCAGCCCTGACCCAGCATGGAAAAGGATTTGTACTAACGGTATTTGTGGCTGACAGCGGCGAAGCGTTGTACATTTTTTTTGGTCTTGGTGTTTGGAGCTGTTTGGAGCTACGCTATGCTAACCAAGGGAGCTATAGGACAGGACACGCACAAGCTACGTGCTTTTGAAAACCTTTGGAGAGACCTGAGTGGACTTTTTAAGTGAAGAGCAGCTGTGGTAAGTTAACTGATTTTGAGTCTTTACATCTGCAGTAGCGTTTCTACTGTGTTCATTTGTCTATCGTGTCGTTTTTATGAATAATATGAATGGCTCGTGCTCTAGCACCGCAGTGTTGCTGGATTGATTTGTTGTCATATGGTTCTTGTGAGTTTTTCTTGTCATTGTGTTAATTACATTGATTTGGACTATATGCATTGTCCGTTAATTACGAAGCATCCCGTCATGCGCGGGGTTATTGTCCGGACAATTACTGCGGTCAAGTGAGCCGGCATCCGCGGAAAGTCGGTCACGTCAGCCGGCGTTTGAAATGTAATGCTTGTCTATTAGTGGTACTACGGTACGGGTGCTTTGATAGCCCTAAAAGACCGAAAATAGACCTATATTTAATCAATCATTTGCCCAATTTGTTAAAAAACAACCTAATTTTGTACATTAAATGAAATCCAACAATAATAAAATCTGAAGTTACACTACTGTACTATCTTAAATTGAAGCTTAAATGGAATTCATATTCATAATATCCCCATATTTGACAGGTTATAAAATCAAATCTATAAAAGGTTATATTACGCTTTCACTGCATTGTTGTTCATGAGGTCCTCTACTATGTCCATGTCTAATTTCATGAGATTTTACTGTACAATCTTTGAGAAAATTAAAAGTAAAGTCAGCTGAAATGACATTTTGATATTAATAATTTCCCCATATTTGACAGGTTATGAAATCAAATCCATAGGAGGTTATATTACACTTTTACAGCATTGTTGTTCATGAGGTCCTCTACTATGCCCATGTCTAATTTCATGACATTTTACTGTACAATCTTTGAGATAATTAAAGGCAAAGTTAGCTCAAATGGAATTCATATTCATAATTTCCCCATATTTGACATGTTATAAAATCAAATCTATTAAAGGTTATATTACGCTTTCACTGCATTGTTGTTCATGAGGTCTTCTACTATGTCCATGTCTAATTTCATGACATTTTACTGTACAATCTTTGAGATAATTGAAGGCAAAGTAAGCTGAAATGACATTTTGATATTAATAATTTCCCCATATTTGACATGTTATAAAATCAAATCTATAAAAGGTTATATTACACTTTCACTGCATTGTTGTTCATGAGGTCCTCTACTATGCCCATGTCTAATTTCATGACATTGTACTGTACAATCTTTGAGATAATTGAAGGCAAAGTTAGTTCAAATGGAATTCATATTCATAATATCCCCATATTTGACAGGTTATAAAATCAAATCTATAAGAGGTTATATAACACTTTCACTGCATTGTTGTTCATGAGGTCCTCTACTATGCCCATGTCTAATTTTATGAGATTTTACTGTACAATCTCTGAGATAATTGAGGGCAAAGTCAGCTGAAATGGCATTTTGATATTAATAATTTCCCCATATTTGACATGTTATAAAATCAAATCTATAAAAGGTTATATATATTACACTTTCACAGCATTGTTGTTTATGAGGTCCTCTACTATGCCCTTGTCTAATTTCATGACATTTTACTGTACAATCTTTGAGATAATTGAAGGCAAAGTCAGCTGAAATGACATTTTGATATTAATAATGTCCTCATATTTGAACTGTCAAATAAACAGTTCCTAAAGAGGTTATATTACAGTTTCAATAGATTCTTGTTCATGATCACTCCGATTATGTCCATTAATGTAATTTTACTGTAATGTTTCGATTGTCTATATTGAAAATCTAGACATTAAGCTTAGTAAAAGCCTTGGAAGCCTGGAAATGCTGTTTGTGCAACAATTAAATCCACATACAGTATTTGTTATGTTTTTTGTCTCTTTTTATATGCCCTCTTGCTATATCTGTCTGTGTGAAGAGGGTGGTGAGATATGTTTTGCATTTCATGTTGTGTTTTTATCTTTAAAAGTTTTTCTTTGAAACTTGACAATTAGAAAGCAATTAATGTGCATGTGTTCCAACTGAATCCAAATCCAAATCCATTAGTTTTACAACAATGCCTTTAAACACCACTACACTAAGGAGGGAGGTAGAGCTATATATGTCCTAAATGATACAAAAGACCAAGGCTTTTACTAAGCTTAATGTCTAGATTTTCAATATAGACAATCGAAACATTACAGTAAAATTACATTAATGGACATAATCGGAGTGATCATGAACAAGAATCTATTGAAACTGTAATATAACCTCTTTAGGAACTGTTTATTTGACAGTTCAAATATGAGGACATTATTAATATCAAAATGTCATTTCAGCTGACTTTGCCTTCAATTATCTCAAAGATTGTACAGTAAAATGTCATGAAATTAGACATGGGCATAGAAGAGGACCTCATTAACAACAATGCAGCGAAAGTGTAATATAACCTCTTATGGATTTGATTTTATAACATGTCAAATATGGGGAAATCATGAATATGAATTCCATTTGAACTAACTTTGCCTTTAATTATCTCAAAGATGGTACAGTAAAATCTCATGAAATTAGACATGGACATAGTAGAGGACCTCATGAACAACAATCCAGTGAAAGTGTAATATAACCTTTTATAGATTTGATTTTATAACATGTCAAATATGGGGAAATTATTAATATCAAAATGTCATTTCAGCTTACTTTGCCTTCAATTATCTCAAAGATTGTACAGTAAAATCTCATGAAATTAGGCATGGACATAGTAGAGGACCTCATGAACAACAATCCAGTGAAAGTGTAATATAACCTTTTATAGATTTGTTTTTATAACATGTCAAATATGGGGAAATTATGAATATGAATTCTATTGAGCTAACTTTGCCTTTAATTATCTCAAAGATTGTACAGTAAAATGTCATGAAATTAGACATGGGCATAGTAGAGGACCTCATGAACAACAATGCAGTGAAAGTGTAATATAACCTCTTATGGATTTGTTTTTATAACCTGTCAAATATGGAGAATTTATTAATATGAATGCCATTTGAGCTAACTTTACCCTTAATTTTCTCAAATTACATTACATTTGACATGGACATATATGGGGTCATCATGAACAGAACTCCAATGGAAACTTTACCTAACCAATGAAGGAAATGTTTTTATTACAGATCAAAGATTATTATTAGGTAATATTATAATTTTCGAACCCTTTTTCAATTAAAGACAGTACAGCAGTGTAACTTCAGATTTTATTATTGTTGGATTTCACATAATGTACAAAATGGTTGTTTTTTAACAAACTGGGCAATTTATTGATCAAATATAGGTCTATTTCTGGGCTTTTTGGGCTATCTAAGCACCCGTACCGTAGCGCCACGAATAGACGAGCATTACATTTCAAACGCCGGCTGACGTGACCGACTTTCCGCGGATGCCGGCTCACTTGACCGCAGTGGACAATTGAATCCGTTCAGGCTCCTCGCTAAGCTAGTTAGCGTAGCCCCCCTGGAGACAAGCGCGTTGCCGCAGCCTCAGCTGTTTTTTGTCATTGTTCCGGGTTCAGAGGTCACAAAGCCTGTTGTCTGTTACATGAGCGCAGTCCACCGAAAACATTATATTTACTACAATTTAAGTTTCTGCATTTTGCAAATGCACTAGTATTATTCAAACGTATTGTTCGGTTCTTAAGCCTCGTACCGAAAGGTTTAATATGAATACGTGTGTTATTACACTCCTAGAAACAAATAACCACAGCTGTGGCGTCATAATGAGCTTATTAGGACATGGCTCAAGTCTAGTAGGCACAGCCCAGAAGGCCCAGGTATAAAATGCACGGTCCGCCACTGCATTGCAGTGTCTCACATAAACCTGGTAAATTTCCGCCCTCTTAAACAAAATCACATTAAATGCAACAAAGAATAAATTGAGTGTACAGGTTATCTGTGAATCCAGTGTGTGAATGAGTGAAGCAGTTACAGTAACATAAAAAGCAGTCCAAAAGTAACAATCCAATACCGTTCCAGGATTTCCCTGCCTTATTCTGAGAATATGCCTTTTATTTGTCTCGTGCCTTTATAGCTCTTTTACCACTCTACATCTCTCTCTGTCTCGCATTGTTGTGTTGGCTGCTGTACCTACATGTCTCCCAGGTGTGTGTGTGTGGCGGTCAGAGAAATGTCCCTAGACTCCCAGCTCCAATTAAGAGAACAGACATTTGGTGAGAGGGAGTGAAAGTATGGCCTTCTAGCAGACGCAGAAACACTCCAGCAGAATATTAATAATGACTAGCATTTCAGCCACATCCTACTATCTCCAACTGCAGCTTTGTTTATGGTAATTCACTGCTGACTTTGTCTTGCAGATGTTAAAAAAAAAATGTCATGACCCTATGACCAGGCAATGTAAATTGAAAATGCATTCTGAAATGTCAAAGACACAAAAAAGTTATAAGAGAAAGAAAAATAGTTTTGCATGTTGCCATTTGGAGTGAAAGGTTCTACCTGAGTGCATAGAATGTGAGTGGTTGATAAAAGCACACTTATGTTTTGAGCTTTCAAGTAATAATCTGCAGTACAATAAATCCTATAAAAAAAGAAATGATGATTCTGCTCTATTTTTTTTAAGCTTAGTTATACTACAGTATATGACTCAATAGTAGTCATGGCTGGGGATTTGAATTCCATCCTTTACTCAAATAAATATAATCTTGGTAACTGTTATTATAAGTGTAAGTGTTCTGAAAAATGTCACATTGACTTTGGATGATACTCATAATGGTGCAAACTGAATCCGTCATTATGAGATGAAAAATGTATTTTAAAAACAAACTAATTTATTGTAGATTATGTTTTCTTCATGATGAACTCAGCCAGCCTAGATACAGATTTGAATGGGCTTTTTAAATCCATGCTATTAAATACACATCCTTTAGGCATAAACAAAGGATCATCCAGAGAAAAGGTGCCTGTGGAAAGAAATATAAACATGCCGGGTTATTCAGGTAGTTCGGATAACTGCTCAGGTTGAGGAGATTTAGTTTTGTTGGAGAGGGCTTGACAGTTTTGTTATTGTTACAAGTCCAAGTCAAGTCTCAAGTATTTTAAGGGCAAGTTTAAAGTCTTTGAGACGTGATTTGAAAGCCAAAAAGCAAGTTTTTCCAAGCCATCAATGCTAGTATGAAAATTCACACCAAATACTTCTTTATAATGCAATTGTGCAGAAATCCATTTACATCTAAACAAGTGTCATCAGCTTTTGCTGATGACACTTGACTCAAGTCTCAAGTTAGTCAAGCAGATGAGTCAGGTTACAAGTCCTCAATTTTGCAACTCGAGTCAGAGTCAAGTTTGAGTCTACAGCTCCGATATTAATGGTTTAGGAGGGAGAAAGTAAGAGGAATTTTGAATGGCTATAGATTAACAATAATACAGGACAAGCATAACAAACTGATCACTAATACTGGTGTGGTTGTAATATGAGAATTCTGAAAATATATTTGATAAAATTTGTAGAGGTTTAGATGTAAATGTAAGAATCAAACATTTTGCTGTATACCGATAAGGCTATACCTTCATAAAACCTCTTTCTCTGGATTTTGAATTGTTTTTCAATATACTGTACATTACTGTATTAGAGACTTTATTTTTTCAACCTTTATTATACCAGGAATATTTCCCATTGAGATTCAAATACTCTTTTTAAAAGGAGTCCTGGCCAAGATGGCAGCATAAAACGTTTCATTTCGAAGAGAACAACATAAGAAATTTGACATAAAACAAACAACCATCAGACTTAAGTCATCTATGAAAAGGCTAGCCTTCTAGTGATTCTTCGAAACACACATCTTTAGTGTTTTATGTGTATAAAAGTGTATTTTTACTTTATAGAAGATGAAATGGACAGAAGTTTGTGTGGGTTTTTGTTATACCTCTGAAGTGAACCATCCCCAAAAGAGACAATTTACTTTTTTTAATATAACCTTTGCAACAGTGATACAGCATGCATCTTTTATGTCATGACTTGGACCTTGTCAGGGTCCAGAGAGACAAATACATAAAATGACATACACAAACAGGATCATTTTCCTTTATTGCTTTTTGTGTTTCCCTTCCTCCGATTTTGTCTTTTACAAAATATATGAACAGACATTAATGTTCATTTGAAATAATAAAACTGCAAAAACAAAATGTGAACATGCAGTAGTAGTTTATGGGTAAATATAGCTCTACACACTGACAAACATTGTAATAATTGTATAAAAACGGCATGGAGTTAAATTATTTATAAAAATCAGATTTGGCTTTTGTCTAAAACTTATGTTTAGTGCTACTGACATAATATGCAATTTTCTCCCTGTTCTTCTCATATTCTCTGTTCAAGCACTAATGATTATTTAGTTTTTTAGAACACAGGACAGCACAGAATATAATAAGGTGTATCAATTCTCTAAACAATATTGTATGACACTTAAACGCAAAGTTCTATTTATAGACATACTTGTCAGTGTTTTAATACTGCTGTTACTGCTTAAGTGTTGAATGCCTGGATATTATGTATGCACCTCTATTATTTCTTCTATGTTGCATTGTTTCAATGTCTTAAAAATAAGGACAATTATAATAATTCTAATGATACTGGATGAAACGTGACTGCCTAATTATCAATTTTAATAATATTCATAAAAGTCACTGAGGTGGCCATAGTCATTAATTGAACTAAGCAATTACCCTTTTAATATATGACACATCTGTGACCCCAGTACTTCGATGTTATAGGTTCAACTATAGATAGATGTGTATTTTCATTGTCCTGACCCACCGTTGCTATTTTGAATTTAATACTGTAACCAGATACTGAGGTGTCATCATCAGTTGCCTGTAATCGGGGCTAAACAAAGAGGCGCAGCCTGAGGGACAGACAGGAGAGACAGATTATTTTATAGACTGGTATCTTTGCCTGTTATCGTATCAATTGTCAGTAAATTCCTGGCAAACAGATGGACTGCTGCTGTTGTTCAATTGACAAATGATCTCTCAAATCTCACAGCAACACTCAATACCATAATAATATTAAGCTTTTAAACATTAAATACTTTATAAGAAGGCAGAGATAGCTATAACATAGGGTCTTTCCAAACTGCTTGCTTTGGAGGTAGAAATAATCTAGACTACAATTTACAATATTAATGTAAATATGATTTCATTTAGTCAATTTTCATTCAGAGGTGTTTATATCTTTTACATCTTAAGAATTTATGACAAGTCTTTTCAAACTTCTCAGACTAAGTCATGCGTTGCCCTCCAGGTGTTGCCCATCAGTAGGTAATTCCCAGACAGATAGATCCTCCTCCTGTTGTGAAGCAGATGGCTCTAACCAGGACATACTGTTGCTGTCTCTCTCCTCTTGTCAGCTCCCTAATCAGATATTTATGAACAATAATAAACCCCCGCATTTACATATCACTATTGTTGAAAAAAGAACAATGTGCTCTGAGAAAATAACTTTGCTATCTAATTTTCAATTTAAACTGTGACATTTTCAAGAAAGAAAGACATTTTTTTTCTTTCTGTTACAGCATTACATTAGTCTACCCACCTATTATTACCCAGTCTCCTAAACATCCTGAAGCATGTATACTGGAAATCGTCATGATTCAATTTTCAGGTCGCCTCTACCTTTGTCAGTTATCCCCCCAAACCCTGCCCCGTGTCACAGGGCTCTCAAATGGATCTTTTCCCCTCCAGGCTCTGCCAACCTGTGGCTGGGCAACAGAGGAGCCATTTATCTCCTCTGCAGCATGCTGAGAATAATCTGGGATGTGAGTGTGCATGTGAATGGGTGTGTGTCTGTGTATGTGTGTGTGGTGGCAGGAGGACAGTCATAAACAGAACCATGCAGGAACCAGACGCCGGTGGGCCAAAGCATGCAATAACGGAGCTAGGGAAGGTAATGCTCTGTGCGAGGAAGAATCCAAC
This sequence comes from Cebidichthys violaceus, assembly GCF_023349555.1. Lineage (NCBI taxonomy): Eukaryota > Metazoa > Chordata > Actinopteri > Perciformes > Stichaeidae > Cebidichthys > Cebidichthys violaceus. The sequence continues at coordinate 4,747,977 of NW_027176705.1, forward strand.
GTGATTTAGTAGCACCGTCAATGAGCTGGGCAAGAACAATGGTTCACTAGCTTGGTAGAGAAATGAGGACAGGGCTGGGAAAATGGGCAGAGGCTATGAGGATAGGGGGTGAGGTAAAAGAAGAGGAGAAAGATTACTCTAGGTGCAAGCCTGAGGATATGGATTGGGAAGCGGTCGGCCGAGGCATTCTGAGATACGGGAGATGGAGGGAGATTTTTCTAGGTATAGGGGTGAGGCGGTGGCAGTTTTTTTTTTAGACCATATGCTAAAAGTCCAATTTAAAGGAAGGAATAGTGATACTCTTAAATAATCCCATGTTGATGATTGAGCTACTAAAATTCTCAATATGATTATACAGTAGGCCTCAAGCATTTGTATTTTAAGATGCAGTTTCTAAATTTGATTTCCGTAATGCAAGATCTTTTTCTGTTTCTGCTTGGCTTCATACAAGAATTTAGGTTATTACTACATAGCCTAGCAGTAATTACTGAAACAGTGAAGTTGAGAAGGTTTTAAAGTTGTCAGGCATGTTTGGCAATTTGCTTAATGCACACATAATAAACTTTATTTTGATTATTACAAATTATAGGGATTAAGTGTCTTTGTGATCATCCACTAATGGTATTCAGATTGAAATTCAAATAATTAATTAACCAATCTACAATTTAATTAATTCTTATGTAACAAAAATCATCCCACAGTTGTCAAAATCTTAGATAAGGTAAGCTAAATGACTCAATTTAGATACTAGGCTATGTAATCTATTCATGTTGAATAACAAATATATACAAAGATGCTGGTTTATCAAAATGTATATTTTAAACAAGTTAGTAAAATTGACTGGCTAGGAATACTGTTAGCTGATATAGCTCTCTTGTTTTAGATTTCTACTGCAGTGACTGTGTTTGGCTTATTTTTTTTAGCTAAGCAAATTATAGGGGAAATTATATATTCCAAAGTTTTACGGTAAAACAGATACCAAAAAATCGGATGCTGGTGTTGACTTTTTTTTTTTTTTACCAACTGTGAGGCTCCACAATAGGACATTTTACTCCACTGCTTTAACACTGACATGCAACCCTCCTTAGATGAGTCAACAAACCCAGAGGACACATGTGGTATCCACATGCAAACCTTCACTCTCTTTTATGCTTCCCTGTATTTTGTCTTTTCTGTCTTTGATTCAGACATGCATGCTCCTCTCACACGCACACACACACACACACACACACACACACACACACACACCCACACACACACACACACACACAGAGACAAACACACAGTTCAATCACATCAAATCGGGGGTTCAGTGTGTGTAAATGTCAGGTCATTAGTGTGGTCCAGTCTCCTCCTGTCTAACTGGACCCTGGCAAATATAGCCGATCAACATTGATTCCTGCACATCTTGCTCTCTTTCTTCGATCCTCTCTCGCTTATTCTTTGTTTTCTGTCTCTCTCTTTCTCCACTTCTGATCTGTAATAATAATAATAAACTTCATTGTACAGCACCTTTCTGCAGGAAATTAAGAAATGGAGCACAAAGTGCTTTACAATAAGGGAAAATAGATAGAGAATGACCATAAAAATAAAGAAAATAATATGGAAAATAAAACACACTTGATAAAACAAGAAGAAAATAACAAGAAGAAAATAACAAGATGAAAATAAGATGAAATACAATACAGAGAATGCATAACCTCTGATGGAACATAAAACCCTCCGAATAATATATGACAAAATCTGTACCCACATTTGCAGCAGGTTAGCAAGCTAGCTGTAACTTAGCTACACTGCAGGGATCATATTGTTAGTTTATCAAGTAATTTGCGACCAGTAGGCTGGTAGCCAATTTACCAGGCAGATCAGCCAGTCTGGGTGAATTATAGTGGTGTAATGGACCGTAATTGATCCATGATCGGTACGGGACCCCCCACACGCTTCGGCACGTATGTGAACTGCAGATTTATTAGTGTGAAATAAAGTTTCACTACCGATTGTTATCGGCCAACAATCAGTAAGAATATGCGATCGGGAGATCAACATTAATACTTTCTAGTTAAAACTACTGACGCCAAGATTTGTTTTAATCCCCCAAAAAACACAAAATCTTTTATTTACTATCAATTCAATTTTGTGTTTTTATGCAAATAACAACTATAGATGAGTTGGGACTGTGTCTGCAGCCTTGGATAGTAGCTGCTATAACAAAACAAATCAACAAGAACAGTCTATACCAGCTGATCATCTGCAATCAGTATCTGTAGCCAAAAAATGTGATCGGGCCAATTCTAAAAGTTGTATTTGCTCGCTTTTCTTTTCTGCTGATCTAATTTGTGACTCAGAGCCGGGATATGATCCAAACCAGAAGTTTTGTGATTCATTGCAACCCTAAAGACTTAGCTGACATTCACTCAAGACAGTATTTTCATACGTTGGCTACAAACTGTTTGCGCTGTAGTTGAAGAGACGCAGGATACTTGGGTGCACATATAAATGTCTATATGAAAATATAGAAAGTCAGGGAAGTTTTACGATCTGCTCACACATTAGCAATATATAGCAATAAATACATGTAAAATGTTACATATAGTAGCGAGCCTTTAATCAGTAATAATCATTTTAAACCATGCTTTAGTTTTGGAAACTGTATGTCTCCAGTTTTGCAATTAATTTCAGTAAATTACAGTTTAGACAATCCTGTCCACACCCCTGGAACTGTAAATCTGCATGTCATAGGAAGATCAAAATAGGTGTTGAGCTACAAAAGCAGTGAATATGGAACTGCACAGTGAAGGTTCCCCCAGTAATGACAGAGATACAGTAGCTGTGGTTGTCACGCAATGTGCACTCAGCTCAAGAGGGGGCAGAATTGTAAAGGACTAAGAGAGATACACACCAGTACACACTTGTTACTTTACCATTATGTGTCACGTTACCATTATAGACTTTACTCAGTGTTTTCCAAATTGTTTACACCTCTATGTAATATATATATTTATTGACTGTCATTACATTTACTACATTCCTCTTTACTTTTAGTTTATTCATTTGCAATACTATTTACTTTATATTTTAGGCCTATATTTTAACTTGCATTATTTGATGTCTTAGATTGTCCTTTTGCTTCTACTTTAATTTCCTTTCTTTTTATCCATATTTATTGAGCATTGTTGGAAGGAGTCTGTGATCCAAGATTTGTATTGTCAATGATTGCTTCTCTGTTAATAGTTGTGCATTTGATAATAAAGAACTTGACTTGATAGTTGATACACCGTCACAGTGTGTGATGGTTGCATGTGTGCTTGTGCGTGAATTAGACTATGAGGAAGTGTGTGTTACTTTGCGTAACTCTGTGACTAAGTTATTGGCCACTACAGGAGGTTTCTTACACGGCAAAGAACAGATTGCATCTGTTCACACCTGCCAGTGTCCCAGGCATTATTGAACCTGAACAGACACGACTAATTAATGAATCCAGTGGGCTGCTTAATACAGTGAGAAAAGAAACACCCTGGATGCATGGGAAGGACAAACATGCAAGTACAATACAACAACCACTGATTTTTTTTTTTCTTCTTCACTTTCCTCAATCCTCGCTCTTCTACTAATCTACTCTGCTACTCTCTCTCTGTGTTAAATCCAAATCATATGAGATGTGCTACTTTTAATTTATCTAAACAGATTCAGTAGGTAGCCTTTGTTGCTGCCTTGTTAGTCTAGTTTATTACCTTCAGGCTTGGGGAGTTAAGGTTTACATGGAGTGGCATTACGTAATATGGATAATGATAAAAAGGTAACTGCGTTTTGTTACAGTTACAGAAAATGAAGACGTAATCAGATTACCGGCTAAATACTAGCAGGATTACAATTTGAAAACCATTTAAAATAAGAAACAATATACTTTGCAGATGCACACACATTACAACACTTGAGAACACAAATCTCACACTGCAGCAGCAAAGCTGTCCGTCAGGACACCACACACCTGCGAGCCGCAGGAGATCAGAGAGGGAGCCGTTAGGTAGAGGTTGGTGGTGTGGCCCACATTAGTGAAAAATGCTTTCACTTGGTGGAAGTTTCACCATAGTTGTGTGCAAAGCAGAAAAGAGGAACAACATCACAGTAGAGTGCAATTCATCACAAACCAGGATGGTTTTGTGCACTTTCCGGTGTATCAAGATTATTCTTTTTGCCGAGAGGAATTGGCAAACTGCCTATAATTTCTGATCCAGCAAACATCCGGGAAATCTGTATGGCTGTACTTAATAGTTTCAAGCTTCATTCATGACGTTGAAAATCACATTACTATCATTAATATCTTACAGAACCATTGCAGAAAACATCCCGACCTGTTCTTGGCCTTTTTGCTTTCACCTCTTGGACAAAATATACACAGTCATAGAACTAATCTCCACTGCTATGCTAATGATACTAAGCTGTATGCAGTGTTGAGGAGTCATGAACATGTAATTAAACTAGTAGTTTAACTACATTTTGCAGTAGGTTGCTGGTAGTTAAACTACTTTTTTAAGTTGGGTATGCACACTTTATCTAAAGCCCTAAAACCCTAATTACCCTTTTCCTGCAACTTCTTCTGCACCTACCACTCCCCAGTGTTATTGGTAAAATCAATAAGGGACATGGACTTCACATAAAGTCACCTGGCAATACATCAACCCTTCAGTGGCAAACCTCTAAAAAGTTACCTTTTAAAAAATGCATGCCATGAGGCATAGTGGGCTTTGTGGGCTGCAATGAAAACACAGCAAGTGAGTGGCTATTTTAAGTGTGTGTGTGTGTGTGTGTGTGTGTGTGTGTGTGTGTGTTTGACTTAAATGCGCGTGTATCTGTGTGTGTGTGTGTGTGTGTGTAAGAGAGCGTGCAATTTCAGATCATAACTCAGAGTTTGTTGTCGTGGCTGTATCGACATATCCCAGGAACTATTAGGACTATTAACATGGAAACAGGCTTTCTGATAGCAACGCTGAGAGGACAAATTATGCTGTGTGTGTGTTTCTGTGCCTATTGATGTGTAGTAGAGACAGAGTTTGTGTATGTATGTGTATTTGTGTGTCTATCCGTGTGTCTGTTTCAATTATATCCTCACCGTCCTGGCTGCCTTCTATTGCGTTGCATTGTATGCACAACCAACCCCACATCAAAGTGAACTGTGCCCGCGAGGACATATTTAAAAATCAATGCAGTCTTGGATGTAGCTAAAAAATTTATATCATTCACTGGTGTCTCGCTCTCTTCAGCACACACACCTAAACACACACAAGCAAGCACAAATTCAATATCAGTTACAACTCACCGACAAAAAGCCATGTTAGTCACTGATCTCTGTGTGAACAGCGACAGTAGCTCAATGCTCTGCTGCTGGAGGATCAAACTAACACATGGCCCTACATGTTTTATCGGTTTCCACAGGTCATCATCTGTGATTTCTCGCGGTAGCATGTTTGAATTATGTCTCTGCATCACAGGATCTTCAAAGAGAGGGCAGAGCGGCAAAAAATACTCACACACTGTAAAAGGATGAAATGTGTGTATTAAATGTCTGTGATTCATCTCATACTGGTACTTATGACCAAATATTGAAGAAATATTAATTATTGGCTTACTTTCTTCTGATTGCATTGATTATCATTCAAATCAACCAAGTCTCCTAAAAATGATGTTCATATCTAATGACAATTTAAATGGTTTTGTCAACTATGTTGAAAAACAGCAGTGTGGGGTTTGTGTTAAGTTTTAGAAAATATAGTGATTTGTCCTGTCTTATGCTTCAAGTCAGTTTGAAGTTTTAACCCCAAATCTTCTCGTAACTTACTGATTTTTAGGTTAATTTGGTTCATTCATATTGATGCATTAATGTGTAAATCCCTTTAATGCAGCTGCAGCTGGTAAAGGTGTGGCTTTGAATTTCTTTGTAGACTGCTGGATAGCTTGTGCATTTCCCCCCAGGATCAATAATGATAATAATAAATCATTACACCTTCTGTGGTGTAAAATGGAGAAGAGCCAAGGTTATTACATAATATATTGCTTTGAAGTCTAACTCTTAATGTCATGTGTCGTCACCTTAGTTTGGGATAGTTAGCTGCAAACTAGAAGAATACATGTCACATTGTTCTTAACAACCCGATCTATTTGCTGGATAAAGGAAAGAGCCACTTTACAAACACTAAATCGCCAACTTATTTAGACTTCTATTGAGCCAGAATAGAGCTCAGCCTTCCTTATTTGTCTGCAAGAACACATTTTCCCATTGATTTTAGAGTCACACAATTTACGTATTAGCCCCTGGTTTTCCTTATATTGCTTTTGTGATTGTTAAGGGCCTTTGGTTAGGAACTACAAAGAGGGATAGAAAATAGAAGACAAGCAAAGGGAGGTGTCAGAGGAGTGCTGTGACTGAGCCCTCTGGCTGGCTAATAAAAACTGTGGTGGCAATCCTGAAACCAAAGTGTCAGTACTAGGAATTTCCTAGCCTTTTATGATATAATATCATATATTATATGAATATTATGATTACTATTATTATCCCAGCTGGATTCAGGAGTTTGCAGCAGCATTCTTAATTTTCATTGGCTTTTCTGACCTTTAGCCCGCCCAACCTTCATGGCATGATCACAGAGCATCTTTAAAATGCCACGGTGACTGTGCATATGGTACTGCAGCATTTCCATCAGACCACCCGAGCCCCCAACAACATTAATTCCACTTACGTATGTATAGTATACCCACGAGGTGGGTTATACCGCTTCCTGCTTGTTTATTCATGTAAACCTATTATACTGCAGTGTGAAGCCTATAAGAGTGCAGACATTAGTCTAACTGCATTACCATTTGACTGGAAGAAGTCAGATATATTACATGATTGATTTCCAGCCTGGCAAAATGTATTATGGTAACTATAAAACAGAGCTTTGTTATCGCTACAGTCTAATTGTTTGCACCACCGGGACTATTGTTTTGACACTGACAGAGCCCTAACTCTGTTATCAAGTGTGTTGCTATCCTATATCAAATCAATGCTGTATATTATATTGCAAATTGTGCAAGATAAAGATAGCAGGAACTCTGCAAGTCTCCACGATATTTGACTGAAATAATGTATCAACAGAGCAGGAAGCGCTGTATATGCCACAAATTTGTTCCTAATTTACACATCCTCATACACAATGAAATACTTGGAAGATGTGAGTCAAGATCCTAAATATAAAATAAGATGTATCATTAGTCTATTGTGTAAATTAAAAAAAAAATACTTCCATACAATTCTACTGTGTGCTGTGTAGTTAGTATAGTACAAAATACTTAAAGAGATACTCACTATGGGGACATATACAATTCAACACATGGGAAAATACAGACATTCATTCAGATACACAAACAGATACAGGGAGATAGATAATGAGACAGACAGTCAACGAGATAGTCAGATATAAAGAGAGAAAAACAGAACAAAGAGACAGATGAATTCAAAATGTACAGTTAGCCAAGTAGTCATCTTGCAGGACAAACAGGATATAACACGTCCTTCACAGAGACAATGTTATTACCTAAACTGAGGAACAAACCAGAGAAGAGAGATTTATGCCAAACGCAAATTCCATCACAAGAATGTTACCGTCCTGTGTAAATTCAATATATATTTCAGACTCTGTAAATGACACTAGAACTCATTAGTCTCAAAATGGCAAAATGGTGTACTGTATGACACCTGAGAGCCAAGTTATTTTATTTTCCACTGTCATTGAATCTAGCCACTGGGTGGAAAAATTATTGGTTTGTCTGTAATGACATCTTTGAGAAACAATAAGTAGCAACCAACATGTATAAATGGTGAAGCTGTGGATCTTCTTGCCCATTGGCATCAAGAACCTTTTATAGTAGAAAGGCAATTGTTTTTGCACAGAACCTAATTGAACATTTTCTAATATGTCTTAGCGACGAGTATGTTGATTGGGCATGTTTGCATGTCAACTACTAAAACTGGCACTAAAGTTCCTTCAGAAACTACATCTGTTTTATAAAGCAAATAAAAATTTTAACAGCCACTGAATACTTACCCCTTTGAAAATAAATTATGACATTTCTTGATTTTCATTTTCAAAAGCTGAATTTGAATATATTTTTTTCAAAAGTTCACAAATTCAGATCCAAAAAATAAATATCCAGACAACACCCACCCCTGCCACAACCTGTTCACCCTGCTGCTGTCTGGCAAGCAATACAGAAGTATCCACTTCAGTTCCACCAAACTACGAAGCAGCTTCTCTCCTAAAGCTGCGGAACTCCTTGACATCTTCTGCACACCGCCTTAAAAAAATGTACTCTTCTCATAAACCTCAGCTTCAACATGCATGCATACATGTTAAACATGTTTCAGTTTTACATTCAATTATTCTGTTACACTGGTTTTCTTTTGTATATTACCATACCACTGCCTTTGTACCCCCATTCTCACTGTTCATCACTGCTTTTGAATACTTGGGAGTGTTCAAATCTCAGATGTGACAAAGGAACAGCCAGTTGGAATCAAAGTGATCTTATGTACTATTTTTAAAACCAATATTGTGGAACGATATCCGATACAAGGCCAAATTAAATGCTTCTTTTAGCTACTTCTAAATTGTATGGGATTCTAGTTACATACTTAAACTTAACCAACATTAAATTGGCATTACAATTTCCAAAAGCATTCTTTCCATGTGTCTAGTGCAGTCTCTGTTGTTGATCTGTATCGACCACAGGTTAGACTCTCCAAGGACTAACATGTCTACACACATGCAAACGCACACAAAGGCCCACTTGAGCTGACAACTCAATCGGTGGCTGGCCAGAGGAGAGGACTGACAGCTGCCTCGTCATGCATGCAAGAGATCTTCAAAATCACAGGTTTCACACCTCACAGCTGTTTCAAGTGTTTATATGTGCATGCTTGTGTGAAAGAACAAATAGGGCAAGACACAAAGAATGAAGAACTTCTAAGGATGTGAAGGCACCTGAGAAGAGAAACAGAGAAAGTCCACTTGTGTCTACTATTAAGCCATTAAGGAACAAAGCTATTGGGCTGTAATTACTTTGCTGGATTACTGTGATCCTTTCAATTTGGCAATTTTGGGGATTTAAATGGCCTTTTGATGATCAGTCTAAATCTCAGTTGTTCTGTGAAAGCAGCTAATGACAGAATGCGTGAGTCAGGTTATCCTTGTTCTGTACAAGTACCTGGTATTGCAATCGGTGTGTGTTACTATATGTTTGGATATGTGTTTGTTGTGTAAGAGCAATTTAAATCATTATTGGCTCAGCAGCTACTCTGAGTGGGTTATCTGGCATGTGCAATTGGTAGTAAGTGTGTGCACAACAGACAGAACAAGTGGCTGTGTATTTGAGACCGTGTGAAAGAGTACAATCATTCCATTTGCACAATAATGAAGTGGGGTCAGAAGCCATCGTCAGTATTTGCCTCCCACCTAATTGTGCTCATGTTTTAATGGACTCAGTGCTCCATTATTTTGCTGACCCTGGCCTCAATTACAAAGAACAGAGCCAGAAGCATGAGATAATGTGTGTGTGTCTGTCCGTAATTGTCAGACTTTGGTGAAAAACTATACTGCCAGACGGTAACGGCAGTTATTTGAAATTATCTGGATTATCAAATAGGCTGGGTTTACTGATTATTCTGTGACAGGTTGTCAAATTGAAGAGGAATGCATAGAATTGGTTTAAAATTATAGTTTTGCGAGAACATGTTTTTAGCCAGCTGGGTGGCTCTCAATGTGTCCAGACGGAAATATCTCAACAGCCATATGATGGATTACCATGATGTTTTGTAAACGCATTCATGGTCACCAGAGGATGAATTCTACTCACTTAGGTGATTCTCTGACATTTCCTCTATATAGCACCACTAGCAAGTACAAATTACAATTAGATTAGATTAGATACAATTTTCAGATTCAATTTTCCTCAGTTTGATGCACTTTGTGAAGTACAGATTTGTTTGAAATGCTCTCTTCCTATCTTTATGAAATTAACAGTAATACGCACGATATGCCCATCTACCATTTAAGTCAGACTTTAACAAATCACAGGGAGAGAGACTGACCCAACGTGCAGACAACTGTGGCTAAAACACATTGGAAATAATAATTGTAATAGTGGTTTTCAGTGCGTGTCAGTTGCCAATGTTTGGACAGTTACTTCAGTTCAGATCTTTGTCAAACAATAAAGACAATTAAAAAAAGGCAATTGAAAATATTCAAAGTGCTGGACCTCTGCCCAAACTACTATACAATAAAAGGTTGATGTGGTAAAAGAAAAACTGTAAGAATAAGAATAGGTATATCCTTTACATTAAGTATTAATAACACATATTGCACATGGGATATTTCTAATCAGTTTTGAAGATCTGGAAGATGTTGGCTTGAAATCATAAGAAGACCAAAGAAGGCTGCTTAATCCTTTTACTGGCTACCTTGCTACATGTCCCCGCAGTAGCAGCACTGCCTCCTTAGGCCCTGTAGAGTAAAACACATAGAGGGACAGAAAATTGATGTTACAGAAGTAAACACTTATGACAGAATACACTGACTCATATCAAGTATAATCTGTCTGAAAATGTATAGATTACTTTAAGCATCTTTACAGTGCTTCTAGTATAGGCTATGTAAATCTTTCACATTCTGCCACAAAATATTGGTTATTCAGGATCAATAAGTCCTAAGAAAGCAGTAGAATCCATTTAAAGTAATATTATTTTTGACACAGATCAGCTGGGCAGCATGGCTTTAACGGAGACAGGAAATCAACTCTTTCTTCGCGCTTATTGCTATTCATGCTTTCTGCTGGAGACTGGCCCTTAATTATTCAGCTGAATAAATTACCTATAAAGCAGAAAGTGAAGTCACAGCATGCCAGGAGGGAGCCGGCCTGTCAGCTTCAAAGGGCCAAAACCTGCCTAGATCCTGTGGGCTTCACTCCACTTAACACCAGTCACTAGGTATATATGTCTAGGCGCACATAAGCCCCGCTTAAATGTCAGGGGGTAGGTAGCTCCCAAATGTGGGACTCAATATTGAATGGAAATCACATTTAACTCAGCCTGCGTGGCTTTCACGGCCTTCATTGGAATTACGTGAAAAGAGGTTGAGGAAGAGGTCAACATCATGGCCAACTAAGATTCTGAATATCTCTCATTTACATATTGTGGTGATGAGCAATGTTCTTATTATGACACCATGTGGATTGGATTGGATCATTCAAATCTGAGAACTGCCATCATTTTCACATACTTTTACATAGTTTACATTTCAAAAAGTTGAAAATTCAAAGCTATAGTTTTCGGCAATAGATTTTAACACCTGTATAATATTACATACTGCAGTGCTTAAGCTCCACAGTAGCTCACAGAGTCTTGAGTGGGTAAACTAAATGACCTTAGATCCTCCCATAGTGATTTCTGTCAAGGTGCTGTTGAGCAATGTGCTTAACCCCCAGCTGCTCCAGTGGTTCTGTCAAGTGTAAGAAAAACAGCAAGATATTATGTGGTTGCTGTGGTTATCTCCCATGTGTGAATGTGTGTAACTGATCCAATGAATGTGAAGCAGGTGGTTGCAGGAGAAGGGCGAGCGTGGTCAGCAAACCTTCCCTGGATAGATAAACTTAACCAGATGAATGATATTGCAGAGCGGGAGCTTGTTGCCTGAGTTGGTCTGGTGTCCCTAAGGGTTGACTTGGGTTTGGATCTGTTTCAAAATACCTGCTTCATCCAGCTGCTATGCCCACTTATTCCTCCTGTAGCTTAATAAAGTAGACTTTTTGAGGTGTCCACAAAAAACATTGCATGCTAACTAATATTTAAGATCATAAAAAAATCCCTTCACTGCGTTTTTTAAGTCTTTTAAGGGTTAATCCTAAAAGACTAGTTTTGGCTAAAGGCTTGTTTGCTTTTGTGCTGTGAGTAACGCCTGGGCCACACTGCCTGAGTGAGCAGCGTGTGACGGCTGCCTCATTGAACTGCTGCTGCTTTCACACGTGTGATGTCCACATAGATGCCATTGCTGCTGCTGCCACATGCCCTTGTTTTAAGTAGAGTTTACGTTTCATAATGGCCAGAATGTTTAATTTCATTATAAATGTTATTTGTTTTTAATTTAGACAAAAAAAGGTTAAGAGGTGTGTGCTTATTTGTAAATAATAGTAACAATCCAAAAGTCTGTCCACAGAAATACTATAGAGGGCTTTTAATTTGAAACATAAACACAAAGTTATGTAAATTAGTTTGTTTTCATGGCTGTGAAACTGTAGTAATGTTGCTGGTATGATTTCAAGATAACTTAAACTGTATATTTTTGCTAGGAAACACGTGGCATGTGGAACATTTTGGCGAGATCTTGAATCTCTAGAAGAGATACAGCCGACTCGCAGCAGATATGCAGCCGGACAGCACCTAAGCCGCGCTGCTCACACAGGCTGTGTGACGGCTCTAAACATAGGCACCGAAATAAAAAGCAAGAAGTTCTGCGACGCACATGCGCTGCACACACAGAATATGCCTTCCAGACTCTCTCAAGCACAGTGGGGTCTCTGTGATGTTGCTAATCAGCCATCATAAAACTCAAACTTATTGTTTGGCAAACCTGCATGAACAAAAATATCTATATAGAAAAGACCAGGACCATGGGACCATCTTTAGATATTCTCTCAATCAACTTCAAAACAACTTCTTCAAATCAAAGTGTGGTGACATTTTTACACTGTACTTTGATTTTCCAGGTCTGCTTTTGAATAATGATGTGTTGGCCTCAGGGGCTAAGTGTGTCTCTCTGGCCTGAGTGTCTTCAGTTTGACAATGAAAGCTAAATATGCCTCAGTAATGTCATATAAATGCCACTCCAGACTCCCGCTAGTGCTGTAATTGCCACTCTGACTCACTGCGCACCATGTCAGAGCCCACTGACTAAATTACACAATAAAGCTACACTAAACTGGAGCTCAGAGCTATTCGCTTTGGGCACTCAAACAATTGTTACAATAACTTCTCACTTCTGAGGTTTTTGATAAAGAGACAATAGTGAAGACGAGGTTGAATACGATCCCAATATTAAGAATTTTTTAAACCAATGAAAAAAAGGAAAGCTGAAATAATTGTTTGAAATGCATAGTGAGCTAAGTAAGGCATTGGCATGATGTAGCTGAATATGACAGAACTGTTAAAGTGTCATTTAGATAGTTTAGCAATTATCATCAATCATCAATATCATATAATTATAATGATGCAGTGATGGAAATAATACTGAGGATGTATATTTATATATGATACCTGCTCTGACCCAACCAGGGCTGACCAAAACACAGCAAGAAAAAGACCTATCTTCTTCAAGTCCCAAGCAGCTAAGATGACAGACTGCTTAAGTATAACGACTGATTTGTATATTTAGAAGCTAGTAACAATGAGTACAAAATAACTATGTGGTTAAGGCCACACAACAAACGAGACAAATACAAGTAGGGAGGTAACAAATCAACAAAACCAAAGATAAGACACTACATATCAATTAAAAGTCCCAGTGTAATGGAAGGTAGAATATCTATAGCTTCTGTTATGGTTAAACATGTTTGATGACTCATCCTGTGCTCAGGGGCATTTGCAAAAAATAATCAATCAAATGAGACTTTATGGGACTAGCTGGCCACACCGGTCATATAAGAAAAGATGCAGCCTTTGGCGAAAACACTTAAGTCTGACCCAGTGGTTGAGTTTGGTGGCCAATAGTGTTTGATGTCAATTCATACCAGATTGCCTTTTTAGTTCAGAGGGTATGATTTAAATTGTTGTCATATTTATTGTTGTCATTATCTACCCAAGATGTTCCTCGTTGCCAGTGTTTTGGTACATTTTGTAAAAAGAAAAAACAATGAGTTTAAATCTTAGTAAAGAGGTAAAAATGAAACACCAAAGTATGGTTTACATTGTGTACTACCTTGTCATTTGCAAGTGCCTTCATCATTTCAAGAGTTTATTGTAAATATAAATGTTATCGTGGCCCAGGGGTGGATTGGCCATAGGGGATACTGGGGAAATCCCCGGTAGGCCAACGGGGTTGGGCTGATTCAATACCGGCCCACCTCCATCACCAACCGGCCCTCCCTCTGACATCACTGGCCCAAACTATAATCTATGCTTCACAGAACACGTTAAATTTACTCTAATACTTAAACAAAGTAATCACTGACTGACATTTATACTACTCCTTGTGATCTGTATTCACACTCATGGTTTCCATCTTCTTTACTCATCTAATCTCTTCCGTCAGTCTAACTTTGTTTTAGGTGTTAATAAATGTCAATCACTCTAGCCTACTCAACACTTGCGTCACTCACTCACAGACAAAGCCGTTTTTGAACGCGAACCGGCAGCATGGCACCGGCACCAAAACGTAGATCCTTTCAAGGTGGAGCAGAATAGCTCAAGGAGAAAAAGAACACCCAGCATGCAACACTACTGATACCACTGATGTTCACACCCCATCGTATGTTCTGTTCTGTTCATTTCTACAATATAGTTCATACTAATTCTACCCTCTGATTCCAGTTTCTTTATTGTGTGGTCTTTCTCTGCTGACATTTATTCCTTAAGGCTCTGTAGCTATACGTATAACCATTTGATACTAGCTCAGAGTTAAGCATATTCATCTAGCAAACTAAACCTACCTTGGAGTGTTACAATTGCCAGTATCATTTTATTCCATGTGTCCATCCAGGCAAATTGGTGGATCCAAATGTTATGGGCCACTTTTTTCCCCCAGTCCGCCCCTGTGGTGGCCCATGTTTGTGAAGGCTACTACCGACCCAATGTTGGTGGTGATGCAAAAGCTTCTCTTCACCTTCAACTGCCAGCTGGCCAAAGCCTGACACAGTCCACACACAGTGTTTTCACATATGAGTTGTCCTTGGATGCAGGCAGTCTGTTGACTTTGTGTTTTCAGTTCAAAGTCTTGATCCAGGAAGTGTGCAGTAGAGCTGATGTAGGGCTCTGTGGTTCAGCTGGACCAGAGATCTGTGGTACAGACGTAATGTTCAATTTGACCCAGTTCCAGTTCCACTGTCTGTCTAGTTCTTTATGATTGTATCTTAGGTGATGATGGAGGTTGGTTGTATTACCTCTGGAAGTTGCCACAACTGTTTGGCATGTTTTACACAGTA
This sequence comes from Cebidichthys violaceus, assembly GCF_023349555.1. Classification (NCBI taxonomy): domain Eukaryota; kingdom Metazoa; phylum Chordata; class Actinopteri; order Perciformes; family Stichaeidae; genus Cebidichthys; species Cebidichthys violaceus. The sequence continues at coordinate 4,763,199 of NW_027176705.1, forward strand.
CCTGTCTTTGTAAGACGTCTCGTCTAAATCCAAAATATTTCCAAATAGCAGACGAACTGTTCTTTTTCACCACAAGGTCTTTGTCATCAATCACATGTTCCTCCCTCTTCTGTCTTTCCTCAGCCACTGTGCAGTTGCCACCAAATTGATACCAAGTAATCTGAGGGGTAGTTGACTGCTAGCTCGGGCTTCATTTGACTGGCCAAATGCTTGCAGGCTGAGTGTGAACGAATGTGGCTTGTAAATGAAATGCTCTTTCTTATTCGTTGCGTTTCATGAAGTCTTTTGTGATTTGTTTATCGTGCATGTTCAAATCGCAATGATGAGGAAAATACAATTCATCGTCAGCACTAACCCACAACTGTCTCAGGTCATGCAGCCTCATTCACTCATTGTGATAAATGTGGTAATATGGTTTACTCAGTTGCAAGAAAAATTGTGTAATCTGTCAGCTTTTCCCCACAAACCTAATGCATATCATCTTTATGCTGTTGTATTCTTTCATACCGATCCTTTTGCCTTTTGTGTCATGTTTCTAGTTAAACCATTCACCATTGGGGGCCTGATTACAATGTTTATTACCCGTCAGCCTACACAAAGCGGAGAATACAGAGAAAGCAGCAGCGGCAACAGCGACAGCCCATGCAGGCTAATCTGCCAGCCATGCGAGCCTTCAGGGCAGGGTTTGGTAATGTGATTTAGATGAGTTTCCCACGCTGGTTTGTCACCGCCGTCTCTCCTCAGTGCTCCGGCGACAGTCCCTCATTACACACCGTGCCACCGTCAGCCGTATCGCCAACGAGCGTGGCAGTTTTTGACACTGGGACACCCGCTTCCCGCTTTTCTTTCTTGGGCGAAATGGCGGAGAGGAATGAGGAAGGTATAGGGAAGGAAAGAGTTTACAGAATAAGATAAAATACAATTGGAATTTCCTTCCTGTCCACACTTTAAATCACATGCTTTTACATAATTACAGAGTATCAACATATTTGACCTGTCACTAGACTGTAACCCTTGAAATTGCTTCTTTAGAAAGATTGATGACACGGTTGTACTGGGGAAACTTTGAATCTCTACAATATTAACACCGTGATTTTGGGGCTATGTGGTTGTCACACTTACGACAACCATGCCCTGATGCCTTCCAAATTCGCTCTGGTTATGGAGGATTTATATCAAAATGTTAGTGGCAGCTCTGAAAAAGTCCAACTTAGATTCTATGATAGCTGAACTTGAAGTTCTGTGGAGATTAACAAGAGTTGCTTATTTAGTGTATTTTTGAGAATAAAGGTGGAATGAGAAAAACAACTCAGCCAAACAGCTTTTCTCTACCGCAACTGCCTCTGTCCAATGTCCACTTGTGCTAGGTGGCAACATTTTAATTACAGACTAGTGTGTGTTTGCAACAGAAGAAAAAGAAGGAAAGAATAATTGAGAGAGAACTTTTGAGAACATGTGTGTGCTCTCTGAATGTACAGTGTAGAGGTATATGTGTATGGATGAGGTTTGTGGTAACACATACTGTAGGTGTGTGTATATGTGTTAACAGTATGCTTAGGCACAAGTGTGTTTGTGTATTGTTTGTGCGTGGTGTCAATGAATGAGTGGCTATTTAAAACTCTCGATGCCTCATGGTTGGGTACTGACGCTTTGCTGGCTAGAAAGAAATGGTTCTCCTTTTCCTCCTTCCTCACATCTTTCTCCCTGTAGTGAGGCTGACTGAACAACGCCATGCCCATCTCCAACAGAAGACGGAATGACAGGCAGCTCAACCTGTTGTGTTTGTGTGTGTGTGTGTGTGTATGTCTGTGTGTTAGAGTATTTGTGTGTGAGTGTTTATGAGTGAGCCCCCTGTAGATGCAGAGAACAAAGCAGCAAGTGACTTTCAGTCAGTCTTCATTAAGTCGGTCGGTCTGGGTTGTCAAAACGCCTGTGTATCCTTTTGAACTAAATCAAACAAAACCAAACAGCCAAGAGTCTTAGCACTTGCAGTCTTTCCATTTAGCTCCAGACCAGACATCATCAGGAAAAATATTTGGAACAAAGAGGACTTTGAGAAGTCAGGACAAGGGCAAATTTCTTCATTCCTCGCCCCTCTGGTGTTCTTCTACTCTAGTCTCAATCAGAGAGCCTGGTTATCTCCACCAACCAATTATTTGATTAGAGGGAGGAAGGGTTTAAATCATTTAGGCCACTTCATAATACGGAGGGGACACTATAGGATCCCAGAGATCTAGCAAATACCACAGGGCTAAGCCTCAGTGTGAAGGGATATGATCTAAAGAGCTTCCAAATAATTGTAACCTCACAGATTTACAGCATATGTAGGCACACACACACACACACACACACACACACACACACATATACATATATAATGTACATGTTAACACACTGTACTTTGCACACAATGCCTGACATCAACCCCACAGTGCACTGTAGGACACTCAGTCAAATTCTTGGTTCTTACAACTCAAAGGGAATTTTGAGTTGAAATTGAAACTGTTGATTTGAGTAAAACATTTACTTATCTGAGAGTTCCTGAAATATTGCAGTGCTCAAGAAATGTAAGGCTTTGACATAATAATAGTGGAAAAAAATGGAAGGCCAGTTTTGGATGTTAGATTTTAAGATGGAAGCCCTTTTGTTCTAAAACCATCCACACGAACCACATGCCTTGCTCAGACCTTGTCTGGCAACATGCAGCAGATTAAATAGATTTCTGTATAATTGCACAGGCAAAGTGGCGGCTTTGAGATCAAAATGACACACTGCATTTGGCTTCAGTCACCACAGTGTTTGCACATTGGCAAATGTTGCTTTAACTGTGACGATGCCTCCACTTTGGATGTTGATGGCAGAAGCACAATTTGTCTCATCTGTTGAGAAAAGACCAAACTGCCATTCCTATCAGGGGAAGAAAAAGCCCACTCTCTTCCCAATTTTGTGTTCATTGGTATAAAAAAGGTGACCAGCATCACTTTAAATCATCTTCCTCCTCTGGTATTTTTTGCTGTTGCCTCATCACAGCTATAGCTGGTGTTGTACTTTTGTTTTGGATCACATTGTTGGTGTTTACTTATGTTTCTGGACTCTTCTCCCACTGCGGCAGTCAAACTCCATCTGACATTAATATTTGACCATCATCAAAATGGTAAGACTTCAGTTTGCAGTGAAAATTTACTAATAAAATGACAAGATTTCACACCAAATGACAGAACATTATTGGCAATGTGAATATATTGCAATACAATGCATGGTTGTAAAACATTGGTTGCCATGTGCCTTTTTACCTGCAGAACAAAATGCGTATGACATTTCAGCAACAAATTCTCAGCCTCATCATTTCATAACTTTCACAGGATGTGATGCAACAGGAAAGCAATGGGTTCACATAGGCTATTGAATTCCAACTGAAACAGGTTAGGTTCTCACAGCTGGATGCAGGCATTAATATTAAGAGGGGGCTGTGGGGTGATGTTCAAAGGAAGCAGGGAAAGACAGGCCCTATAGTAAGTTTACGTTGCTATCTTTCAGCTGCATGGATAGTGCCTGTATTTACTGTATGCCATGTGTGATTTTGTGGATACCCTGTATGTTCCTTCATAAAAATTGGATTTTATTCAATACTTGTTCCAGGCACAGCCAGAAGGGCCATTGATAGGGTTTTCTGTGAACATTCAGGGACCTGAAAACAAGATGTTACCTAGTCAGGGTGTATTTTCATATGGTAATATAACAAGAACAAGATATAGTCAAATCCAAAAAAGAAGACACTGTACACTACATCCAAGAAATTGAAATGACTCTTTTTCATGAATCAATTATCTGGGGATGAGACACAATAATAGTCTGCTATTGTGGAAGATGTATTGTTACAAGCATGAATACATTATAAATAGACTATTTCTTCGACCATTTTTTGGAGTTTCTCTCCAACCGGTGAGTATAACATGATGCAGATAATTACATGGCTTAGACCATGGTTCTCTTTGATGGGCAAAGTTCATATATTCACTTTTCTTTTATATCTAGCTTGTTTTTATACAATCATATCTTAGCCTACCAATTTAAACCATTTATGGAAATAGTTAAAACATTTTTAAAATTATATTTTGCATGGCTGGTCATGAGTTGACTGTGTCGGCTGGCCACTAATGCACCAAACAACCTTTTCAACTAATTGCTTTACACCAATCAAACCATCTTCCCATCAACTGCCCAACCCAAGTCTTATATGTCTATGTAGCAACAGTCCTGTGTTGTATCCTTGAGAGACTGCAGAACAATGTTATTTCCTGAAAACACATTCATATGTTTATCATCAGATGATTATTATCATTTTTGCAGAGATGACCTCTCTGTAGCTGGAGTTCAATAACAGCAGCGCTCAGGAGACAGCTATTCAGCAATTGGAAGCAAGGTATGGTAATTATAATGACAAACTATTTTAAAATGATTTCCCAAGTACAAATCTAAAATAAAGTCTTGGTCCCTGCATTATTTCAGCGACGTGGTGATGACTAGGGGTGCAACGGATCACAAAACTCACGATTCGGATCGGATCACGGTTTTTGAGTCACGGATTGGATAATTTTTCGGATCAGCAAAGAAAATGTATTTATTAATTAAAGAACTTCAAGAACACTTAAAGCAAAGAACTTTGGGCTATAGGCTTACATAAAAACAAATGCCGCGGTGATACCTTGTTGTTGTTTTTGTTGTTGTGGCTTGACCCCCGCCCCTGACAGGGATGGTAGTGCTTCAAATGTGTGGACATGCCCGATGTATTACCATTGTCGTATGTCTTTCTCTTTAAACAACGCCTACATACCGTAACTGTTTTGTCCACCACCCTCATCCCGTCATTATAAGTTACAGGGAAGCCAAAATGCTCCCAAATTTGCGACTTCAATGACGCTTCTCCGCTCGCCATGACTTTCACCGTTAAATGCGTTTAACCTGCTCCGTTCACGTGAACACACTACTGCTTTATATCTGTTCACTGACACTTTGCATTGATATTCGGTGAGTTGTTACTTGAAAAGGAACAGCAGCAGTAAAACTTTATTACACACTATGATGATTAAACTGTAAAAAAACCGAATCGATCCGTGATCTGTTACACCACTAGTGATGACACATCCCTTCGATTGTTGTTGTTTTTTCTCACTCTATTGTATGTGTGTAGTATTGACTGGAAAGATGACGAATGGTATCCTGATAAGGAGACAGACTCTGTGTTATCGTCAGAGGAAGATGAAACTAGAGAAGCAGACACAATCTAAGATGACAGTGATGATGAAGATTTTATTCCTTGTTTTTGTTTGCGGTGGGTTCAATACCCTGTGGCTCCGCTTACAGTCAAGTTGTTGTGTTTTGTTTTGACCTAGCCTGACCTATGGTTGCTCAGTGTTGTTTCATGCAGTTGTAGCAGCATAACATTTTTAACTCATTCTTGAACAGTCTGGTTACCATTTTTGCTCTCTTTTTGTTCTCATATCTATTCAAACAGTTGCTTGAATGGACAGTCCTGGATTCTCTGCACAATATTGCACAAACACTGCCATGGACAATGAATCCAAACAGATCATCTGCATGGTCAACAGTGACAAGCGGGAGACACTGAGGAACTCCGTTGTCATTGAGAATGAGGGCTTCATGTTTACCTTTGAGACACTCTGTCAAGAGTTGAACAGAAATTTGTACAGGTGTTCTTACCCAAATAGCAGCTGTCTTCAGTAAGTGGATTTATTTTAGTTTTCTTTAGTGGTTGGTGTAGCAATACAACTTTCTGCATGAAGTCCAAAATCACATTCATCACTTATATTGTTATGACTGGAAATTGGTCTGGATTATTGCAAAGCATATGACTGACTTGTTTATGTCCTCCATACAAAAGGAAATCAAAGACAACGTACTCTAATACACCCTGGGCATAAGTCCAAAGACTTTGGCAGAAAAAAATATGCAGTACGTTCATGATGTATAAGGTGACATATATAACAATGCTTTGGACAAAAGATGACATAATCCCTATGGCTCACTTATAAGAATTACAATGTGTAGATATAATAAATCAAAGCCGATGAATAGAGCCGTTAATTCAATGAAAAATTGATTGTGTGTTTGTAGTCAGAAACATGTTGAAATACAATCTGTTTCATGGGAACAGACGCAGACGGTCCTGCCAATGTTACTCGTGATCAGAAACACCGGTGAAACACATCCAGCAGAGGCATTAATCTCCAAACAGGCACATTCTTCATGTGGACTGACATAACCATTACGGTCATAAATAAGATCATGGATATAATTAGTGGGGGTATTTTGCCAGTGATAGTGTTATAAGTTTACAAAAACATATACAATTTGGCCCAGTGGCGCTGTTATCCAGCATATCGTTAGTATAGCCAACATTCATGAACCAGCATCCGTGTAAACACCCACTGTGGTTGACATGTTGGCCTTGAAGCCCCAACTGCACAGAGTGCTGGATGCTTCTTTATCATTATTGAACGTAGTTAGGATATATGGTTCTGGAGACATGCAGATGACCTACTCAGACACACAGACAGAGCTTTTTTGCCTCATAGTTTATGTTTGGATATTTTGAATTTTTATGAAAAATGCATTTCATAGGCTTCATGTTCTATGAAAGCCAAAGTATAGAAAAACCCTAATGCCCTAAATATAGCATAGCTGTACCCCAACCATTCCTTTGTTAATCTACCCTCCTGCTATATGCCTTTTCGCATATATGTTCTTCATGGCAGGGACACACCCGTGGATATGTATCCATGAATCGTACAGTGCTACACACTGAGATCAGCCCAAGTGGCTAGTTATTCTGGCTGACTGAATGAACAGTGACAGTCAATAAGGCTTGTGACTTAGAGCAGGGAACTTACTCTTCTGGTAAGTTGAGTGCCTGGGTTAAGGTTAAACCACGATAGGGCGAAGCCTGGGAGAAATAACTTTTAATTCTGTTCTTAGTTACTACCGAAATGCATGAAATGTAAGATAGGCCAGAGCAGTTATGAATATACCACAAACAAGTGACAGAGAATGAATCCTTGAGAATATTAGAACTAAATAAACAGTTTGTAGACGATAAACAAAACAAACTAAAATGTGTGAAATAACACAATAAATCACTTCTTGATTCAGTGGGTTTGCTGTTTGTTGAGTCGCAGAAGCATCATACAAACATTGTAAAGGACTTTACTATTAATGCTTACTGACAACACAGCCACCCAGGAAGGCTGAAAAGTCTCTCTGATGCAGGCAAATATTGTGTCGGAGTCCCTGTCAGAGTATAATGAAATGGGTATTTATGCAACCATCCACACAGTTCAAACTGATGCTAAGCTTGTCGACAGACAGAATCTGTAATCAGTCAACAACTCAGGGCCCTAGGGGACAAGCTGTTCTAATGAAATCAGAGGGGAAACAGAAAAGCCTCAAAGAATAGAACCCACCAGTCTGCACACATGTTACTACATTTTCAACCTTTTCTTTTTAACAATGTTTGATGAGCACTGACAAGAATCACAAGAAGCAGCCTTCGTATAGTAAGTCCTTTGAGAGATCTGTGGAGCTTAATAGCGAAACGGAAGAGAGCTATGTTCAGAGAAGCATTTTCGTGGGGTTTTAGCTTTCATGGCAGGCAAAAAAGGAAATTAACAAAATGCCAACAGCTGAATGCGGAAATGCACGGACAAAGAAGTCTCTTTAACAAACTCTGGCATCACACTCCCATCGTCATTACTTGGGGGAGAATTATGAGCTAATTAATCATCCACTATAACAATAAACACCACAGCACAAACTGGCATCCTGCAGACAATTACAGGAAAAGTAGATCACAACATTATATGCCATTTGATAGCTGCTGTTACCCAATACACTGTCAATACAGAAATAAGACCCCTTACCTTTTCAGAATAAGGTCCATACATTATCAGCATATACTCTGCATGAAGAGCAAAATACCCCCTTAAAAAATCTACCAAACTTGCCATTGTCATTAACTCTCATCAGTTGTTTGCTGGCCCTCAGGTGACTTTATTACAAATGAAAAGATGGAGATCACAAAAAAAGAGGCACACCCACAGAGAGACAAACTAAAGATTATAAAGTTGCACATGCAACAAAGTGAGTCCTCAATTGGGTAGGTATCTATAAACGTGTTCGTATATATTGCTGAAAATGTATTTAATGGTATTCTCTGTAACTGACCACGTCTCAAAGGGTAATCCAGTTTCATAGCAATTTAACTGATTTATTGAAACCCTAAGTAAAATAATTGAAGTACCTACCTCCTAAGCACTGTCGTGTAATAACTTGTCAAATGATTATAAGATAACTCTTATAAGATAACTCATTTCCACCTACTATAAGTAGGTGGAAATGCCATTTACTCAGGTGAACCAACATGTTTGAATCTTAAATGGTTCAGTAATTTCTGTTCATAGTGATCTAAGAAAAATGACACATAAAGTTGAATCTATGCCTTCTTCAGTGCCTCTCACTGCTCTTTATCATTTATATTTCATACAGTTGTAATGAAAATGGGTTTTTCTTGGGGAAATCATGCTGTGTGATATGAAAGGTTAATATTGTAGATCCACTGCATGGACAACCACTGGAATAGTAATGGCTTTATCTCTTAACCAGATGGTTCTTGTAGTTCATGCCCAGACCTCTTAGAAGTAATTGAGACCAAAACGAAAAGTTTTGCCAAATGTTGCTGAACATGAGTTGCAGACTTTCAGTTTAGCTGCATAACAATACATCCTGGGAATAAGGGTTGCACAAGCAGACAAATATTCCAAATATGTATCATCTTGGGTGCACAGAGTTTAGTACAGGTTCCTGCTTTGTACTAATTGTTAACGGGGTAAAAAATAAAGTCAAATATGAGAGGATATGTTTTGCTCTATAGCTTTTCACATAATGGAAGCCCCACTGACTCGAGATTGTTTGCCTCAAGGCTGCATTATCTGTCGTTAGTTATATAAATACCCGGGCCTGAAACTTTTTCTGTCAGAGTCGCTGATGGACACCAAATTCCCCTTGTCAATTTAAATATTTTTGCTGCTCAGGCAGTTTTAGAATAAGAAAAACACAGTTTGAAAACAATCTTGAGACCTGCCAGGGTAAAAGCGAGACAGCCAGAGTCACCCACCACAGCCAAAATTATACAGCGGCTAGTGAATGGGATAATTTCATGCCCCAATAGTGACCAAGTACCATTAAATACACATTATATTACACATTAAATCTTATTTTTGGAAATGAATTAATATAGTGTTGGTTAAAACATGCTTGATATTGTGAAACTGGTTTAATAGGTTGCCAAGTGAGAAGATTATGGAACTGTCAAGAGCTGTAAAGGGGAAGCATTGGATCAACATCTACTTAACACATTTCCACAGATAGCAAGACACTTCAAGCACGCTGACAGGCTGACATGGGTCCTCTTGATAATAAGGATATACTGTCGACAGGGTGTTCCATGGTTGGAAAGTTTATTTCTTTTCCACTCTGCTGTCAGCAACAGCTATCTATATTTAAATACATGAACCACAACCAGATGTCAGAAAAGCAAATTATACGCACAATCTTAATACTTAATTGCAAATTTTTCAGTGACAGTTTTATTATGTGGGATGGTCTTTTTTGACTCATTGGAACAGTTAGTGGACAATGGACATTAAAGTGACCAATGTTTTGATACAAACAATGGATCACATGACTACATGTGGAAGGGGGCACTCGCAGTGACAAACCCACAGACAATTAAGACCTCATTGTGTTGTTAGTATGGCCTGCAACGTATACTGTCAAGACACTCATAGCAACATTTTCGACTGCAGCAGGCAACAGTTTTCAGAAAACTGACTAAAAAAAAATACTATACACTACCTGCTCATCAGCAAACTGCACACAGACAAAGTTGGTGGTTAGCTCATGAACAATGTGGAGCATTTAGCAGCTAAAGAGCCAGATATTTCCGTCATGAGGGGAGGCCAAGAACAGAGCTAAAAGAGGGAATATTGGACGTACATTCGCCAGGTGGCCAGAAACATGACAAAATTAAATCAGTTTGGCAGGTTTAACTCAAATTTGTTTTGAATAGTTGTCCTTGGAAAGTAAACATCTATTATTTTTTTGAGAGAGGATGAAGTGTGTTCAGAGAGAACGTGAGGCAAATTTTAGAGGTTGCACAGTTAATGGAAAGAATCATGAGAAAAGATGCAAAAATTGAAAATGTTATAACTGAGTGCATTTATGAAACTAACATTCTTCATAAATGTGGGGAATAAAGAAAGGATACTGGAGAGAAATAATCCTGGTGGGTTCTGAGGTCAGTGAGCTGGTTTAAACAAACACACACTGTCGGTACATTGCTAGCTACCTCACAACTACATCTGTCAGAATTATTTTTAAATGCGATGATAACTTTAATTTCTTTAGTGCTTTCTTTAGTGGACGTGGCTAGCTAGATTATCTAATGTCTGTACAGTTGTATAAACACAGACTGCACTAACAGTTCAGAGGTAAATTGGCAAAATTAGGAAAGAAAGAAAGAAAACAAGGTTTGAGGTTCTTTCAATTTTTTTAAATGATTGTTTAAAAGGTCTGTCTTCTTGGTCTTGATTTAAGTTGTGCCCATCTGAAAATTATCCCTGGTGGCTTGTTCATGTCATAGTTGCAGATAATGTTGCAAATTGTGGTCTTCCTCAAAGAGAGATTTTCATTCTTGCACAGAATAGAACAAATGGCACATTGAGAAAAAAAAGATAAGCCTCAGCTGCTGTAGATATTTCATGAGGATTTTTTTTTTTGTCAGAATGTCTCTTCTGTTGTGTTTCATTGTGAGTTGAGAGTTTTCATATCTGCGCTGCATTATATCAGGCTCTGCTCACTGTCAATCTTCAGACTCCCACAGGAAAAAGTTTACAACCTTACAATTTGTTTTTTGTAAAGGTTGTTTTTAGTTGCCAACAACTTCAACAACAATGTAAATTAACAAGTATGTCATGCATTAGTAAATGGAGAAAATTCAACTTGATATGACATGAATAGAAGTAAATTGCCTTAAACACAGATGAACCTACAAAGAAATTAAAAATAACTCTTTTGTGTGTGTGGAAGCCTGATTCAAACACACAATGTGCAGGGCTTTTAGACGCGAGTACAGATGGCAGACTTAATAGAGTACACACCTGAGAAAAGCCTATTAGTGATACAGCGTGGTGATTGGGTTTTGCTTTAAGAGCCTTTTCCTGGTTTGTCCCCAGGGTGTGCTGCCACACTGTGTTGGTATCTAGGCTCAGAGAGAACAGGAAACAGGAACAGCTGCTGCTGCTGCTTTCCTCTTGGTCCAGACCAAGCTGTCCTCATTCTATCTATCTGTCTTTATGTGACTTTGTTTCTATCTGCTGGATGTCATCCGCTCTCCCTGTCTGTTCTGCACATCCCTGATAAAGCAAGCAAGAATACACAGGAGCAGTCATTTCATTTTTTGGTACATGACAGCATTGTGTATTTAGGCAATGCAACATAATTTGTGTTACTTAAGAAATATAATTTATGTCTAGAATGACCCAAACCACACAAACTGATGGATATAAGTAACCTTGTTCACTTCCTTTAGTTTAAGCCAACATTTACTTGATCATGTTGAGAAACAAAAAGAGCATGATGTTAAAGGTTTGTGTAAACTTTGTCAACACAAAGGAGTGTATTTGACACACCAAATCAGAGAAGTATCGCCTTCCTCTCCTAATTCTATCCTGGTCTATCTATGTTGCTTCGTTGGACATGTGAGTTGGCCCCAGTTGTCTGACTGATGTGTTATTCTGGACAGCTAGGGAGCTCTGCTGTGCTCCGTATTCTGTCTTCAGACACAGTGGGGACTCCTCAGTTAGTTGCCAGTACTCGGGCCTCTGGGACAGTATTGTCCAGATGCTTCTCTCCCAAACCAGGAGGTTTCTCTGCCAGAGGGATCTCGCTGCTCTAATTTTACATCGCTATATGTGCCATCATGCATGTGTATGAGTACTCTGTACAAATCAAGATGTATATTCCAAAAAATGCATCTATTTGGTAAGGTCCTTTTCTTTTGAATGTTATACAGCATTCCAATGAAATTTAAATATGTAATAGATTTAACCACAATACATCTCATCTGATTACTAGTGCTATCATTCAAAATTCTTTGATAACAGTGCTGATACCATACGTGAGGGTTGATTTATACCCCCCAAGTTCAGTTTTGCATTCAACAAAACCAGAACGCAGTGACAGTGCAATTGCATTTCGGGTCAGGACTACTTTATGAGACCTTGCAGCTATTGTATGTTCATTATATTCTATTTGGTCCTTTATCTCATCTCGCTACCTATTTTTCAGTCCATTTCCTGCCCTCTCCCTCTCTGTTGCTTTTATTGACAAAAGCCCCATGGTGGTTTTAACATTATTGAAGCAGTTGTACAAGCTTTAATCTGTGACTTGGGGCTGTCATTATCCATCAGAGGAGACACTCTGTCCCTTCCAATTTCCTCTCTGCATCCATCTCTCCCTTTCGCACCTAGACTTTGAATTCACCCTTTGCCTCTGTCTGCTTCATAAATATTCAGCATGCCAACCAGTAATTTACACACACAATCTGCCACTCCCCATCATTTCTACACCTGGACACATGGACGGTGACATTCCTCTCTGTCCTAATCTGCTTTCATGTCCTTTATTTCTCTCCTCTTCCTCCCCTACTCCACTCTTATCTTCTTTTTACTTCTTGCATCTCCTGTCACTTCTACTCCCCTCATACCATGCATCCCATCTAACTTTGTCCCTAAAACAACCATAGCATTCTTTGCTTTAGGGCAAAATGTCAGGAACTAACGCAAGTAAAATGTTGAGCTTGAAGGCCGTGTGTCAAGGTTCTTGACCTTTGAAAAAGCCGTTTCACAAAAAAAAGCAAATAGAAGGTACAACCTACTGGTTATATCTGGAGCTTTCAATCACATTTCATGGCCTTTCTCAGCAGATGGCGATGCTTAGATGTAACAGAGATGGTTTAGTTGTTACAGTGTGGTTTTACCATTCTGTCGGTAAAAATTTTTTCTACCATTTACTGTCCGTGTGACAAAAAGTACGCTTTATCTTTACCGCAAGGATAGTTGAGCTGTGGCTCAGCTTGTAGCAGGTTGTCCACTTAAGTCGCACGGTTGGCAGAATGTTGAAGAGTCCTTGAACCTACATTGCTCTCGGTGGTTAAGCCGGTGCTGTGCATGGCAGCTTGCTTGTGTGTGGACATGTGTGTGTGAATGGATGAATTTAGTATAATGATAAAGTGTTTTGGATAAAAGCATTGTAGTCTATATGGCAGTAAAAATAAACTTAAAATGCATTTTTCAATGCAGGAAGTAGTATACCCTTGATGTAGTGCGGTGGAAAGGTTGGGAAGTTGGGGTTGTGGATGGGTAGCCTATTTAAAAAATCTGTTTTGCAAATGCTTCATGAGGAAGGAAATTAACCTGACGTTTTTTAAAGCTCAAAGATGTGTTTTGGTGAATAAGACTGAATGTAAATTTTGAACGTCCTGAACCATATTCATGCTATATTTCCAAGCGGATATTAGGATTTTATAAACATTGGTATTGAATATAATGCAGGGGTTTTGCAGAATTGTCCAATACTGACTTCAGATTTGATAGGTTTTGAGTTTTCATGGAACGCCCTTGATGAGGAGTGACGGTCAATTTCGCCCAAAACATGAAACAGGAATTGTTGAAACTGCCCCAAATTTCACAAGCTGGTTAGGAGTCCAACCCTAAAGACATCTACATGATCATATTGAATAATAGCCAAAGTGCCACCTGCTGACAACAGGAAGTTAGCCTTATGTGACAAAGATCATCCAATTTACATTCAATTTACAATGGGCTATACACATGATATACAGCAATAAGTCATGTAGTTAGTGTGTGTCTCTACGGCCACATAGTGGTACAGAACTTGCAATACTTAACTTCCAGCGCCACACAGTCCACTATAATATACCGTCAATACCGTCTAACTTGTGCATGCACAGCACTCTCGACATGCTCATTGGGTGAGGGCCGATTCATTGCTGCTTTAAGCTTTAATTCTTTTTTTTTCTCGGTTCGGACAGGTTAGAACACGGCTTTACACCCCAGGGAACCTCGCCTGAAAATATGAAAATCATCGGTATCTTCCATCATCAAAATCCAATTAAGGAAAATAGTTTTGTGATCATTGGAGATGCCCATATTCAACTATTTCTAAGATAAGCAAAATCCAAGATCATGTGCATGATTTGTCAGCCACTAACATTTGTGTCAACTATTTGCCCCGGTGGAAAATCAAGAAGAATCAAGAAGACAAGTGACCACAGCTGTTCAACCACTTTTTTTTCATAAGGCAATGCAAAACCTGAATGGATAATATGCACTGTGCCGGACAACAATATATCTGGCATTATTGAGAACAGAGAGAAAGAACTTGGGATGTGTAACACCTGTGTGATGACAACTGCTTTATGAAATCTGTCAGATTTAAGTTACACTAGAATAGGATTGCTTAATCAGGCATTTTCTTTACATGATTTGTTGCTTGATTACTTTCTACACTAAACCACACATTTAAAGCAAAAATTCCTGAAATCTTTGCACACTACAGTGTATTGTCTTCACTCGCATTCAAACAGCTGTTTGTAATTTCATATTAATGCCTTGCTATTTCGATCCTGCTTAAGCCGTATTCTGTACTTTATACTGTTAACACATATATAAATCATGTTGAGAGGCAATCCAAAACTGCACATGTGGAAGTGCTGGAAACAGTACAGTGGACGGCTGCGACTGGAGGCTCGATACATTTACCACAGTCTCCTGGTGTAGAGGTGAACAAAATCAGGGTATGGGCAGAAAGAGGAAAACCAGAGTGAAACATGGAGGAAGGGAGAGAAAAGACAAAACAGAGAGAGATAAATGGACAAGAGAGTTGAGAAAAGGATGAAAAAAGCTATGGGGGCGAGAGGAGCATGGTTGGAGAACACTGTATAATCAGTTTTGTTGGTCTTCATGTTTTGGTCTGTTGTTTGGTCGGCTGGTCACAGGCAGGACATTTACACTCTGTGTCTCACACATAAATCATGTCACATGGCTGAACGAACAGACACTGCCTGCATTTTAGCTCCAACAAATCCCTGCTACGTGTGGCCAACCCTGCTTTTACACATACACACAGAGTATACAGAGCGTAGTATTCAGTATCTGCATACACATTATATGTCAGCCTGGTATCCTAAAAAATATTTTCCCATAAAAACTAAGCTGCTCAATGTTTTGAGAGAAAAGTATTTTCTCCCAAATTAAATCGTTTTTTGACATATCACAAATAAGTTTAAAATGATAGTCCACAGTCGTATCCTGAAACCAAAAGTCAACCACGACTAATTATAATTCACAACCATAACTTCAATAACGTAACAAATAAAGGCAACATATTTTAAGGAAAACCATGATGTTTTACTAACTAAATCATGTTGTTGCCTTTTTCTTTTGTTGTGTTTCAACTTACAATATTAACCCCATGTTTAAAACTGCAGCTGTAATCTGGGACAAACTTAATTAAGAACACACTCATGCAGACATTACTCATAAGATGTATGTATGTACATAATCATAATAACACATGCATGTGAACTCAGGGACACACGAATGCACACAATCATGTGCCAAAGTCTCAGTGTGAAGGTGTTCCCTTTAATATGCTGGCTGTCTGACCTGCCACGAAGTCTGAGAGAGTCTCTCTCCGTCCCTGTCTAACACTCTCCATATCTTTCCTGCTGTCTGTCCTCATTCCACATAACTTCCATCTCTTTCCATCATGGGCAAACTGCTCCACAACATTTATTTCATTATTTAGAGAGAGACAAGAGTGACGTTGAATTTATAAATTTCCTGTCAGGTTGTGTTTGTTATACGGAGGGGAGACAAACAAATGCCATTGTCACACTCTCCTGGGTTCTGCATTCTTGCGGCCCTCCGTGCTAGAGAGATGATATCTGGCACCGGTTCCATGTGCTGGATCTCTCTCCTTTTGATGCTTGTACAAACACAGGGGCTGAGACAACAGTCTCCAAATGCTTTGATGCAATTAGCCAACAGAGTGTGAAGCAGAAAACCTTTGTAGCTTTTTACACAGGGCGTGAAAACAGTGTCAACACAAAAGGACGCAGAGATCAGTCGACATGAGCTGAGTCTCTTTGTTGATGCCACTCCATCCCCTGTGTGTCTGTTGCAGACTGAGAGTGAATCTAACACTCATAAACTGGGCAAGAGACGGGAGGGACGAGGCAGGCTCTGATGGGAGCTAAGGCGCCCTGTTGTCTGCGGTGGAGGGCATGATCACACACAATGAGAGTGCATGGATTTTGGTAGAAACCTTTAAAAATGTTCTATTGAATACACAAGAAAGGTCAGGCAGTGACAGACAGATTGATACAGATAAAACATAAAGAGAGCAGCCACATGAGTACTGCTGTTTAAATTACATTTTTGTAAAATGTTGGAATTTGTTCATTTTGACAGAGAACTATGTATCAGACAGTTTAAAACCATCCTTAAATGTGGTAACTAACTACAATGCTCCTGTAATTATATGATAAAGAAGGTATGGTGTGTCTATCAGTAAAACTCTCTCTCGCTGCACGTTCACGGCAGCAGCAGGCAGTCTTAAGACATAGTAAGCTTTTACTATCTTTTATTTGAACTATTTATTTAGTCTGTTGACAGCTTTTCAATACAAAAAGCTGATTATTCTATCTAAGATGTAATGGCAAACAGTATATCTATTTTTTGTTTAGAATGTAGCAAAGCGCCTAAGCCCGTATGATCTATAGTAAACTAAACAATGCAGAGATGCTGATGAAATTGTTTGGCTTCAAATGATGTGCACATGTTCATGTTAATAACAAAGACAAATGATGAACCTTCCTCCTGTACCAGGTATTAGGAGGCCATCACATACACTGAATGCCTTGGGTTTCTAACAACAAGAAAGGACGCAGGCTTCACTTGAACCTCAATGGCATTTGCCCTCTCACAGGCTCATATTAGGTAATGCTACAGTAACAGCCTCCTTTCTCCTGGGATTTTCTCCCAATAAGTGTTGGTCTCACTCCAAATCAACCCAAAGGTGTTGGATGTTGGAAGTGTTCTGTAAAGGCAGTCAAGTTCTTCCATACAAAATTCAGAAAAGCATTTAATGAAGCTCACTTTGTGTACACATGCATTGTCACGTTGAAACAGTTAAGGGCCTTCACCAAACTGTTGTCACAAAGTTAGAAGCACACTGTTGTTTTTGTTCCATTAAGTTCCCTTAATTGGAGCTAAAGGGCTTTGCTTATATTGTAGTCTGCCTGACATTGTGGCCCATCCCTGCTTTTAAAAATGTCTCATACTGTAAGCTGCCACTGCTAAAATCACCTCCAACTAACCACTGCCACCCCAGTTGACCAAGCTTGATATAAGGTTAATAACTTCAATATAAAACATATAAAACCCCAATGAAATTGTAGCTCCATGACCAGTTGACCCCTCGTCTCTGACGATGGCTGTATAGCTGACTGACTGTTGTTACATAAGTTGAACTCAGCCTGGCACCGCTGGGACTTCCTTCTGCCGGTTAATTTGTCAGCAAAAAACAGACCAATGCCAGCGGCAATACTGAAGAGTTATAGAGGATGAGAGGGAGCATGGCGACTCAGATTGAAAGAGAGAATGTAACGGAGTGAAAGTCAGACAGGAGAGAGAGAAGCAAATGGAGGAAAAAATTAGGAAGGAATAAGGGAGACGGTAAGCACAAGTAAGAGAGAGACTGAAAAACAGCAGGGCAAGAGTGTTTGGCGAGCCAATTCCCAGATATCGACACTGCTTTGATTAGTAACCGGAGGGAACATTTTAATGAGAGGCATTCTTTAATCAAACCCCAACATAACACAGCCCACCAAGCCATCTCATGTACAGGAGGGGGTGAATGATTTTTCTCCTCAGACTTTTTCCCCTGCAGAAGTCAACAGATGATCCTGCCGTTCTCCTTCAAACTGAGAAGGTAATCGCCTGCAAAAGTAGGATCAAACATTCAAGTAACTTATTATCTTCAGTGGTTTTATTGCTTCAGATTAAAACCTCCTCCAGAGGAGCTTAAGGAACTGTGTATTGATGCTTTGCTTTGCACATTGGAGCAACATGGGGCATTTTATGGTGGGACTATCTCCAATACCTGGGCAGTGATTGTGTGTGCTTGTGTGTGTTAAAGTCTCCAGGGGGAAAAAAAAGAGCCCTCCAACTCTCGAAGAGTGACTTGTTGTTGTTAGAGAGTGGGAGACCAGGCTGCCAGAGTGAGAGAATACCAGAGGGGAAAGAGAGAAAGAGAGAATGGCACAGGTGGAAAAAGAGGTAAGACCTTTAGGGACAAACAGTTTTAGGTGCGTGAAGTGTACTACGGGCAGAAATGTGTACCGCTGGTCTAGCCAGAGAGGGTTTGTCTCGGTGGTCTCCAGTGCGCTCATTAGGAAGCAGGGACAGCATCGTAGAACCTCTCCCTTCCCAAAAGATAGAAAGCAACTAATTAGAGGTCTGTCCTCCTCCCTGACACATCCACATCCCCTCTGGAGCACCACATTGAACCACTCATTAGTGCAACTCAGCTTACAACGTGGCAGAGTTTATAAGTGGATTGAAGGAGGTTTCAAATACAAATCGTGGAAAAGGTAAGATGCCGTTTAACGTATACATTAATAAAGTTAAAAATATCAATGCTAACTTATCTAATGTTCAGGGTTATTTTTGATAATACCAGGCTTATGCAATATTTTGGTATAAGTACAATGCTAATTACCAGTTGAGCTCTCTATGGTTAATTCAGTTAAAGCTCCACTAATTATTGTTTTTATATCAACAAGTAGTATTTGAAATGTGAAAGCAGTAATTCTTCTTGTGATATTTGTATTATGACTTTTTAACATCGACTCTATAATCATCTTTAAAGGTCCGGCATTTATGTTTGTCAGTTTGATCTGAACTAAATTTACAGGTGTGAAACCTCCCATGGACCGCAAACCAGACCAAATAGCTAAACCTTGGTCCGATGAAAGGAGATGGTCTCAGTCCCGATCGAATGGAGCCATGGTTTGGTTTGTTTCTAGTGTTAATTATTTCTCTGAGATGGTTGGGACTGTTCCAATTAAAGGAAGTTCTGGAAAATGATTGTCATTATAGTTATGAGAGTATTGCTTCTTTAAAATATAGCTCAATGAGTGTCTGGTTGAGCACGAATGAGAATGATTGTGGCTGAGCTCAGGGCAGACAGGTGTTGTCAAGTGGTAGTAAATGTACAGTTTAGATTTCAGTTTTCAGTTAGAAAAAAGACTTCTATCATTTTCAAAAAGATACGAGACGACGGGAGATCAATGTCTACAAACCAATCAATTGCAAGTATAGGGAGACGCAGCTCACATAGATGATGACGAAAAGACTTAGGTATGCCATTGGTTTGAACTTTCCTGTTCACGAAGGCCCTAAAAAACTGTACAAGACTTACATTTTGTTCACTGATATTACATAAATAAACTCAGGCACGTGAAATAATAACAATAGCAACATGTAAAGCGTGGCTCTCAAAATGCATATATAATGCTACTACATTTACTTAGTGGAAAGCTAAAGATTCCATAGGCACAGAAAAGAATAATAACCTTTTTTTTGTTGATTTAATTTATGCTTTTCTATATCTTAGATAAAGGCTGTATGTTTTGTTTTCATTTGCAATAATTTGGCTGTGTGATTGGAGTACATGTTTAGAATTGTGATTTATTTTCCTTTCTCCATCTCCCTTTCTTTCTCTCAACCCCTCTTCATCTGAAACATCTATTTTCTTCTAAGGCATTGTACTAACAAGGGAGGAACACTGGCTAATTCTGCCTTGAAATTCTGGTCAATACACAGGCTCAGTGTTAGGATATTTGATTAGATCTCAATACCCTCGCCTCTCTATTGCTTCCACTCCAAAAAACGATTTTGCTTGGGGAAGGGGTGTGTATGTGTGTGTTGGGGTCGGTCTCTAAGAAAGGAGTGCTGCTGCTGTTTTATTGATTGTGACACTAAATCGCACATATACCATGGCACATCTCTTTCGTCTTCCTCTCCGTCCCAGACGCCAATGAATCAAAATCTGCAGATGGACGAAAGCAGAGCTTGTTAAGGGTGCTTTCCAGGGAACCTCTCCCTCAAACATCTAAAAGCCTCGCTCTGATCGATAGCTGTCTTTCTATGCTGTGTGTGCCTTTGCTCAGGCTTGTGACTAAGCTAAGCGTTGCTGTGCTTCAAAATAAATGGACTGAATTACTCTGTACTCCACAGGGATGCTAGACTTTGAGCAACAGCTGACACCAACTGACAATTCCCCTTAGTATTTTTTGAGAGACATTATAAAAGTTGAGAGGTACACAGTAGGGGAGACGTACAGTGTATTTGAAAAATATTAGTACAGTGACTCATTTGTTGTATTTGCTCCAGAATACTGTTTGAAATTGAACAATGAAGTTAAAGTACTGACAACCACTTTTGATTTGAGGGTACATCCATATCAGACAAGAAGATGAGGAATTCTAGCCCTTTTAAGGCACAGAAAGTATTTGGATGAGTTAAAATGACAAAAACATAGTCCTAATATTTAAAAAATATATGATATAAAAATATTATCCCCTGCAGTCAGTGACTGTCCACGACAACATCACTAAACCTCTACTGTAGCCTTTGTCACTTTGTGCTTGTGTTTTGCTCAAGCCAGGGAAATACATTAACAACTGAGGCTTAGTGATTGACTTGTTCAGTCAAGATCATTGACAAGACATTGACATTGACTTGTCTATTCCTGCACATCTAGGTCCTACTGCATTCGCCTAAAATTGGGCAAAATAAAATAAAATAAAAAGAGAATCCCAGACTGTTCACCCAATTTGAATGTGAATTGTTAAGTGATTTTTTATTTTCACTCTATCGATGAGACAAGAGACAAGGTCCTGACAATGTTAATTTAGTACCAGGCTAATGGCGGCACATGAAACATTTGAGAAATGGTGGTAGAAGATGTTTAAACTATTATTCAAGCATATATGAAGATAATACAGCAGGTTTATATGATTAATGGTTGATGTGGTTGCAATCTAAACATTTAGTCTAGGCATAATACATATAGAAACCAGAGTAACCCGACAGCATGTGTCAGAGAGAACGGAGTCTATTGTTTGTCTCTCCACAGAGTTCTGGCAACCTCAAGGTCATTCACAAAATGAGTGGCCCAGACTTCCTCTGAGGCATCATTCAAAGTCTGTATGGCCAAAGGGCAGGAAGAGAGATGTCTTCCTTTTTGGGAAGGTCCATGCAGACATCTCTAACTCCAAAAAAACCCTGTGATTTGTAGGCACCATTGAAGAGCACTTTACAACTAATAGTTTAAATAGCATACATTGAAATCCACAGTGTAAATGTATAGTATGAAATCAAATGATATATGATGTTGGCTTCATGACACAAATGTCTTGTACTTTTGGCTGTGTGTTTGGGGGGCATGCAATTCCAGTTTATGGTGACATATTGTACATTTGCAGTTTGAATGTATAGTTGCTTTGGACAAAGGAATCTGCCAAATGATTGTGATTCAGCAGCAAAAACAGGTTAAAAACATAAAGATAAGCTAAAGCCTAAAGTGAACCACCACATCATCTGGCGATCGAGACAAGACTATAACAGGTATTCATTAATTGTTCCAAACATTAAAAAGCAAAAGCAGCATGTGTACGTTCAGTATACCCTCAGTTGCGTGCTTAGCATTGAAGTGCTAACACTAGGTAATTATGTGCTATTATACTCTGCTAATGTTAGCTTCACAGGTTTTTACATGGAAACATAATATTTCAGAAATGTATATCTCCTTCCAACCTCCTACTATTACACAACATTTAACCGTACAAGTTCAAAATCCACAAAACCAGCCTTAAAATTAAGAAAATCTAAAATGGTTGCATGAGAGTCAATGGAGCAGAGCCAAATAATTGATCAGAGCGAGCCGAAAACAACGCTACAATTGGCCAGTCTGCTTTCCAAGGGCGGGACTTAGCGGCAGGCTAATTATGCTGTCGCTCAAGCTTTGAATAAGCTCAGTCCTGACCTTTGATTAATGACTTATACCATTATAGTCTCAGGCTGAAGTTTTCCACGGGTCATCTAACCAGAGAGTCAAACCGATCTAACAAATATGTTGTTACTTGTGAAGACTAATATAACCTTTTCAATGGATAGGTAATACATCGTATTGAAAAACACAGCATGGGGTGGGCTAATATATCAGAATGAAGATCAGACATTCAAAATATCCCATTGGGCATGTGCAATATATGATGACTCATTGGTTCAGTAATTTACCAGGCACAGCAGGGGATACATGATAAAAAGCAGTGGCATTCTCCTTTTAAAATCCCTCCCATCACAAATCTAAAGAGTATCAGGGGTGAACAGTACAACAAAGTGAATGTTATCTAACTTGTATGGTGTCTGACAACCTCTGCCAAGTAAGGGCAAAGACCTTTTCTCCTTTCTGCTTCCAAACTGTGTACGGAGGAAAGGGAGAAGGAAAGAAGAGATCTTTAGGTGGCCTCTCCTGCTCGTGTCCTGCTGAGATGGCCCTCCAAATTAGCGGTGGCCTGCTGTGAAGCCCCTGGTTAATATGCTTCTGACAGAGAGAGAGAGAGTGAAGGAGAGACGCACAGAGGAAACAGAAAGAGAGGAGACTCAGAGGAGCTAGGGAACATCAAGAGGATGTAGAAGACAAGGAGAAATAGAACAGAAAGTTAATGGAGGGATCAATGAATGAAGGCGTGAGAAGGAGGAGGAAGAGTGTGAGGCTGTGTTTGTGTGTGAAAGAAAGAGAAGCAAACAAACAATCACACATGCAAAGACTGGCGAGGTATGCAGGGACAAAGGGAAAGAAGAAAGATAATATGAAAGAGAGGCAGACTGAGAGAATAAGACCAGACTTCAAGGTCTATAGTGGGTTGGCGGTGGCAGCGCCAGAGGACCTGAGTAGAATAGCCTTGGCATCGCCTCCTTGGCCAATTAATGTGAAGCTGTCTGGGTCCGGGGAAGCTATTAGACTCTGGAAGAGAAAAACACATTAAAAAAGAACAGGAAGAAAGTTCACCGCTGCTTCCCCACAGTGGTGCGTGTATGTAAAGCCCCTTGTTTTTCTGAATAATAGTCTTCATCCCCACCCCCTTTAAAGCCTCTGGATGTGGGCAGAACATCTCTGCTTTATTAACCATCTCACTAGAGACAGGACACCCAGCCGACAAGAGCAGGCTTTATTAAAGATTCCGCCGAGTGGAAAGGAGTGAGCATTGAGATTCAAATTGAGGGAGACAAAAAAACACGGTGTGACCATAGCTTCAGCTAGTTAGATGAGAAGGAGAATTTATATTGATGTTAATCAAACAAGGAACTGTTTTTCTTCTTGTTTAATAAGCAGCGCCTTTACTCACAGAAGTGTGTACACTGACTGCAGAGGATAATTGAGTACATGCGTGCATGTGCAGACAATTCATGGGTTAACATCGGTGTGTGCACACAAATGCCTTGGGGACACAGATGTCAGTCAAATGGAATTCCTAGAAAGGTATTTAATATTAAAGCACACTATCCAGCTATATAAGATATAAACAGAATTTCCATAATGTTTTTCCAATAAGCATAATGACTGTGAACAATTCAAAAGTTTCAGCCGAGCATTTGTTAAATATTTACATTTAATGAACTAAAGTGCTTATATGTATGGACCAGCTGTACCACATTGCAGGTAGGCATATTAAATAGGCAGTTTAATACTCGTCTGAGCATCCTGCATTGTTACCAAAGCAACACCAGGTTTTGATTATTAACATTATTAACCTCAAGATAGTCAGGTTGTTTAAAGCTGTGGGGGAGATTTGTTCATGATCCCAGAAACAAAACATAGATCAAAGGAATAAAACGTGTTAAGTTCTCCCTTCACAGAAGTGTGTGATTATAAGCTGGACTGGAGTTTATTACTTGGAAGAAATCCATGCACTATTGTATGGGTTTTAAATCAAATCAGTGAGAGGGATTTGCTTTATATTTCATTCTATACATTTTAACATAAAATGTGTTTCACTATAAATATATCAATTCTAATCCCATGCCTCATAGTGGATATTCAAACATGGATTTGATGCAATTTACTTTAGCTTTGGGTGGCACCATTGCTCTGAAATTGTGTCAGACCTAATGTATGTGCCACCATACAATTTGTAACCTTTTCTGGCAAATATAAAAATTCAATTGGTAGAGGAACCCTTTTTGCTAAATCATTTTTAACTGCAATATTTGGAAATGCAGACTTGTGTGAGATGAGAGTTGTATTTGTATCTGTCAAAGAAATCAACCAAAATAAGAATTTTGTTTTTGGTGGATGGGGACTTGAACCTAAAGTCGATTGAAATTTGAAGGATGACTGCCCTAATTAAGTATTCAAGCCCATGCTGAGATGAGGTTAAGATTAACATTAATATTCAAAACATACAAACACTGCAACATGTTCTCAGCAGCCAAAAACAACTCAGTACATAATACTAGTAGGATTTGATCAGTCCATTACAAACACAATTCATTATGAGCTAGCATTTGCTAAACAACAATTAAACACTAAAAAAGGGGACCAATAAGTTATCATTGGAGAGCTATGTACTTGGCTGGTGTGTCTCCACTCAAAACTCTGAGTTTTCAATTTGTGAATATTAGTTTGGTTTGATGCCAAAAGAGTATCCCTGCTGTGTTGGGACTGAGACATGGGAGAAAGAAATGAGCCAAATACAGAAATATATCACAGCCCAGTAATTAACAAAATTCCTGCTCCCGTTGTGTTGGTGTGTGTAGACGAGCTTCTTTTTTTTCAAGACAAATGTTGCTGATAAAGCTCTCAAGTCTAACCTTGTACAGCTTGTTGGGAGTTTTGCAACAATACAAACTCGCGGGGGACCATTTGTGGTAATTTGCTCCAGACGTGCCGGAGAGGGGGCGTGGCTTATCGCCCTGGAAGACGTTATCAACTTAAGCCATTTATTTTCGCCATCAACCATGGAAAAATAACCTCTATTTCTGCTTAGTACTTGTTGTGGAAGTCGCAGATATCCCGGGAAACTAAACGCCTTTGTGTCTGGGTTTATAACATCATCCAGAGACGCTCCGTGTATTTCATCAAGCTGTATTCACTGTGCCTAGCAAGCCACACATTGGCTGTTAACTACAGCTGTATGAATACAAAATAAACAGATTTTGCTGTGATTTAACTGCAAGGACGTCAGTGATGACAGGAGCATCTCGCTGATTATGTATCGCGCTGCAGCGTCGTGTTTTTTTTTGCCCGAGTTGAAAAATTTCAATTGCTTCATTCACGTTGCGTCTGTGCATAGACTTTGTATGTAATCTACTCGCGCGAATAATTTGCGCCGCGTTTGGTGTGAACACGCCATAAGTGAAGTGGTTCTGTAAGAGTTTCCTCTCATTGATTGTGCCCCCTCCAAACCTCATTGACCTCCTTCACCCTCCGTTCTGCCGACATCCACAGACCTTGGGTGACTAGGTCTTCTTCATTGCTTCACCCTCGTCTGGAACTTTCTTCCCACATCTGAGTCCCTTGCCTCTCTCTCTTTGTTAAAGAAATCATTCAGAACTCAGCTTCAACTATTTGCAAGAAACACACATTTAATTAAAGAGTTGCCAGGACAATAGTAGGTGGGGTCAGAAACAATCACGATTGTGACTATGTTCACTAACCAACAAATGTTGATGAGTTTCTATATCCAGACTGGGTTTTCATGAGCATTTGTCTGCAAATAACACATGATAAGCTCACATCCCTTAGGGAGATTGATATCATGAAACGTGATATTGTACGTTAGCATATCATTATCTAGGGTTAGCACTTCTATGCTACACAAGCTACTGAAGGTATACTGAATATGTACATCTACCACTTTTGCGTTTTTATGAATGTGACGGTGAATAACAACCATTCCATCTGCTTCTCCCTGAAAATGCTTTTTCGATTTTCCACAATTTAGATAAGCTAAATGCAGGGATTGATGTTAGTGACAGTGTGGGCTCAATGGTAACTCTGACAGCTTGACTAAGAGGCAGCGGGGGTGGGTCTTAGAAAATGGTCAATTCAGAGGTCTGGAACGCTAAATCATAGCACTATCTCGATTGACCCTCTTCTCCTTTTTTATCTGTCCTTTCTGTTTGTTCTCCAATTGGCTCACATAATCAGGGTGAGGGGTACTGTGAGGTAGCTCATCAGCCAAAAAAGTCCCACTTTTTGTGCACAATTCATATACTAAATGTATACTGCAGTCTGTCTCCATGCCTAGGAAAAACTGAAATGTGGCTGTTTTCTGCAGTTAAGGTGTAAGAAATGTCTACTGTGAATGAATAAAGGAAGACTTGTGTGCAATAGTAAGGCATACAGTAATAATGCAGTATAAATGTGTGATGGAGACAACTCTAATGGCCTTCTTTCTGCAGTAGATCATAGTATGTTTAAATTCGTCTAAATTAACTGTTTCATACATAATCCTGGTTCAGTCCAATTTATTCTGTCTGATAAAGCAGAAACTAGAAAAACATGGTTGTTAATAATAATAATAATACATTATTATTAACAAAGAAATTATTCAGAATAATCATTCGTCCAATCTAGGCCTCATATATTTCTCATCTGTCTCTACTTTCCTTTGCCCATCTTCCCACAGTGGATTGGCTGAAGCGCTCTCCTCTGATCACATCTTTTTCTCAATTTTTCGACCTGATTCTTGCTGTTATGCAGCCAGTATAAAGCTGTCAGCTGCTGCTGCCTCCCCAAATCTTCTTTTTGAAAAGCTGTATTGTTGCTGTCTGTCTCTGGCACTCAAATGCACATTCACATGTGCACACGCATACACACACACACACACACGCACACGCACACACACACACACACACACACACACACACACACACACACACACCATGGCTTAACATCAGATTCTGGTCTTATCTGGTCAAGTGTGTTTACCACTGCAGTACACCTTAGGTTTACACTGCAGGTGCCCAATATTTTGCTGAGAGATTATTTGAGGGATTTGTGCCTCAGGTATATTTTTTTTGCCATTTCAGGAGCACATTGGGGATAAGTGCCTAATGTGCTATCCATGATGGTCTGGTCTGGTTCAATTCATTTTCTTTTGGTTAATCATTCAATCACTGATCAACACGGCACAGCCTGATATAGCAGCAAAAAATGTGAAGTCAAGCTGGAGCTGTACCAGCAAGGCCTCTTGCTGGTGAATTTTTTTTGTCTGTTCCTTTCTTTTGTCCCACACAATTTATAGTTATTGACAATGTGACAAATACAAATGCTGTCAATTTCGAAATTCAGTAGTCTCAGAATACATCAATTGAAATCAGTATTTATTTTATCAATGTGAAAAAAATATATATGTTCAGCGATTGATATAGTCACTGATATCACCCCAGGTTACAGTGTATTCTAATGCAGGAGTATGAATAGATTTAGAGGTGCAGGGTGGGAGGAGGATATTATGAAGAGCCTGACATGTCTGACAGGCTGATGAGAACTGGAGATTAAGGCCTACGCTGTATCTCACCTCATGTTGATGTGTTCTCTTGTGCAGGTCCTGCCAGCTGGGCTCAAACATGATGACTCTACTGTGGTAACGAGCTGTCAGCACTATAGAGGCAATGCTATAAAAAGATCTATCACTGCCAGACCAACCAAAGAATGGCCATTTCTCAGTGAAAGTTCAGAGACAAATCTCTGCTCCAGTCTGTGTGAAATCGGTAAAGAAAATAAAAAACTATATTTGTAAATCTTTCATTAAATAAAAAAAAAATAATCAAAACTCCCAACTTAAAATCTACATTTCCATTTTATTAAAAGCTAAGTATAAAGTCTTGATAAAGATGTTTTTGTAGTTTTTGCCTAACTGTAAAAAGAATATTATATGTATAGTGTAGGGGTAAAGTAAAAAAGATACTGTATCTGTTACTGTTAACAGAACTATCTTGGCTTACAACAAACGTTTCTGGAAAGCATCTAAAATGCCTAATTTTCTTGACTAAACTCTGTGTTTACTACAGATATTTACACTTGTCATACTGTGTAGATATATATATATATATATACAATAAATCAGAAAATATACAATACAAAAATACTTGAACTATGTAGCTAAATAAATTAGAAAGTAGAATGTGTATTTGAATCCTTCCAAAAAAGTAAATCTAAAGGGTTAAAACAAAAGTTGTGTTACTGTTAAAGGCGCTGAATTCCAAATTCAGAGCATATCTAGTGTCTACACACGGCTTTCCACTTGGCGACGGCTGAGCCGGTAGCTCGCAGCTAAGGCTGCTAACAGTGCGCTACGCTTCCGTTATTATTTTACATTATCAGCTGTACCCGTCGCATGAGCGCAGTGCAGATCGGCGGTCGTGGGCAGCCAGTAGGGCCCGACTTGCAACTTGACATGCCATCTGTGTCTAAAGACCTGATATTTGAGATAGCCATGCCCCCAAGGACTCTTGTTATTCAATGGCCAATGATCTGAGTAATAACCTTGGGAACGAGGGCTGTCAATATATTGCAATATTAAACATTCTGGGGCTGAAGGGAGATCGCCAGGGAGCTGAAAGTTTCCTAACCGCTGTTGGCTATATTGTATTGTTATTTCAGTAAATATCATTATATAAATCATGTGTCTTCTGTTAAAGAGTACAAACTTAGAAAGATTGCAAGTACTGCTATCTTTAAACCTCCAGTCTGATCTCAAGTGCACAGCTAGGTGTGCTTTATTTACATGCTGTAACAGAAGTGTTGTTAGGACACAGTGTCACTCTTTCTGCAACTGAGTTCTCTGCCATCATTAGGTTGTTGTGGAATTATTAGATTTTCAATCAATGGAAGTTGTGTTGTGTGTTTTCTTTGCCATTTAACCCTGAATTGCTCTCGAAGGCTGTGCCATTGGTGTGTGAGTGTGTGTGTGCCTAAGCATTTAGATTAGATAGTGATGAGCTGGTTGGCAACCCTCGGGTATCAGTGGATGAATTTGTTTGTGAATGAGTGTATGTTGACATGTAGGGTAAAACGCTTTAAGTGGGTGGAGGACTAGAAAGGCGCTACATAAAAGCAGATCCATTTACCATGTACCATGATGACAGACAGATTACCTCAGTGTTTTCTCATGTCACATGCTCTAAATGTGTAGCTCTGCGTATTATCAGATTGTGGATTTTTATAAAGTTGTATCTTTTCATATTGCCAACTTTCAATAATACATTTAGACAAAAAGACATTACAAATTGATCATCTATCATTTCTAGTACATTTGTTTCTATTTCTCATCATGCTGTAACGGCATGTTCCCTGTGACTATAGACTGAATAGAAAGTCTGAATATTAGTTTATTAAATACTTTGACAGACAGATATTTTCTATCTGCTGATAGAGTTTTTAATAGCACTGCCAGGGAAGAAAATACAAAACAATATGAGATGATGGATGAGACTTATTGCTCAGGAAATGAAGAAGAAATAAATGTTGTTTTTTATACCATGTTTGCGTTTATGGGCTACTTCGCAAATAAAATAAGGTTGCAAGAGAGAACTTCAGGAGCTCTAACCAGAAATGCCACAAAAGAAATAATTATCAGAGTTTGAAGTTTGTGTGTGTGTGTGTGTGTGTGTGTGTGTGTGTGTGTGTGTGTGTGTGTGTGATGTTAGCTAATCTGGTAATTGCTGTTACATGTTGTGAGAGAGTAGTGGGAGCTGCATTACATGTTTAGAGTTAGTTTACTAATTGCTTAATTATGATTCTGAGACTGATTAACCTTAACAGACTTAACCATGTACATATGGGGACTGATCATCACTCTGATTGCCCATTGATCCAAAACCCCAATTGTCCAAATTGTGATATCATTTTAGTACAGGGCTACCCAGAGCTTTATGATCTGTCCCACGGACTGATACTTGCTTCACCCTTTCCATCCATTGACGTCACAACATCCGGTTAAAGGTCAGCCAAACTGACACAGACAAATTGAGCAATAAAGCAGTGAGGGATTTATGGTGCTGGAAATCCATTTATCTTTAACTAAATTACCGCAACTTCATCATCAACGTCATTGCAGCGCTCAGCTTTTGGTTGCTTAATAACGGCAGGCGTGACAGGTATGTAACTTCCCAAACACCTTGGTCAAAAGGATGAAAGCGGTGAGGCTGGCGCTTCTGCGTTTTTAGAGGCAACAATTGAACATCTCCCTAATGGTTACTTTAATTTGATATTCTAAGTGCATTTTGTTGCAATATACCTTTATACTGCTTCTTAAGAAGACGTTTGAATGAGGGACTTTTACTTGTAAAGGAGTATTTGAACATTGGGTTATTGCCATCTTTACGTAGGTAAAATGAGGATTTAGGTTTCCAAATGTTATTATATGTGTCGGGGGCCAGGCAAGGGCCTGAATGAACCCGATAGGCTTGCACTGGAGCTGAAAGTTCAGGCCTGAACAGAACCCTGGTATGCTGTCTCTTCTTCGTTCGCGGAGGGGGCAGAGAGATGTCAGGTTTTTCTAACTTATTGTCACACATGTAATGTGCTTTTCTGATTATTGGTCCTTGGACAGAACTCCTGTTCAGGGAAAGCATTATCCATAAGGAGTGACCTCAATGAATGACCTCATTCTAAATATAGCTTTTAGTAATGCAAGATCAAACTCTTTGTATAGCACTGGCCTCTCTTTTTGAGGACAAGGAAGTGCAAGCACTCTGCCCAAAAACCTGTTTTCCATTTATCTTTGCCATCCGTTTGAATATGTGTTCAAGTTTTGGGAGTCTGCACATTTAAAAAAGAGCAATCCCAACAAGAACTAACACTATATTTGCTTTCAATTGAGTTCCAACAGAGAGCTGCCCAGATGGCCCAATCAGAAAAAAGTCTGGCAGTCGCATCTGGAGCCAGCAGACCAGATGGAGAGTTGTGCGGATATGGGTTGAGTCATAAGAAGAAAAAGGAGAAGAAAAAAAAGATCTAAGAATGAAGGAGAGACACACCACCTTTTGTAATATGGCTGTTTCCCTTTTGGCATATTGGCTGATGATGAAACATGGCCAGGTGGATGGTTAAGATGAGTAATGTGAGAGTCTATCATTGCTCCAACAATAATGACATTGACATCTGATACAATCCTGGATACCTTTACTCTCAGATTAAAATTCCATTTATGTTGTAGTTTCCAGTATGCAGATTGTTTACAACTCAGTTTCAGCACAGTGCATTTGACATGAGAACCACAAGGGAAAACAACAAATGTCACCACCCACACTGCTAAAACCCAGCTAGGATTTATCACAGTAACTCAAAAAGTATACATATGTAGAGCAAGTTTGGTAAGTAAGGTCATAATACTGCAATCATAGCATTGTGTTGTTAGCTTGGATGTATAGAAACCAGGAGCTGTGGTCGAACTCAGAGTGGGAGGCTTGCTGAGGGTTGCACTGCAGACTCAAATTTGAGTGCAATCAACTAAAAATATTCTGAACTTTCTGAACTGAAATCGCTCAGCACTGTTAAGATTGGAATTTCAGTTCCTATCTCTCCAAAGTGCGGTGGCCAACAATACTGAAAAGCTCCCAGATCTAAATGATGAGCATGAGCTTATGCCCACAGCAAAGGGTTAAAGGTACAGGAAACTTCTGTATCTATATAGATATATATGCTGTATATTGTGCAAAGCATAGCTTGAACGTGTTACACTACTTTTTCAAACTAGCTTGCAGTGTGGCTACTCTCAAAAGAAGTGCATTGTTGCTGTACTTTATCTATACTTACAATAAAGAGTAGGTTGTAACTTCCCTGCTGAGGCTACAGTTTCACAGTAGCTTCCCCAACTATGCAAATGACAACATGAAACAAAATGCAATAACACCTCAAGAGAAGTCAGGAGCATTTGACACATTTGATTTATTTTCAAACTTCCACAAAACCATTAAGTCAGGAAATGTCCTGCCACGAAAAAACCTGTACAGGACCATGTTGTGTCAGACTCCAAACCCTCCATATCCAGCAGGGCAAAGATTGATATCAAACTCTCAGCATTACCAGGTAGGATGCAACACAGCAAAACAGCTACTGTGTTGCTGTGGGGAGATAAGGGGTGACAATTCATCTGCCCTGACTTTCTGGCTGACTGTGACAAGTGGCCCGGCCTTGGCCTGAGGAGTAAGTGAATTTAAAACGGGACATAAACAGAGAGAAGTGTTAATTTGACAGCTTCTGCAATGATGTAGAAAGGTCTTAACATGACGAATGTGAACATGTAAAACGAAAGTGAAACTTAATTGCGTTAGCCATGCCGCTATGTTTACACAAGTACAGCATGAACAATAGGCCAAAAACTTTTCTTTAGTGAAGTCCTTTGCCAACTGAGACAAAGCAGCCAGGAGGACAGAGGACAGGAGGACAGAGGACAAGAGGAATGACTGATACTGATGGATGTCTGTGTTCTTCATTCTTTATAAACTTCTTTTAGAAACATTATTTATTTTATTGACATTTTACATTTGTTTCCAGTGGGATGTTAATTACTGTATATTGTGACTTTGCTGTTGTAAACATAACTGTTACTGATCTAGAAACAATATTTAGCTATATATATAAATTATAAATAACTTCTAATTCTGTTCTGAATTTATTTGTTCAGTAAAATCTTATACATCTTTTAAAAACAATTATTTAGTCAGTAGAAGAACCGATTATTGATGAGTAGCCACTAGTTGTACTAATATCCTAAAGATAGCTATCCACACCTGTAGGCTACCAGGGACGTGCGGTCAGGGGAGGCAGGTGAGGCTTCTAAAACGCTCCCGGTGGGACAGGTCGGTGGGGCAGATCGCAGCGCACACGCTCCCGGTGGAATCAAATATGTACCTTACCTATGTGTGTGTAAAGAATGCTGATATGAAATATGAAAAACAACCAGTAGTCAATGTGCAAGCTGCCAATTGAATGGTGATTTAAGCTACTCTATTGGGTTCATATATTTGTAAATCTGACTTATGGCTGGTGAGACACTTGTCAGTGTCTCACCAGCCACGAACCTCACTGCACGTCACTGTAGGCTCCCATAGTTCTCCAACACACTTGGAAAAGGAGGGGTTAAGCAGAGGGGTATTTAGTTGGTTGCAACCTGCCACAAACCACTAGGTGCCACAAAAACGTACACATTGTCCCTTT
This sequence comes from Cebidichthys violaceus, assembly GCF_023349555.1. Taxonomy (NCBI): domain Eukaryota; kingdom Metazoa; phylum Chordata; class Actinopteri; order Perciformes; family Stichaeidae; genus Cebidichthys; species Cebidichthys violaceus. Next base: position 4,796,661 of record NW_027176705.1, read on the forward strand.
AATATCAGCTAACAATATCACTGATATGATAAACTATGATAAAATAAATATTGTGTACACAAACAATACATCCACATTTGCCTACAGCGATTGTCCTTGAGGTATAACCATGGAAATAAAAAAGGAGTAGAAAGTACATAACCATTAAATCAACATGGCAGAATGGTCAGAGTGGCAACCATTTTTATGTGTAACGTCGCCAGTGCAAAGAATGTAGCAAGCTACTTCCGTACAAACCAACTTGCAGCAAGTCGGGACTTGCCAGCATGATGTGTAACTTAACAGCGTTGGCGTCTAGTTTGTGTTACACATGCACAAACATCTACATCTGATAGGAGTGTGTCTTCTTCTCTGTGGATTAACATTTTATTAATCACTTAGTGCCTTGACTGATGTTTGTATTCAGCAGTTATATAGACATTTAAAGCATTTATTATCAATATGTTTAGAGTTAATGCATCACATGAGATGAGATTGATATTTCTATCACATTTGTCTGTTAAATATGAGGTTACAGCTGGCAGACAGTTAGTTTAGCTCAGCATAAAGACTGGAACCAGTATGAAATAGCATGGCGACAACCAGCAACTCCAATGCTCTCTAATAGGCACATAAGTATCTATTCAAAAAACGATATGTAAAAAGGACAATTAATGGTTTTACTGGGGGTCATGCTAAGCATGAGTTTTGCTTCGTTCATGTACAGTACAGGTGAGAGTGGTTTTGGATCTTCTCATCCAACTCTCGGCAAGAAAACAAATAAGCGGATTCCCCAACATGTTGAGCTACTCTTTTAAACACAGCTAATTAACTATGTAACAGAATATTACCAGCCAAATATGTCACCTGTCCATTCTCATAGCTATGTTATGTGTATAACCAGCATCTCACTGATTCGGTTTAAGTAAAACTAGTATTTTATGTGGCTTTATAGTTGGTCATTGGTAATCTCAACGTCTCATAACATAATACACACACATGCCACAGACACATCATGAAGACCAATAACACCTAATGCACCAAAGCATTATATAACAGATTTCAATTCCAGGGAGAAAGAGAGACATAGTAAACCCCCTAGTGGGAACAAACAGTGTGTTCTCATTCTCCCTCCAGGGATCTCTCCATAATGACTGGTGTTTTTCTTTACCCCAGCCTTGAAAGGTCAGGCCCTTACTTGGTGCTTTACACGCCCACAGTAATACTTTCTGGAGCGAGGCGCAACACCAGCTAGCCCACAAGCTAATTAATCCAACCTGCCTTACAACCACCTGTCAAGCACTTCATAAGCGCCGGTCAGTAGCTGCGGTAAAGGGTCAGTGCTTCTCAAACGGCCAGGGTGCTGAAGCGTGAACAGACCGCGGTGGAAGCAAAGGCGGAGTTGTCTGTTGTGAGAGGGCTTGTTCACACAGTCATGTATACACACTCCTCTAGTTAAAAAGCAGATAGCACTTTTGGCAGGATTTCATCAAGAACAACTTTTATGTAGTGAAACATCTTTTTTATTCCCCTTCACTTGTAATTTGTTTCTTGTTTTGTCCTTCTTAATGAAAATAAATGTAGAATACTTCAAAACAATTTGTGGCACAAACTGATGCCATTTAGACTGTAAATATATTTTTGTCTTTAATTATATTTGATTGCAAATTAACAGGGAACTGACTCATATTCACTGTGTCAAACAATGTGCTGCTCAGGGTAAATTTTTCATTGAGCCCTGCATGGTCAAAACAATTTATTAGATTAACGCTCTCATTTCTACAGGCTTAGTGGATACAGTCTCCGATGCTCAGTCACAGATGATCCATATCCATCTAGATCACATGCCTTATCTTGGCTCATACTCAGTATTCCACGGGAATCAATTAAACAATTAGAAACAATTGATTTGGTCTAAAATGTGGTGAAAAGTTTAAGTCCATGCTCAATTAAATACAAAATATGTCGCTTTCTGTAGTATACCTCTTAATGAAACATTATACATAAATAACATGACAGTGAAATATAAAACAAAATGAGAACTGAAAATATCAAATAAAGTCTAATTGTCTGTCATGCTTTGGTATACATGATACGCCACTGCAGCAGCCATTATAGGCAAGAACTAATTAAAATTGTCATGAATGTAAAAAAAATTGAAGCCCACATCTGGTCTAAAGCGCTTCTGTATGAAGTTACACAAGGATCTATTAGTTGAAGTGAAATATTTTCCCCAGGTGTGTTTGGTTTAAAGAGCTATTGAGGCTATCAGGCTACCTCAGTGGATGCACCATGCTGAGGATGGACTACCCTGCTAAAAAAGATAGGAGATTACAGCAGGTGGTACTTTTCTGTGTCTTGCTTTTTGTGGCCTTATCGATTGTCTCATTTTAGCTGTAGTGAGAACTCTATCAGGCAGTTAAGTACTTATTTTTACCAGAGTTACAATGGATTGCTACAATGTTTCTTTTATTCTAAACTCTGTATTAGAGCCTTCAATTGATTGGGGGTCTGATTTTGCTTCATTTACAAAAACAAAAAATCACATATTAATCCTATATCCTTATATTGTTATTATTTTTTAAGATTTGTTATAGGATAGTAGCCGAAGATGTACAGGAAAGTGGGAGAGAGAGGGGACGACATGCAGTAAAGAGGATCCGGGCCGCTGCAGTAAGGACTCTACCAGGTGAGCTACCGGGGTGCCCCAAATGTTTTTTAGGTTTGTGGTTGCTCAATAACATGTTTTCAGCTGTCAAATGAATCTTCCAAAAATATAACTTTTTTTCAGCGTAATTCAGAAGTGTATTTTGAAATATGCCAGGTGTTACAAAATCTCAGATAAATTGACACATCAACCAATTTAAGAACCTTGCATATATTCAGTATTGATATTTTACAGATCATCTTGCCAATGCTGTTACGAGTGTATAAATGTGTTTGTTTGTTTTTTTCCTGCAAATAATTCCAAACTGTTGCCATTTTTTCAGCCGATACTGTTGCACAGTATAGCCAAAACACCTCGGAGGACTGCTTTATTCTGCTCTGAGTAGTAAATCCAGTAATGACAAGACGCACACATGCACGCTGACAAGGCATTATACAGCCCAGGGTACCTGGCCTTCAATGTGAAACCATTATGCAGGATTTCTGCCTCCTGCTGAATGCAGGTGGGATGCAGGACCTACTTATTACAGCCCAGATGTGCCTGTAATCCATCACTGTCTCCCCTGCCCCCATCGCACTCTGGAGGATGTCTGGAGCATGGCCCCCGAGTGTGTGTGTAACTGTGTATGTGTGTGCATGTATGCTTGTATTGTCAGTCATTTTCTATGCACATGTATGTGCTGTTTCTCTCTGTTCCTCGCCTTCACTTTTGTCTAAAGCCATTTGGTTTATACAATAGTAATTAAAGTCATTGAGAGTCTCTCAGAAGTGTACATATTAATGATAGTAGTTCATATTAAGCAACTTCAGTCCACCTATTTTTGCCAGTTCTCCATGAAACTAGGTGAATCATTTATGTGTTAGTTGTAGATGTGAGTGAAACACAGCTGCCTCAGCCAGTGCTGCTGTGGTACAGATGGTGTGGTAGTGGTGGCTCCCTCGTTATCCCTGGTGCTCATTATATACTCATTATTTGTGTCACTCTTCTTCCCCTACAAAAAAAATAATGATCTGTTGTGGGTCATGTGTTTGGCTTCTTGTTGCCAAGTGATTTGTCTGTCCTGCTATGACTACTGGCACATCCATGTGTAACTGTTGCACCCACCGAGATAAATTTAGTTCATTAATAGTACCTACATGAGAGGACCTACCTTCCTCCTGTTTTATCGATTCAGATTATAAAACCCATAATCCTGTCTTTGAATGCTCATTCAGCTCAAGTGCTGCTGAAGCACAAAAGGCAATTAGAACATCAAGTTAAGACAGTTTTTTATACGCTGTTGCGGCCCCTCAACTAAAGGCCTCTGGAGAGTTGATAGGCAGTAGTGCATTTACATGATGGTTTATTTGAGTGTTTTTGTGTGCCTGCTGCCCCCATAGTATCGCCTCACTCTGACACACTGACAACACAAGCAGATTTAATAGACAACAATCTTTGGCCCTAGCCGGTGACCAACTTGTCTTGCAACTTGTGTCACACAGATCGGTAAAGGACCACTCTGTTTTGACAGAGCTTGAGGTGCACTGACATCTGTAAAACCACTTGAATGCTGAACAGCTTGGCAGACTATTGAGCTCGGTTAGGCCAAACTATTTTCTCCAACCACAAAGCAATTAAGCCCTCTGTAGATTCCTCTCTTAACAAAAGCCTTGCTTTTCTTTGTTGGTTAACATTCTTCTTTCTTCCACTAGCAAGGCTCTACATACTCCTGGCCAAATCAATAGTCAGATGTACCAATAGATTGCCTACAGATGCTGCCCACACTAATGAACAAGTAGTTGAGCTGAGGAGAAGCAGGGATCAATTTCATCATGTTCCCAGTAAACCTTTTAGTTTGCTGATATTACAATGTTATCCTAGGGAGGGCGTGTGTTCCTCATCTGATTAAGCCTCTGTGTAAAAGGTGTAGCTGTGCTCCGTCAATACACAACGATTTTTGCGGCGCTATAACACCACATGTACACATGCTTCCCCTAACTCTCACCCCTCTGACCCTAGCTGTCTCAAGTGTTGCAATAATTGCCCAATCAATACACCCTATGTCAATTGCATCATGCCAAGAAGAAAGCAGAAAGCAAAAACAAGCAACAGACACTATCTTCTCCCCCCTGAGGCTAATCTGTCACTGAATCAATACAAACGATGACTGCCCATGACAACGGACCGGATGATATCATCTTTCATCTAGAGCCACCAAAGGAGCCTCCTTTATGAAATGTGGCGGCTATAGTGGACTACTGTTACTGATTCTTCCACCATTCTTCAATGTGTCCGTCTAAAGGGAGGAAGAGCAAAGTGTGAGCTCTCTGAGGGATCTCTTGTTCATTCTGAAAGCGCTGTGAGCAGCACATTGTGTCTCTGGTGTTAAGGGTTAAGCGGAACAGTGCTGATGTTGGACAAAATCCTAGGATCTGCAAAAAGATACGTTCTCACAAATCATAAAGAATTCTTCATTTCAAACAAGCAAAAATATTATAATTGAAGGTATCTTTAAAAAATGTATAAAGCAAACTGACTCTGTTTCACTTACATTAAGAAAAACACAAATAGATAAAAACAAACCTACATACATTGATGGTAAGTAAGCTGTGTTATTTTCTTACCTGTGTGTGAGAAAGAAAATAATAGCTTAAAATGCAGATCCAGCAGCTTTAATGTCACCTGTAATACATGATGTTACTCTCTGCCAATAATAAGGGTAGAGAAGGAGGTGGGTTAGGAGGAGAGACAATATCCAACACCGCAGGCATTCCAGAGTTAAACTTCCTCCCTCTCAATTTCTGTTCACCTTACTGCCTAACATAACCTAAAATCAAAAGTATTGCTAATTGTGGCACTGTTAGTCCTTTGATAAAAAGTTATTTATAGACATTTTTCAAATTTGGATCTTGCTGACTGATTTAGTCATCAACTAAAGAAAATGTGCACAATGAAATTATAGAATCACAATTTTGTCTAATTTTAATGAAATATACCTTCACAATGGCATTTCATCAAACAAATTGTACCTGAGGGTCTCTTCTAAGGAATTCTAAAAATAGCCTTAACTTGATGATACATTTAATAATACAGTAATATCCATGAAGGTTAAATAATTTACATGAGGGCTCATGAAGAAAATCATTCTTACTGAAACACATCCTTTAGATAATTGATGTCATTGCAGACACTGTTGTTGGTATACTGTGGTGAATACATTTACATCTATGGTTGTTTGATATTGCGGAAAAACATTTTAAGGCTATGGTGTACTAATTGTCGCTTCTCTATGTGTAGTAGCCCAGTTTAAAACTTTATTTGACTGCTATGGAAATGTTTGCACTTCACGACTGCACTCATGAATTTTGTTACGGATGTCAACCCTAAACTCCGACTGTATAAATGCACTTATGCAGTCAATCAATGTTGTTGGTTCCTTGGTATTAAAGCTGTACTCCATTTTGCCTGTTTGATGGTATGCAAGCTGTGTTATTTTCTTACCTGTGCTTTAACTCACATATACTGTTTGCTGTCTGGATTTTGCTTGAGACAAGCAGCTACAATGTTGGTTAATATTTATGTTAACAATAATATTTCACAAATATTTAGGGAGGAGTGTCAGTATAATCAAAAAGCAGTCAGATTTTGTTTTTTATTCTGGGTGAAAAGAACAGGACTTGTAGTGCCTCTTTTTTTCTTTTTCCATCGTGCCCAAATTTGATGACAATGAAAGAGGATAATGATCTTTACACCATAACCACTTAAGATTTTGATGGTCTGATTTGCTGGAGGGTGTGAACTAACTTTTAGTAACCAGTCGGTATAACCAAACACTTACGATGCAGGTGTTTGCCAGTCAAAATGAATGTGCCTGTATTCAATTAATCACAAAAACAAATGTCCCCTTTGCACAGCAGGATGCAGCGCTGTTGTTTGAGATTTCTTTTTCTCTCCTGATTTCAAAACTTGTCAGGATTTTAAATCTCTTGCCCAGCATTGTGAACTCCTTCCTGTTTAATTATAATGTTGGCAAGCAACGCACATGACAGAAATTCTGAAGCATTTTATTATATTTAAAACAGAAAACATGGTCAAAATTTGTTATGCATTACAGTAAATAAACAGATATCTTAAATTTGTGGGCATGAGGCACTTTGTTGGCATGTGGCCATAATATATGTATGATACAATACTCTCCAAGTGTATACGTTCCATGATTGTAATGGATGATATGGGGGCTAAGAGGTTTGCCTCTGCGGAACATATGTGGAACGTGCAATTTGTCAATTATCAGCCCTTACTAAATGCAAAGACAAAGATTTAACTTGACACCAATTCAACTGAGCATGTGGTTCATTTGCTAAAGACCAGAATGAAGGGAAACAGTAACAAAACAAGCCGGAGCTGAAGATGTCTGGCTGTCCTGGCAGAACATCACCAGGAAAGACACCAAAGACATCAGGTATATGTGAATGGTGTCAATGGTGAATGTCTATGTTTTTTAGACTACAGCTGGTCAGTTAGTTAAGGCTATGTGAAGGAAGACCGAGCCTCTCAGCACATTACACCATTGTAAATCACATATTGCAGAAGGAATCCCTTGCCCACCTTAATCCTCACCTTCTTAAACAGTCAGCACATGTACTACAGTAGATCAGAGGAATCAGGGATATCACGGAGAAGGAAGACACACAGAGAGGAACAAGGAGAAGAGAAAAAGAGAGACATACTTTCCCTTTCATCATTCTCCAATTACCTTCTCAACCACTGATGCCTCATTTAGCTAACATGCTACTTCTGTGCATACACTATGAATGCAAGTCCAGTTGTAAATTGTTAAGTCATGCCTGGATGACAAAGAGAATCAGATCAGTGACTCTGCTTTGCCTTAAGCTGAGAGAGAGAGAGAGAGAGAGAGAGAGAGAGAGAGAGAGAGAGAGAGAGGGAAAAACTAAGGTTGAGCAGCCTTGATTATTCTTGAATGAGTTGAATGGATAATGGGCACAGAGAAACATTTAATTTGTCATACACTTGTTGGTCCACTGACCTGCCTGATGGATTGATTGACTGACTTACCGGTTGGTTGACTGTCTGGTTTGCTTTCAGCGTTTGAGAATGAGTTATAACTTCTCATGTTTGACTGATATTCTCGCAGCAAAGCTCCAAACATTACAAGAGTGTCCTGGATAACACAGCTTCATCTCTGCTCGTTACAGTGTAATAAAAACATAGAATGAAGAGATAAACTGTGTGTAGTCATCATGTCAGCTGCATTATGTAACATTCATTAGTTATCTTGATGCTTATTGTGTACAGAGGCATTTGGGAGAGATCTGGGGATATCTAGCTGCTTTATGCATACATCACTAGAGTCTTGAGACAATCTTCAAATTAATTTGTATGACAGGTACAAATGTCACACTCTCTCTTTATTCATCATTCTAATTGTCAGGGCAGATCTTACACATTGTTTAAGTAATTTCAAATGTTTATGCTTTCAAACATTCAACATATTGACCAAAATATATCTTGTATGTCTCCAAGCAAAAAAACAATGTTAATCATAACAATAAAGTGATATTAATATCTGAAGTAAAGCTTGGAGCAACAATACACAGGTGTATGCTATGTCTTTCTTCATGGCGAACACCCCGCAGTGTATTGATTGCTCATCACAGCTGGTATGATGAAGTTATAACAGGAACAGGGTGTTGTGTTGAGCAACCTGTAGCAACACAACAGAGTCATTGAATGTGTGTTTAGTATAATCTAAATGAATTCTAAAAACACATTTTTAGCTCTGTATACTCTGATCCTCATTACCATTAAGGCTACCTTCCATCCTATCTCTTTTTTATTATTCAAACTGCATCTTGGCTTAATTGAGCACAATTATTTTACCCCAAAGCTGCAGAGTATAGGCTTTTATTTTAACTATTTTGGCAGGACTTCAAAAGAATAGTTTAAATTTTCAAGTTCTTTACTGTCATATGCACAACAATTACAGAGAAGCAGTTGATGCCAATGCATATCTTAGATCTCAGGCTCCCTCCAACAATGTTCATTAAATATGTATAAAAAGAAAAATTTGAATCCAAGACAAAAAATTACACAGAAGTTAAAATATAGGGATGAAATATACATGTACCAGAAACCATCTTGCGATGGGATCACACTCACAAATTGGGCCAGGGTTGTAAATTGTGGGGAACGCTGACCCATTCCCTACTTCCTACACCCCCTACTGCCAGCGCCCTTGCTCGGACCAAACCTATCTTCATTTTGATCTCAACTACACAGTGACAGTATCTTGCACGGTTGTGACGCTATCACATTGACAAAATCCGTCCACAGAAATATAAACACCTGTCAAAGCATTCCAAACTACTTAGTTCCCGCTACAGTAGGTCTCTCCAGGACCACATTTTGCAATGAGCACTCACCAACAGACTTGCAAGGTGAAAACACAAGGTGAAACATGCTGCCTCTGCTGGTAGTAAAATATAATTATTACATTATTATGAATTATATAATAATATCATAGATTGTCTTTATTCTAACTATACACTCTTTCACAAATCCAAGCTATACTTCTACTCTTTAGCTGTATCTTATTTCTGTCCCATGTCTTAATCGTCTTCAAACACATTTAATTGTAATTCCTAGTCAGTCAGTCACACTGGCAGTAGATATATTGGTTACTAGTTTTGAGAGCTGCAGACTTATACAGTATATATGCTAAAAATTATGATTCTTCCCTCCTGACATCTTCTCTTTGCACCCTTCCCTTGTGTCCTGTTTCAATGAAAAGTAAAAAATGAAGGTGTGAATCTGCATTCAAAAATGCAATGCTTTTTCCAAAAGTAGACGTCATGGAATGTTGCATTACATTACATTCATTGGCAAGAATCACACAAGTAAATCAAATTCAGAAAATATGCTGAACTGCTTTAAATGCTACATTTAGAAATGGCAAGAGATCATTTTAGCAGTGCTTAATACTGAATTCAGAGCATATCTATTGCCTATTGTCCACACAGCTCTTAACATGGCGATGGCTGAGCCGGAACCTAGAATCTAACGGTGCTGGCAAAGGCAACCGTGCTCAACTGGGCAGTAGACGCTACAATTTTGCAATGACATCGTGGGTCGGGACAGCGTTATCAACTGTTACCACCGTATGAGCGCAGTGCAGTGCAGAGCGGCAGACTTTGCTACCTAGGGGACACAAATGCACAAAGATGCTATGTAAACAAAGCACAGAAAAGCTTGCATTACAACACACACAGAGGGAGAATTACTTTATTTTTACATTACTCTACTGTATCTACAGAGCAAATAGTTGTTTTATATTATATTACTGCTCTGAATTTCAAATTTAGCCCCTTTAATATTATGATATTAAATAAACAAACTGCTGGGAATTTTTGAAATTCGCAGAATTGTTAAACTGTACATTACTTACACCATACTGTATACTGTTAAATTACTTTAAAAGATTATCTTTGGAAAGTAATCACCAACTTAGACTGCTGAAGCTTCATAGCAGCTTCTACTGAATTTTCTTTTTGTGGATTTCGTTGTGGACAGAGCAACATGACTAGAAATGTGTTGGTTAACAAATGGAAAATGTCAGTTCCCTTTGTTTCTCTGACTGGTCATGTTTCCAGCAGGTTGTCTATGTAATGGTAATTTTTTACGTAGTATATATTTCTACTCAGTATATTGTATTCATGCATAAGTCATTTTGCTCTGGACTTTGTTGAACTTCACCGTGTCTCTGTTGTGCAAAAGAATAATTCTCCCTTGCCTGTTCACATAGATAACTAACTGTGTTGTATGAGAATGTTCCATGCCAAGGCCTTTGGGCCGCTTGTTTTGGTTGCTGGCCGTTTGTTTTCACTTGTTGTTCCTATCAGTCTGAGACCAAAAGTCTGAGACCGAAACGTCTGTAACATCGGCCATCGGCCCCCACCTTTGCTCATTCTGTATAAAGAAAGCTTGTTCACTTTTTTCGAGGTTCTTCCTCACTGAGACTGAACGCATTCTGTTGTGATGATTGAACCTTCTCTGCGCAGAGAATAAATACTTAAAAGACAACCTGGTTTTTGGTATTATGTATTTCAGCATTAGAAGACTCACGCAAAGCGGGTATAGGATTTTTTTTCCACCACATCTATTACTGAATTAATAATTCAGCACCAAATCCAGTTACCAACCAAACAAAACATACTTGGGTCTTAAAGAGTTGTGGCATTTATTCACCAACAAATGAACTGTACATACAATATGCAGCTATAATGTTACTGCGAAACTCATACTCATCATTACACACACGCTCGTTTTTTTGACCAGATATATTGCTAACGCTACGCCCAGCTTGCAATACACAGGCTGAACTTTGACAAATTATACCAGGCATACACACAGCTGACAACCTCGCAGCTTAACTAATTGATGCGGTGAAGACTGGCAGACAGGCAACATTGTGGCTGCTAACTTTCACGTACGAGTGAACTGAGGCAGCAAGGCAGGGATCATTTAATTCTTCAACACACTTGACATTCTATTGGTCTGGGAATTTTTACAGTTATTGCACAAAAAAATCCAAGAGCAGAGGAGAAATCCAAGAGCAGATATTTCCCAAGCACACAGGAGCAGCCTGAGTGTGGCGAGAAGGGCTGAAGCTGGAGAGCAGGAAATCTTTGCTTGCAACAAAATATCAGCAAGTAATCAGCGTTTGAGCAGAAGCAGAGCAAATCCAAGCGCAAGCAGGGGCTTTTTGAGTGCGAGAACAGGGTTTTGAGGGAGAGCATTACAAAAACTGAATGAGAAATCAATAAGTAAGGCTCTCAAATTAAAAAAAACACAAGTAAAAAAGCTCCATACATTCAAACCTCATTTTAGTTCAGGTGGAGAAGGAGACACATCTACATGCATAATATGTATGCAGTCTTGAGCAAACACATACACAGAAGTAGATGGATATGTGTTAATATGTATTGTCATGGGATAAATAAATGCCATATAGTAGACTGTCCAAACCACACACTAAAAGTGTGGTTTACGCCAGAGAGCACTAGCTGTTTGATCCTATTGATCTCCTCTTGCTGGCCGCTGAAAATACAACTAGATGTGTACCACCTCGATAGTCTAATATGTACATACAATATTGATAACTCAGCGGACATATTGCATCAAAACTACTTCAAAGGGTATTTGCAATGTCACTCAGCAGAGAACTTTCCATAAAAAACTATATGAAAATAAAAACCATGTTGTACTCTCATTGTGTCACTGAACACTTTTTTTTACAAACACTCATTTGCCACAACTTCATTTGAAAATAAAATACATACTGCATTATTTTCTTATTGTGTCACTGACCATTCTTAACTCACATGTAGATACCATAAACATCATATGAAACTATTTTTTAAATAAATATTGCGATAATAAGCTTTTGCTTTGCTAATAAGCTATATCGATAGTTTTGTACAGCCATACAGACACACATGCCGGGAATACATAACTAAATAAGTTTGCTGATGTATATAGCTGGTTTTAAATAAAAAGTCAAAAAGGTACGGCATCCTATACATAATTGCTATTTCTTATGATAATGTCCATCTCAGGTAATTTCAGAGTAATGGATGTCCTTCTTCTTAGCCATGTCCTCCAGCTAGTATCTTGAGGTGTTCCAAAGCCAGATGGGATATGTCGGGTCTTGACTGGGTTCTGGATCAGTCCTTGGTTCTTGTCCTGGTAAGGCATGCCCAGAATACCTCTACAGGAACGCATCCAGAAGGCATCCTGATCAGATGCCTAAACTAGCTCCCCAATGTGGAAGACCAGCTCCTCGCCCTGTCCCTGAGGTTGAGCCCAGACAAACTATGAGCAACGCTAAATTCAGCCACCTATTTCTAATCCCATTCTTTCAGTCTTTACCCAGAGGTCATTAACACAGGTGATGATTAAACATAGACAAGCTGGTAAACTGAGAGTTTTGCTTCCAGGCTCAGTTCCCTCTTCACTGGTCTTGTCCCCTCACATGTGACCAAGACCCTGATGGGGTTACAACTCACTCCCAACCCAACATCCAATCCAACATATGGCAACAGAGAGCAAATCAACTTCCAGGACGGTACACGGCATATTTTTTATAAAGTCCGTAAAAAAATATTTACAATGCAACAACTCAATAAGTCACCTTATATTGAGCTGCAGTGAAGGGATTTTGTGGTAAACTGAGGTCTATTACAGCGATGACTGTCATGGACCCTGTCTGAATTTTAAGGGCATTAATATGCAGCTCATTATTAATAATTAAAGTCAACCAGCTTCTAGCTTGCAGGCTAATCCCCAAATCTTGCTGATACAGGCCCAGATCCAATGTGATGTTGCTTAATCTTACACTTACAGTATTTTGCCCACCAATTATGAGCCCATCCTATCCTGATAACTGTGCCCAAAGCTCCAAAATCCCATCTACAGTATGTTCTATGTTTTAACAAGCAAAACTTTAAATTCGTTAAGTATTTACTGATAAATACTTTTTTTCTGTGTGAAACCACATTTCACACAGAAATGGCTTTCAGGGAAAGCAAACATAACTTGCTGAAGCCACACACTCTTGTTAGACAAACACACACATGGCTAACAGTTGATACAGCCACTCTTTCCGCTGTCTGTCTCTGTCAACACTCCATGAGACTTAATCAAACTCAAACAGTGTTAAGCCCTTGTCACCCTTTTTGTCCTCAGACAAGGAAGATGGCATTTAATCCAAATTATTAATTGTCCTGACTGCATAACAATACTGGAGAAAAATATATTCTAGTCTATTGTAGTGTTGCGGTGGGGCCCCTTTCAAGCATTAATCGATCTTTATCAATCATATGCTTTTCCCATTTTGTGTTAATGTTCAAGAGCACTGGCAAAGAAGGTGGAATAAAAGAATAAGAAACATGATGAGGATGAATAGAAGCTAAATGTGAAGTGGGACTAAAGCTGATAATACAGTAAATATCACACTTGAGGTGACAAAACGGTACAAAGAAAAGCCTAAGAAGTAAGAGAGTAAGTGGGTTTAAGAAGCAAAGAGTAAAAGAGGGAGAGGATTTAAGATAGTGGGAGAGGGGAAAGGATGGGAGGGAGTAGGCCACCCATGCGCTCCTCTAATATGAGGCACAAATGAATCTGCTTTTTATCCCAGCAATGGACACACCATCTATATAGCCCTGTCAAACCGAAGAGGGTAGCTCACTTACGCTGCAAACATACGCACCCAGACACATACACATGGGTGGCAAGCTCATTTTTGCTGCTGTTTATTACCATTATCACCAGATGAGAGGAAGCGAACAAGAGTCAGGCTGCATTTCGCCTCTTGATGCCCATCATCATCGTCTGAGTCTCAGGTGTTTATCGGGCCGTCACTTTGCAGGAGGCCCAGCAGGCTTCCTGACAGCCCTTCATTCATCGTCCTTTCTCTTTTGTTGCACTCCTTTGTTGTTTCTGTCACTTTCTGCATTTGTTTCTCTTCTCTGTTATGTCATTTTCCTCTTTTCCTTTACATCTTGGTTTTATTTTCAAACCTCCTCCTCCTCTCCTTGTACCCCTCTTTCCTTTTTACTTTCTTTATCTTCCCATTTAGTCACCATGGTGACAATAGCCCTTTTGCTTTGCTTAAATGTTTGTTTACAAATCTGTCTATTTTCTGGGCTTACTCATGCAATTTCAAAGGCTAAACTGTGGCGTTTACGCATTTAATGATCTCACAAACCGTTTTCATCCAGTGGTTTAATCATTCCCCAGTGCATTTTTACTCAGGTGGGTCTAAATCACCATCATGGGTCTAAATTAGGTGTTGCGCCTATCAAAATTCAGCTACTAGGCCATTTTGCTGCCCATTATTTTAAAAGGCAATTACTGCGTGTGATAATTACGTTAACGGACAATTAAGAGAGACTAACTTTATCATGGTATAATTGGGGATCGACTGAGCTTTCTGCATTGGCAGCTATTAGGGGAAAAGCTTGTGCTTGAGGCGGTACACTGTGGCTTCACTTCATTTGAAACCCTGCTTCAAAGGGTTTGACTGTTTTAAATTACTGATATATCCTCATACACATGAGGGTGAAATATAGAAAAAAATAATTAGTTTTTCTTTCTTTAGTTTAAGCAAAATAAAACTCCCTGCATCCAGTACAGCCTATATAAATACAAGCAGCATGAATAACAATTGGAGCTTAAGATCATACAAATCATAATAGAAGTAATGAGAGTGCTTATGAATATCAGGTGTAAATATAAAGACCTAGATACACATCACATGTTAATATCAGGTGTAAATGGTGTCTAAGATGTGATGGAGGGCAAGCCAATAAGAAAGGCATACAAAAAAATCCTCTTGTGTTTATAATGGCGCCTCTGGTTCTTTGTGTTTCATTAAATGTCCTCTCTCTGTTGGTCTTTCTTTTATGATCCTTTCTCTTTAAGTTCAGATCACATTTCCCTGATTTGTGTCACTATTGATGTCCTCTCTCTCAAGCCATCAAATTCCGATCTCCACCATTTTAATTTTAATGCCTCAACCTCTCCCTGCTCTCCCTTTTCCCTCCTCTAATCCTTACCTTTTCCTGTTCCTTCATCTTTCTCTTTTGCCTGCTATTCCTTTCTTGTCTCTCTTGGGCTGCAGGGTTTCAGGTGAGGTTAAACCCCTCTGTCGCCCCTCCTTCTTTCTTTCTTTCTTTCTTTCTTTCACTCTCTCCTTTCTCACTCTCGTTGCCCTCCTGTCCTTTCCCTATTTCTTCTGTTTAATTATTTTCTTTCCCATCCTGTCTCAAAAATGTATACTCTCCATCTGTTCTCCATCTTTCTTTCCTTTCTTGCTTCTGTCTCTGTGGTTCGCAGGAGCCCACGTGGGGAGAAGTGTTTGCTGCCAGTATCTCTCCTTTGCTTATCCCTCCACTCTTTCCTTCATGCTCTCCCCAGTCCCAGAGGTTTCAGATTCACATCTCCCTCTTTCCTCCTCGTCCCCCTCTCTCTCTCTCTCCTAACCATCCTCTCCCCCTCCCCTTCTCCGCTACTCTCGTTCCCTCTTCGTTCCCGTGCTCCCATGGGTGCAAGTGGTAGAGGATGACGCTTCGCTTTGATTGCTGCATGGCTGCAGGCATTCCCGGGGCAGAGTAGCTGTGGAGCTTCAGTCTGCTGGATGTAGTGGTAAATAATCCCGACTGGGGAGAGAGGAATAGAGAGGTACTCTGGAGGGGAAGAAGGAAGGAAGGGAGTGGATGTGTGTGCATGGGTGGGAATTTTGTGTATATGTGTTTGTATTGGGACTTTGGGTTGGAAGGGAAGTGTTATCACCAATCTACTTTTTGGATAGATTTTTGACCATGTTTTAGTTAAAGAAATGGAGATACATCACACAACACTTCTACACCTAATACATGTATTCACAATTGTATTATTTAATGAACTACATTAATGAAGAGGCAGCATTGACTGTCATTTACTTTGACTGTTATGACAACGGTTGCCTAAAGCGATAATAAAATGATTATTACTATATATGACAGACTTTCAACCTTTTGCACATATACAGTATACATAGAATATAGGCTACAGAATATAGGCTTAGAAATGGTAATGATTTTTTATTCAAACAGTGACATTGTCATGCTGATTTACATTCACTCCACTGCTGTTTGGGACCTACAAACAAATGTTTTATTCATCACTGACTCGCAAGCAAAGTCATCTTCATGCTAATCAAATGGCAGAGAAGAAAAGACTTTAAGGTGACGAAATTTCTACTAGTGTAATTGAATATTCACAGGGTGCCTGAGTGGTTTGAGCTTTTTTTAATGAGACACAGTGTTTTTAGTTTAGAAGTACAAGTGAATGCCCCTTCAGATGTGGGGTTACCTTGATGGTCCAAAATAATAAATAATGTGAGATGTTAAGAATATATTAGCATCAACACAACTCTCAGTCATTTATTTTGTAATAGAATTATGGACAAACAGCTAGACTAACGTAATCCCCGGTGACATCACAGCACTCGTAGAAGTCCTGTCTTCTTAGTGAAAGGCATAAAAAACACACTCTCCAATTCAGAGAAAAATCACCTGGTTTCTGAATTTACTCACTCTTACTTGAAAAGATTGGTTTAGATATTTTCAAGTCTATCGTCATGCAATAGTTGTATGTATGCTTAAAGAGTTATTGATTGGTCTAATAATTATATATATATATATATATAATTATTAGACTATATAATATATTATTATATATAATTATATAATAATAATAATTGAGATAGACTTGAAAAAAATCTGAAATCTATCTTTTACCCGAAACTTTAGCCAAACCCAAGTCTTAACCCTAACATGTAATGGTTAAGCTTGTGGAAACCAGCTTTTTGTCAGCAAGGAGATGAGTTCCAACAAAGTGACTGCGTGAACATATTTTTGTCACCACATGAGTAAAACAAGTACACACACACACACACACACACACACACACACTTGCCCTCTTCTTCAAGTATATATAATATAATGTATATAATATAATTATAATTAATAATAGAACACATTTTATCTTTGTGTTCGGCTTTTCCATTCTTAAATACTTAATCTTGTGACTCCCTTAATATTCCAATGAGCTTTCTGAGAGTAATATCTTTTATTATGCATCATTTTAAACCCCAGAAGAAGTAACAAACATCCTAATTGGAATACAAAAGTTGTAATGTGAGTACAAACAGGATAAAATGTGCAATTAGATCTCAAACATTAAAAAGATGTTGTGAAAAATTATCATGGCTTCTCTTGTAATGGAAACATCTTGGTTGTGATTTAGATTTCACTAAAGAGCCTTTTGATTATAATATTGGCCACTCATTAATAAACCAAAGCTCTTTTAAAGGTTGAAATCTTCTCTAGTGCATTGGTATTAACATACAGTCACTATGATAAAGGAATATATGAAATATGTTTTGATATGTAAATTATATTTATGGATATGGACCATCCTGATCATTATATTTTATTTTTGCACTACAGTACATGCTGCTAGTGTAATCTGTACACATATTGGCTTAAATATCACAGTACCCGAAACTCAATCTTATTTGCCTGGAGAAATACACGACACAGCTCACTCTACAGTTCTGTTCCTCAATCAGTACAGGAGATCAGCCAAAGGGTATTCAAGAGGATTTTCAAGAGCAAAACAAACTGCCAGCTAAATCTTCTGCTGAATTTGCTGAGGCTGTTTAGGTGAAAAGGGAGTTCACTAGGGCTTCTTAATCAAAAAAAAAAACCCTGCTGTTTTGGCATTTCTGAAAAGGGTTTAACCATAGCATAGGAAGAGCGTGCACAAAATGAAATTGAAGGATAAGTGTCATACTCGGGGAGAATTGCCTTTAAGGAGAATTGGAGATTGTGCTACACAAAGGATTTTAAAGTTTTTATTAAATGAGGGCGAATTCTTCAACTATTGAGTGACAACTAACAGCAGGGTCACTAAAAAGCAAAAACATAGCTTCAAGCGAAACCTTGACATTTTGAACCTCAGTCTGTGATGTTTCCTTACAAGCTATTGAAGCAACATGGGAGATAAGTGTCTGTTTAAGCATTTAAGCTCACACCATTTTATACTTTCAAAGATTGCTAATAATGTTATAGGTTTTAGAAGTCAATCTTATTAGGGCAACTGAAAGACAACTTGTGAGAAGGTTCTTGTCGTAGTGTGAAAAAGTGTCTGTTAGGAAAATTTCAAACACCAAACACCATTTAACCCAACCCTAAAGCTCTCTAGTTCAGTGCAGGATTCTTGATATTGACATGAATGTTGAACCGATGTAAACAAAATGTCTGCATTCTAAAGTGATTTTCTCACCTTTGCATATCAATTATATGTAATATGAATGTGAATGATTATATTCTTGTTTTGGATAAGAATGTGATTTTGGGATAGTTTGTCTGCTAGCAAAAAGGTAGTGCTAAGATTTAACAAACAATTTACCCCAACACAAATACACATCTATTCAAACTAAAGGGTTGTATGTGAGGATGACTCACTTACAGATGTTATCCTGGCAGCATCTCTCCATTTGATAATGTAAAGTGAAGTGAAGCTGGACAAAATGCTTCTAAATAATAACTACAGTAGGCTAACTGTCACAATGCTTAATAGGACAATGCAAACAGCCCATTGGCTTTGTATTCTTTGTTTTCTTGAACTGTTTTTAAGACTTCAATTGTACTGAACATATAAATAAGTAAGACGGATCATACACAGAGTTGACTAACGAGAAGAAGTCCTCTGTAATCGTTTGATGACTCATCCATTTTTTCTCTGTTTTAGTCAAAGTGGCCATTTGACAGGGGTTTTCTCCAGAGAGAAGTTAAAAGGCTCTCTTTGTGTTCCCTGAACGCAGTGATTCATATGGGCCAGTTGAGAGGAGTCCTGAAATCACCCATTGTTTCTTCTGAGCAGTGGGAAGGGCAAATACTAGGTTTTTAGTAGTATGAAGACAAATCTGTATCCACTTAGATGCAACATTCTTGTAATACTTGGAGGTAATGATTTTTTTTTTTAACTGTCACTTATTTGTCGTGATCATCAATCATAATCAACCCAAATATATTAAGTTTACTATATAAAACAAATCATCAAAGTGAATTAGCTAAAAAAAGAGACGGTCTGCAATTTTTGCTTGAAAATGACTGAATGAAATTATCAATAATCAAACTTATTCCAGATTAATTTCCTGCCCATCGACATATTGATTAATCAACTAATTGTTGCAGCTCTATAGGGACAGTTTAGATCTGTGATCCTTGAGCTGTTTAGCCCATTAATGGATTAAAATGCAGCCATGTCTATTTTATGACCAAGGTGAACAGTTCAACCAATGAGTTTTGCTTTGAGATAATCTTAGATCTTGGCACATACAGTATTTTTAGAGGCCCAAGTGACGTTAATGTATCTGGTGTTTTAACAAGATAAATGAAAAATAACATATTTCCGTGTAACAGTATGTTGTTACAATCCCTTTGTCCTTATACTCCTTATGACTTAGCACTTAAAGATCAAGAGTCATAATTTACCTCTAACAAGACCAAATAAATGCCCAAGAATCTGGTAAAACTTTACAAAACTTCCAGTTGAACCCACCCTGAAATCAAGCAAAAAATAATCACACACCAGTAACAGAAAAAAATCGTCAGCCCTAGCTCTAGTTATTAAAACCATGATGCCTCAAATCTCCTGCCGTGGCAATGATTGGCACTACACAGCATCCTCATCTCCCCTACACCACCACTGCATCTCCACTGACTGAGATTCAAAGAAACCCAGGAGCCACAAGTGGACAGATGGGGTCATCACATGAGACGCTGCTGGCATCTCATCAGCTCACACAAACATCAACTCTGCTTCGTCAGAGGCAGAAAAATTCATCGGAAAAAACATCAGAGGCTTCTCTCACTTGAATATGTCTTCCACCTCTCTGCTATCTTTTGATTTTGACTGAGAAAGACCTCCACGGTTACTCTGTGACTGTTAGGAGCTGCCTGTCTGCTACCCGCTCACCCTAGCATTTTCCCAGGCTGATTCTTTTGTCCTGGGACGTCACCTCTCCCCCTCTACACTCACTTTTGCAGTTTTCGCCTCTTTTTCATTGCTTAATGCCTTCCTAGTACCCTATGAGGTGTACTAGGAGTAGATATTAGATTGGCTATACAGTTTGATTACACATGATTATGTTTCGGTATTGATATGGTTAAGTTTAGGCTAGGTCTCACATGTCTGTTTTCTCTTCCCTCCTTCCGCTTTAACATTTTAAAAACACATTTAATAGGATGGGATCAAAAGAAAAGGATCTATAGATTTTGACATGTGCAAATCACTTGAAAGCTGTTGAGGAAAATTGACTCAACTGGTAACACTATAAACACATAGAAGCGTGGAAGTCAGATTAACTTGCAAGGTGCAAGCAAACTTTCTCAAATGTGCTTGTCGGATGGTCAAATTGGAACAACTATAAATACTTTTGATTTTTGATATGGAACACGTATTGGATGACTTTCAATCAACTAAACTAAATCTTGAACCCTGAATCTTAAAACCTACAATTAGCTGGTGAGGCTGAGGAGTGCATTTATACTCTCTCATCCTTGAATGTGTAGAAAGGAGTGAGAAACTGCTAGATTACCTCTTGGCTGAAAAAATGCTTCCTGCCTCCTACTGAATAAAAAATTGTGTCATTGTTTATTTAATCTTATGGTTTTGGGTGTTAGAACACCGTTATGTCATTCAATCTTAATGGGGAACTTCCACTCCTTGCTGACTGTGTGTATAATAAGCTTCATAAATAATCTCAAGTCCAACTTGATTCTGAGGCACTTGAATAATATAATAAAAATGCATTTATTCTTATGGTATATGCATATTTCATTACAATACTGCATAGTATCTGCATATTTTCATGAAGATTCTGCATGTTCCTCCACCATGTGAGCGGTTTAAATTGCACATGTGCACGTGTCTGCAAAATGTTCTTCGATTTCAAAACCAACTCAAAATTGTTAAGTAGAAGATCCAGATGTGTTGAACTGATTATTATTCCTTTGTTGAAACTACGAGCTCTCTTAGTCTATATTTGTGCTCTTCTGTTCAGTATTCTGTATCTGTGCTTTCCCCTCCTCCGCTGTCACAAGACATTTCCCCCATAGGAACGATTAATGTGTAAATGTTATTGTCCTGGCTTCTGTTCAGCTCATACACTCGCAGCTGCCTGAACCACCTGATGATCAAGAAATCCCCAAACTGTGATTTTACAGGCAACTGTAAAAGAAGTACATTTATCATGGGCAGTTTTAATCTAGGATTAATCTTGCTAGCCAGACCTATCTCCACAGCACTGTGCACCATGTGCTAAAGAAAGGTCTAGCTCCACACATTATCATTCTGGAATAGGGAAAAAAACGCTCTGATTTGTTTGTATTTCTTTAAACCAATTACAATCATCTTGGGCGGCAATACAAACCGGATGTAGCAACAGTGCCCTTGCAAAATAGATAAATTTGCAGACAATGGCGGGCTTATACTCATAGTCAATCTACAGGTGGAATATGGTGCACTTAGATTTGTGCAAAAGTGTGTTAACTCTCGCAAGACTCGTTGCCTGACGACCTATCCTAAACTTATTGGTGAAATATACAGGATTAAGAGCAGTAATACAACAGCAAACAACTATTTGCGATGTAAAAATATAGTGGAGTGCCAGCCTGTTGTCATTCCCAGGGTGTCAAATACCAAGAGAAGGGTATTCAAGACCGGTGTTCGTTTCCCAAAGTGTTGTTGAGTTATTTTGAAGTTACGTGTTTTTAGTACTTATGTTAATTTGTTTACATTTTACTTAGTTTACATCGTTTATACTTAGTTTAAATTTTGAGCCCAACCATGTTGTTTTCGTAGACCTAACTTGGTGGTTTTGTTGCCTAAACCTAAGCAAGGTTTTTGGGTTTTAATTCAAAATCACGTCTTATATTTGACTGTAATGGTGGATCATAGTTTGATGTGCTGGACTACCCAGTGTATTAAAAAGTGATGCCAAGGGGTCTGACCCGGTGCTAGTATGTGACAAGTTGGGAGCATCAGAATGTGATGAATTGGGACGAGAACGTGTTTGGAGTGATGTCTACCATATATGAATAGTTCAATTTCACATTACACAAAGGAGCTACGCTATGTTGTTCAAGATCACTAAATCATTAACAGTGAACATTTTTTCATGGAAGAAATTAAACAGTGTACTTTTCTCTATTAGTAGGGGTCATAACTGCATTACTTGATCCATTAGCAATGCAAAATAATATTAAAAGCACTCATCTTTCAGGATGAGTTAATTCTTTGGGTTTTTTCAGGTTGTATTAGATGGGCAGTATCAGGATGAAATCAGTTAATAAAAGGAACTTTTCAGTACTTTTGTGCCAGTGTCAGGTGTAAGTGTATTATCAAACATCACTCATCTGGCACACAATTACAGAAAAAAAATATGAAAACATCCTAAAAATCCTACATGCCTCAGGTCATTCAGTACATGACGTAAAAGCACAATGCAAATGTTCCCTTTCTGTGCAGCATTTGGAAAACCATTAATTGTTAAACGCTATTAACTAATAAACACATACACAAGGCAAACCCACTCACACACATACTCACTCTGCTGGCTGGTTAGTTCTTCTTCCTTGTAAAAGTATTCTGTCAAGCAGCTTGTCCTGAAACAAGCCACAAAGGAGAATGAAATGTGATGTTTGAGTTTTACTTTCTATAACAACCAGCTCAACGTCATAATAGCTGCTCAGATTCTGACCAGGACACAGACCCAAATATAAAATTACATAAAAACTGGGCCCTGAAGGTAATTCAATCCAAAATGGAGATTTTACGGTGTAATGAGGCTTTATTGTCGTGAGCTGCCATTAATTTTCATTGCCAACAACCATTTGAAGACACTTGAGTTTTCGAATTTAACATGCCAGTGGCCCAGTTGGGTTGGGTGAGCAGGATATGCGCAACTCATAAGAGAACTGACCATTTTGAGCAGCTCAGTCATTAATTCAAGGTAGTGGCTTGTTTTTGCTCTGGTGAATTGTGAAAGCGAGATTTAACAAATCATACAAAGGAAATTGTCTTGTCATGTTGGAGCACTGTTACTGTGAGCATGCAATCAAATCAGTAAGCCTGGTAGAACCAGCAGAATCTGCATTTGTGCAAAACTCATGAATTCACTTTGTTAATCTTTTACAAAGCAAATTAATGATGGACATTTCTGAAAAATGAGCCAAACTTTTCATTTACATCTTTGTGCACAGTGAGACCTGTCGTTGTAAAGCCTACAGCAGAGACAGAAGGATTTATGAGGCAGCAACGAGCTGTAGAGTTGCTTTATTAGCTGGCAGACATCTTTTGTGGGCAGGTGCTCAGCCGTGTTTTTACTGCCATTGCTCTCCTCCTCCTGCTCCTCCCCCATCCCTCATCATTCTGGCAAACCCTTGAGTCCTTGTCAAGGACAATGGTAAGTCTCTCTCATTAATGGGTACATGTGCACAGACACAAGAAAAGGATGCAAAAGATGCTTCCTGATACATGTTGACTTTCATCAAATCTGTGCTTCTAAAATAATTAAAAGACTAAAGACAAAAAATCAGACCAAATGCAACCAGTTTCTCACAAAGAAACACAAGTGGTTGAGACAGATTTTGACTCACTGAGAATATGTCTGTTTCAAGCCCTTGTGGAACATCCAGCACCCAGTTTCTTTCTCTGTCCTTTGAGGCCCTGTGCTGTGCAATTACAATTTCACTTGTGTTTTTAGTTTTACCTCAGATTAAGAAGTGATGTGGAAACATAAGTCATACGTTTTTCACAAACATGTGTGGCAAATGAAGTACAGACGTTATGGTTAAAGATAGACAACAAATTTATTAAAGGAATGGTTCAAAAGGAATATTACATTTTAGGAAATATTCACTTTCTTACCAAGAGTTAGATGACAAGTTCGATACCACTCTCAAGTCTGTACATTAAATATGTAGCTGGAGCAAGCAGCAGGTCACCTTATCTTAGCATCAAGACTGTCCAAAGGTAACAAAAGATAAGTACAGCTCCTTAATCTTTAATCTATTTGCTCTAAAAACATATCTTGCATGTTTGATCTGTTAATAGAACAAAGTGTCTTGGCCCAGACCATTCATTTCCCATGACTGGTTGCACGCATTGTACAAACTACAATACATCTAAAACTCAGCTGTCCATCTGCTCTCCTGCTCCCGCACCAGAGATCACATCACCTCCTAGTCCTTCAAAACCTCCACTGGCTTCCCATACGGCAAAGAGAACAGTTCAAAGTTATACTCATAACATACAAAGCCCTTCACAACGTAGCCCCTTCATACCTTTAGGACCTCCTGCATCGACACGCTCCCAACCGCAACCTCAAATCCGCCGACGCCTTACCCCCCCCTATTCTGTCCAAGCAGCGGACCTGGGGGGACAGGGCCTTCTCCATTGCTGTCCCCTCTCTCTGGAACTCCCAGTTCCAGAGCACCTAAGACATTCGTTGGCACTCGCCACTTTCAAAACTGCACTTAAAACTCACCTATTTAAATCTGCTTTTCACCTGTGATGCTAATTATGTTTTTGTTTTGTTTCTTACTGTTAAAATGTCATCTATCTGTCTTGTTTATGTTGTTATTGCTTTATTGTTTCTGTTTTTACCTTGTAAGGTGCCTTTGAGTATCTTTTATATATACAAATAAAATGTATTGTTATTATTATTACTACAGAAAGCCTAAAACCACGGATCAGTTTCCACTTTGAAGTATGGGGTACCTGAGGTAATGCTAATTAACATAGCTAAATCTTAAATGACTCAGCATTTGCATTCTGTAATTCAAATCATGCATTTTATTTAATGATGAAAGAAAGGTGTATATAAAGCTGTCTTTCAGCGCTGTTCACTTAATTAAGGTGGATACTTTTAAAAGGAAATTAACATGAGATGAACTGTAAATAGTAAATCATGGAGCTAAAACTTTATAACCGGCGAAGGAATGAGGAAACTCATCACCCTATTAGTTTATTGCCTTATCTTTAGGGTAATATAAACCAATTGCTTCAGGTCCAACGTTGTCACCCTTTGTGAGGAGGTTGTGCTTGCCAAATGAGGTGGTAGGTCCTACTGTGCACTCTCAATTGTCTGTGGACAAGCAGCAATAAGAGTTACGACTCCTCTTGGTGGGTCAGCGTCTCGGTTAAAGTTAGTTTAAATGTTTATGGTCCCAACGAGACATTGCCTTGCAAACCTAAAAAGCTCATAGAATAATGAACACTGTTCAATAATAAGTAGCGAGAGAAGAAAAAACTGATGATGCAATGGTCACATTTGATATATGTTTTTATTACTTTTTTGTTGGATAGAGTACAGGGGAGATTGATATTCTTTAATGAACAGCCTAATCTTTAGCAAAACATCTCGCAAACACAACACAAACACTAAAAACATTATTTATAGTGTTGGCAGGCCTCAAAGGTGCAGTCAAAACCTAAATACTGTTTTGTATTCCCCCACATGGAGGACCATGGAACCATATATCACAACAAGACCAGAATATGTGAAATGACCTTAACATTGTATAGGTTATAAAGTGACAAAAAGGAAATATGGCAAATATGCATGGGTAACTTACTATTCCCAAAGCCTTTTCAGCAAGTAGGCGTCGCTCAGTTGTCAGGTAACCACGAGCCAGATGACATCTGGAGCTCAAAAAGGCCATTCCATCCAGCTCCAGTGACTACCCTGAAACAGACATGATCTCCTCCCCATACTCTATGCAACCACCTGTTACCACGTGACCAAAGTTCTTAACTTGCATCAGGAGAAGACACCAGGATACCAACAAAGCTTTGGGCATAGCTAATAAGTGAACTACATGTTTAGCATATTTTATCATAAAAATGTGTTTCCTATGAATAAAAAAACTGCATTAAAAACAGCGTGCATGTGGGGGTTTTGGTAAGTTAAATGTTTGCAGCGGTTGGTCATTACTGGGCCCTCAATCTCAGGTGCCTTCAACCATTTATAAATAATATTTAGATATTTTCCAAGTAAATGTCAGAAAATGATAGATTGAGTTGAGGTTTTAAGGGATTTCCTTTGCTTAAAGGTTCTCTTTACAGGAATTAGTATAGCAGCAAATCTTTGCAATATAAAGATGTAATGGGCAGAGAATGAAGTCACTCTCTGTCTGTGCATGTTTTTATCCGAGACTAGCTCACTGTTCTTCACTGCACTCATACGTTGACGGCGCAGAAATGTAGCGCCTAGCTCCAGGTAAACACTGTTAGCTCTGTCAATTACCGCTGTAAGAATCGTTAGCTGTGAGCTGCTGCCGCAGTCGTCGCCACGTTTCAGATCCGATGTGGAGGCACTAGATATGCTAAGAATTTCAAATGTAGCACCTTTAATGAGATGAGTTATTAGTCTACTGGTAACATGTGAGAAAGTGATTTAAATCCAGCTAACTTTACTTTTTTGTTTACAAAGTAACTGAAAATGCTGCTGGGCCAGTATGAGAACCTGCTAAGACATTACAAGACTTTGTGTGTTACCTTCTCCTGTCGGGTTCTTGTAAACCATGCAAGCATGTGTTAGCCCCATCGGCTGTCTCTGGGGGGTCAGTTTGCTAAGTAGTAAACCTGTGTTCTGTCAGGTGTCATTAACGTCCAGCGGGACTGTGAGGGGACCTGTCACGACTAGGAGTAATGGATGTCTTCTCCACTGATTGCTAGCAGGGATGGAGTCAGCACAACCAGCAAATTAGAAGTGACATCTTGATGGAGGCAAAGCAGGAGGCGCAGCTGGTCACTCAACATAGATGGAGGAAGGGTAAGCTCGGAAAGTAGACGAAAATAAGGAGAAGAGATAAAAGGAGAAGAGAGGTAAATCCAAACGCAGACAGAGTACATCATAGACTCCTTCAAAGGATTGATAAATAGTGAAGCCTATATACATTGGCAATTTAATAACTGCCCTTTTCAAGAAATGACATCGTGAGCATTGACACCAGAAGGGTTGGCTAGTGCCTTCTCCTCTGCTCTTCTTGAGCAGCTGGGGTTGAGAGCCTTGCTCTGAATCAAAGTTACCTTTTAATGGATGATAAGCAGACATAATGAAACTGTGAAAGAATTGACGTCATCTTTGCAATGATAGGTTTGTTGTCATGCTATTGTGAGAGCATAAGTAATATCTTTATTCTATGAGGTTCATTACACTTCATCATCGGTGTTGGAGGGCGGCAACAGCGTTGCAGTGGGCAAAGGATTACTGTAGTGTCGCCGCAGCAACTGCAACCAACCAAGCAACAATCACAGAAACATCCTCAATAACTTCAGGCTATGTAATAACACACAGAACTAACAACATCAAGGGAATCAATGTGTCACTCAGCAGCCTCAGGGTGAGATGAGCACAGGAGCTGACATTATGAAATGGATTAGATTTGAGACCAATTAAAAATGAATTGCTCGAAATGAGCGCTGACCCTCTCGAATTGGATGCCAGTGATCTCATTAGGCTGGTCCCTCACTCAGTGCGAGCCAGCAGCTGGAGAACAGGCCCGCCTGACACACTGTCAGAGAGGGAGAAAACCCAAAGGGCGGCTGACTGCAATGGGCTGAGAATCATGTCTCCTCAAGATAAGTGGCATGTGTGAGACATACTGTGTATTTTTTTGTACATGTTTTTTTTCTGTCTGCATGGATTGATCTTCTCCTCAGACTGTGCATGTCTGTATGTGTATAAGTGTGTGAGTGTTCTTACTGTCTGTGCACCTCTGCATGAATGTATATACTGATGTAATTTGTGCATAAAGCTATGTGTGGATTCAATAGCCAGTCTTTATAATTATATTTCTTAAAGTCCGAGTGTTCAAGCATGTGAATGCATGCTAAATTATTTTTCAAACAGCAGGCTTTCTGCAGGCTTAGATCCTGAGAGGGACAGGCTGAGGAAGGCTGGATTGTCTGTACAGGTTGTGCAAACCATCCAGGTAGCAAGAGTTGGATCTACCATTGACTGTGACAAGGCAAAGTGGTCAGGGTTCCAATACAAGTACGCGGAAAGGAGGCTAGATCCCCTGTCCTGTGCAGTTTAGTGTATTCTCTCCTTTTTGCGTTTTTTGGTGGATATGCGGCCGTCTCATGCCACTATTAAAAGTATATCCAGTAGCACTTTCTTCCTGCCACGAGGGTTTTGGCAACAGACCGGTCTTTGGCTACCCTTTTGTGAAGTGCTTTTTGCAGGTGGTTAGGAAACAATACCCAACAATGGTGATATGTTCCTCCTCCCTGCAGAGTGAACTGCCATTGGTGCTTGAGGCCTTGTGAAAAGATCCCTTTGAGCCTCAGGAGCACTTCCTGACGGTGTTGTCTTTTAAGACAGCTTTGCCCTCAGCTAAGAGAGTGTGTGAATTAACTGCCCTGTTTGAGCATTCCAGTTGCTTGCTGCTTCATGGTGACCATGGGCTACCCTCAAACCAAATCCCTCCTTTGAAAGAACTTAAGGAGTTCTTTCAGGTCAAGGGTTTTACAGCTGGATGCTATTTGTCTTCCATCGCATGTAAGGGACAGGGAGGCAAAGTGACATCTGCTTTGCCTCCCTGTGTTAGCATGTTACGTTGAACGCACGGGCCCCATCAGACGCACTGAACAGCTGCTCCTGTGCCCCAGGGATGGTTATGGCTGGCTGGTAAAGCCCTATTCAAGAAACAACTGGCGGAAAGATTTAGGAGGTGCAGAAGTTTAGTTTTCGCTTAGACCAATTGTATTACAATATGCTGAAAGTTTATTGAATGATTGCCCAATTATGCCAATAATGTCTATGCCAGTTTTAAAACACATATTTCTAAGAGTAAAAACACAGCTATTCACTTTATTAGAGTACCGTTTCCCAGTTCTGCTCAATAAATTCCTTGTCCCTCATCAGTGTCCTCATCTCCATCACCACAGCCAATCCCTTTCCCATAGCCTCACTCCAAATCGTGAGCAATTAGCTGCTTTCCATCTCGGCAGACTGTGTTTTAATTGGTCATTAAGTGTTTGAGGCCTACATTAGTGACAGTGACTTTATCACAGGGAGGAAATTAGCTGATGTATAGAGAGAACAGAAAAAAAGAGACTCAGTGGACGAGGACAGATGGTAATAGATATAGAAAGAAAAAGGCAAATGAGTGATGGATGAATCATACACTATGTCTGGTATTCAGCCAGTCTCTCCTTTTATGCCCTAGTGACACTGTGATCTCAGGGCCAAATGTGGCTTGCATGGATCCCTTCTTAATTGATACCCTCACTTACAGTAGAGAGAACATGCTTTGAAAGTTTGATTAGTTTCGGAATTGAGTGGCAGTATATCTCTGAAAGAAAAATCCACCCAAAAACAAAAAGAAACTCAACTTCACAAGCACTTTAATCATAATGTATGAATAAAGTGTAAGGTTGTACGATTGATTCAGAAAAACATTCAATATTTTCAACATAAAATTGAGAATTGGTATTTAATCATTGTAGTAAAAATATTGACATTAAAAAAACAATGAAACTGCACTCTTATTGCAGTAAAGGTTTGTCTGGACTGGGTACCTGCAATCACCCCAGATAAGGACATGCTAATTACATTTTTGGGTGGATTTTCTCCCTTAAGATTTGTCCAGTAAAGACCATCTGGGGTCCCCTGTGGATTTTTCATGTGGGACCAGGGACTGATGGACACGTCTGTGTCTCCTGGGAACGCACTTAATGCACTTCCAAGGTCGTCTGCTCTCACTCTAAGTAGCACAGAGTGGAAAAAAGCCCTGACAGCATCACTGGCCCAGCGGAACTTGCATAAGATGGTTCCTCCTCCTGGTAGCATGGGGCCATTAAAAATGGATAGATCAATATATAAGAATACACGCACCTCTGGCTGTCTATGCTAATTCAGAGAGCTAGAGGAGAAGCAAAGGATAACAGAGGGAAGCAAAGGCGAAAGGACAGGGCAGTGAAAGTGTAGTTAAGGAGTTTATAAGGGGAGCGGTAAAGGAAGGGAGAGGATGAGGGACATTATAAGGAAAAGAGGACGAGTGTGAAGTTTCTTGGGAGATAGAGGGATCAGAGGAGCAATTGAGTTTAAAGAGGTAAACACAACTGCAGCTTCAACCATGTACAAAGGTTATCAAAAATACTGCCAGAACAAGAGACACGCAGTCGTGTCTGTCGTCGGTTCATTTTCCGTAAGCAGTGCAGCGTTACAATCCCAGCACAGCACAAGCCCTTTCCCTCTTTTCTGTGGACTTAAAATTAAGCTATCGGCACATTACGACGTCTGGTGAATCCGTATTGAAGGGTAGTTCATGTCTTTTGAAGTGGGGTTGTATTAGCTACTTATCCAAAGTCAGTGTATTACCTACAGCTTTCATAAAGTCAAAATATTGATCATCTGCATGTTGATGCTGTCCCATTTACACTCATAATATCAGATGAAGCTTCCCATAGTGGCCCTTTCAAAGATGTAAGTTTTGTCCATTACATTTTTATTTGTTTATCTTTATAAATCTACATGTTTTGTTCACAGGTTTAGAGATGATGTTCCTCTGCATCTTATAGGGATGTACTCTACAGTTGTCCCACTACTAGTTTGTGTTATTCTGGTCTTTTTAAATGTTTTGAAAAAAATTTAAGGAAAGCTCAACAGAACTAACCCATGTATTATCATATGAATTGTAGGAAATAGAAAGACTACGAAGACTGCAGTCTAACAAACTATTCGTAGATAGGAGGTAATAGTCATTTTACATTTTTATTGCCTCATAAATATTCCTTGTACAGTTCATGAATAACTTGCCCTGTATTAATAGTCAGTAAAAGATCAATTAACATATCAGTCAGAAGGCCCAGAGAGATTTTTGACCAGCCATCATTTTGAAGTCATAATCTTCTCTTAATGATCTTGTCAAAATCTCTATTTGCTTGCCTGGTTTGAACTTTGACCAGTTGGGTCAATTCTAATGTGAATTATTAAATATATTCCCAAGTTAATTATAATTATAATTCCGTGACAAAGGCCAAGAGGTATTAAGAGAAATCATGAACTATCCTTATTAGACAGACATTTGGTTGTTGATCAGACACTTCGTTGTGCAACCCTGTTGTATAATGACAATAATTAATTTGTAAATGAGTCAAATTCTCAACATTTTACTATAGTTGTGGCCAAGAAACAAATCCCAGATGCAAGGCCAAGGCATACCAGTCCATGTCGTGGTAGAAAATTAAGTTAGTCTGTGTGAAATCTATATTGGCACTATACATTTCAATTGGAAAGAGAAGTAACACTCACCTCCTGAAAAATGTGATTACGCACCAGGCATGGAGAAGTTTAATTGTACAATAGTGCCGATAACAGGGATTTCCAGAGAAATAAGTCACATCTGTTACAACAACAACAACAACCTTATTAAATCTAGGCACAGGAGCTCCTACTCTTCATCCAAGTTTTCCATATTTGTTTCTTTCCAGTCATGGAGTTGCATTGAGCCAAACATATATGGAACGATTGAATCATGCCTATCAATTAAATCAAAGACTGCCTGACAGAGAATTTGAAAACAGCGTGTACAAATAAAAAATAAATTACATGCTACGCTGTCCACCGCAGTAGTACTTATGTTTGGCGCGAAAGTGGTGCCCGCACCAGCTCACACACAATGCATAGGCGCGTAACGACACAAATATAAATCAGGCATAAGTCAGCCTAACACTACTATAATGATGACATATGAAGAAAACGTATACCAATCAATTTCAAATAGAGCCTCTCAAACCGCTGTGTCTTGTTACATTCCGACATATCTGTTGCCCCTGAGCGTAGTTGCAGAAGCATTATATTTCATCATGTTCTGTCTTTTACTGTATTCTGTTTGTTTTACAAACCATCTCATATAATATTGCCTGAGCCTTGAAAATCAATGGTATTCCAGTGGATAGTTTTAATGAATTTGGCCTGGTCTACAAGGGTACATAAAACATTTTTAAAAGACATAGTGACAGCTAAAAATGAAGTAGAAAACCCCAATTTAAATGCATTGTGCTTAGTTTGAGATTTGTTGTTTATAGCACTGTATAAAAGTATATAATTTAATAGAAATAGTTTGGAGCAGGAAAAAGGCAATTATCTGCACATACCCCTCCCCTGCAAAAAAAGACCAATAAATGTGAATGAACAAACTGGATAACTGTTGAACTGAACATCTAAGTCTAAATACTAATGACTAAATAAATAAATCTGGATCCTTGAACATCAAAATCAAAGTGATAAACAGGCCTACCTAAATACATAGCATAAATCTCAAGCTGACCATCAGACTAACCCTTACAAAATCTAGGTGAGAGCCTTTTTAATTCTTTTAGAAAGAGAGAAGTAAAAGTGAAAGGTTTCTCACCACTACATCAGCTGGAGTTTAAAATGTGTTTTACCTCTGTTGGCTACTTTTGCATTTACTCTTAGAATTTCATCACAAGTAAGAAAACATCCTGAAGTGTGATTTGATGGATTACAATGTTTGAATATGTTCTATTTATTTCCAATGGGCGATGCGCTGTTCTGTTGCTTTTGTTGCGCGTCCCGTTACATTGTTGTCCGTTGACAAAGAACGGATATAGTGTTGCTTAATATTATCGAAAGATAACTTTTCTTGTGAGAAATAAGGTGAAAACGGCTCAGCTATGACATAATACCACTTGTATGATGTTTAACAGGACCGCAAAAGTTTTAGCTCACATTTTCTATCTCTATCGCCGGAAAGATTCATGTTAAAATTTTTCCTGAAGTGGAGAAAAAACGATCTCTGATGAAGTCTATATTGAAAATGTCACTCAAAGTCTGTAATGCATTTATGTCTTGAGCGCACTTGCAAGGTTGCGACACTCGTGGTCACACATTCAGACACAAGATGAAAACAATATCAGTGTTGCTTTTGCAGCTGGTAACTACAGGCTATTTCAGTTTGGATTTCTAGTCCAAGACAAGGCATGAATGCTCTAGAAGAAAAACATCCTAAACCAGCTGAAAGTTCCATTGTGTAAATTAAAATAAAATAAATAACTTCATTGTTCTCTTCATATTGTGGTAGCCACGCTTCAAACAGCAAATATGGCATCCGAAAATACGAGTTCAGAGGATGTCATATAGTCCAGGAAACATTTTTATAGTGTTTTAGCTGACTCGGGTATTCTGACTTATTCATTCAAACCACACAACTGAAGAAATGCAGTGGAGAGAGGCAAAGGCTGTGGCTGCATTAGCTGTGCAAGAGGATATGGTATAGGGGAACCCTTGACGTCAGAAGCTTACACGCAATGCATCTTGCTACATTTAGGCACTCCTGGCACAGATCCGCGAGCAGGAAAACTCAGCTTTCACTGTCAAAATAGCACCGGAATTTATTGTGTCAATTGCTCTAAGTTTACATCCACATAAAAGGTGCCCAAATATTCACTTTCACCAAACCTGTTTTATTTGCTTGTGACAAAGATAACTGAAGTTCTGACTTGGTGTTGTCATGTGTCCAATTCATGCCAAAAAAACTGGTTTGTAATGTGTAACAAAGCATAATCTACAATTAAAAACTCCTTTCATAAGATGTCACTGGGGATATTATCACCTGCAAGTATTGCATCACAATCATACTCACAATAAAATATATTACTTTATACTGCACCTGTTGTGATGTAGTTTGAAAAAGCCGCTTTTGAAAAAATCTCTTGCTTTTCAACTCACTTACAGTATCTTTCACAAACAGGCACACATTTCCTTTGATGGTGCCAACACAAGGAACTTTCTGTCAACGCACTTACTCTGATTTCTCTGTGGTTTAGACTAACTCATGTTTTGAGAACATTTTGTTACGTAAGGATGATGGTGATGATGATGAAAATGGCGATGATGATTGTGGTTGCGAGTATTTGATACAACACACACTAACAACCATGGCAAGGGGAAAGCCACCATCATCATCATCATCATCCTGACCTTCACGGGACTAAAATGAAATACAATAGCCTTGATTCTGAGCACACATTCGCAATCAAAGCCCATGATTTATTTTGAGTGACATATCATTCATATGGGAGTGTGAATGTGCAGATTGTGGGTGATGCAACCAGCCTGCAAGAAATGCTTCCAGTCTCTTGCTGTAGCTGAAGATGTACAGCAACATAGTGCTTCATACTTTGTGTCCATAATAAGATGTTTCCTAAAATGCAGCTCAAAGGAGTGTTTGCTGAGCACCTTAGTGAAACCATTGAAGCAATGCCAGTTTAGTTGTTGATCCATCAGCTCAGACAATTGATGAAAAGGTTTAGAGTTATGCTGTTGCAACAGTATCTTTTGGGGGTTAACCGTTAATATAATAGTATAAAGTATATTATATAATAATTAAAGGCAGTGGTTGCGTTGGAAATTCTTGTAAGCTAGTAAAAATTCTGTTCTATCTATTATTACTCGTCATTTAATTATTTTTTTTATATATAATAAGACATAAAGGCGTATTTAATGGCGGAGTATGTGATTGTAATCCAATACACTTTTTGTCAAATATAGCGAATATCTCCTCACAGTATGCTGGCTGTTCCTATTGTGTGTGCAACGGAAAACAAATGTGTTCATACACTGCCCTGGCTCTGTAAATGGAAAACAAACAAAGTGGACCGAGCCACTAGGGCTGTACTTATTATCTTTTTTTCTTTTTTTTTTACATTCAAAGCTTCTATTTAGGTTTTGAATGAAGTTTTGCTTTTCTGTTAATAGGGGTGCAAGCCTTCCTTTGTGTGTGTTACAGCTAGTAGGAGAGCAAAGTTTTTAACAGCAGTGAACATTTTGTTTTTAAAGGCTGAACGGCAACAAATATGTATTGAGGCTGGATTTTAGTTTTGAATATTGGAAATAATCACATCTATCTTTTTTCAGTACATTTTGAGTTTCTGAGACAGCGGTACACACCACGGTGGCAGCACTCACAGTACCCTTTAGATTTTTCCTTCAAAAAAGACAACTTCTGTTTGAAGGCAAAAGATCAGAGATTGGGAGCATTTTGATTGCCTCTCAACGGCTCTCAACATGTCGACGGCGAGCCAACAGTACATAGCTAAGCTAACTGCACTCACAGTGCAAGCTATAGCGAAAGTGCTGGCAGAGCTAACAGAGTAAAGCTGATAGGGAACTGGATGGTGGTGCTATGCTTCCATGACGACGCTTTCAGTCGGAACATCATTATCAGCCGTAACCACCTTATGAGAGCAGTGCAGAGCAGCAGCCGTGAGCTAACCAGTGGTGCACGCTCACATAACACCAACATGCACCAGAAGTATATGCGGACAGCCCAGCTATGTCAACACATACTTCATTCTCTGCTCAGGTAGACATTACTATACCTTTAGCAAATAGTTGTTACTGCTATAGTTATTATTTTACAGCTCCTTTAACGATTAATTAGGTAACAAAAATCATCTAATACACACATATATATATATATATATATATATATATATATATATATATATATATATATATATATTTTTTTTTTTTTTCAAGAAGCCTAGTAGTAGTAACAACTTCTGTGTAGCCAACAACTGTCAAATCAAATAAAGAAAGTACACATCAATTATATTTTAACAATATTTATTCTCAGTTTTCAAATTGAATTGGATGGATTATAAATAATACATAGAAATACATAAATAAATGTTCTTCTCATTTCAAGTAAAATAAGGGCTGGATTAAAGAATAACTGACGTGTTGGGATTCTGATCATATTGGGCTCTTAGGTTTATTTTCTTTGTCTTCATTTCAGATGTGAGTGGGTACGTTTGCTCAAAAGAGTTGTGATTTGTCTCGTAGTGGTGCTTCATATTACCGCTTTTAATAATCGTCATGGTCTCTGAACATATGAGACACACTGGTTTTAAACTGTCCGTGTGAAGGATTCACCGATAAGAGTCTGTTCATTATTGGTTAAAGACTCTGGTCTCTCTGACATCATGTGAAATAATTTCTCTGACTCACGTAATTATTCTCCTAGTCCTCGTTCTCAGTCCTTGTCTCCCCCGTGTGTGTGTACATCTCACTCAAGTCAGGAAACTTGTCAGAATACCCATATTTGATTGGCTGAGATGCATCACGTGATGTGATTTACGCCGCTGAACAAGTGCCGTAAAGGCTGTGTACTGATTATATTTTGCTTTGGGAATGAACGAGCAGAGAAGTTGAACCTGACCCAATTGAGGGGGACTTCGTGTTGCCGTTCAGACCGGTGAGTACAACAACAAACTCAATGAACTCACTCTCCAGATGAGAACGTCAACAACCACTGCATTGTATGATTGCTTAAATGTTGTCTAAAAACTGTGCAGTGATTTTTAATTAGAAATTATCATGTGGCCTTAGACATTTCATGAGAAATTATTGACTTTCATGACAATATTTTCCAATGTTATTGCCCCAAGAGCTCATTACAGTTGCTTTGGAAGAAGAAAAGATGGCTGAATTCCATTTCGGTACTTGGGTTTCATGGTCCTAGTATTGTGTAAGCTGGCTCACTGTCCAATGCAGTCAAGTACAGTGACAGGTGATACAGACTTTGACTGTACTTCATAATGACAAATGTACAAAGATCTTCTATTTGACCAGTGTGTATTGGTTTGACTCCACCATCCTCACATCTCTTTCATTTCTCTCTTGCATTGTACCTAGGAGGAGAGAAAACAAGCAAGGAAGAGACGCAAGAGGAGGCACAAGATGCCCAGGCTGGCCACTCCTAAGAGGAAACTGTTCATCCCCATGTGCATCCTCTGATCTTGGGCGTAATGCACCAAAATAAACATAAACTAGCAGAGGAATGAGGTCACTACCAGTTTCTAGAAATGTTGGCATTTTGTTTGGCTGATAGTTTGTCAGCAAATGACAATTCATTTTTATTACTGCTTAACTATTGACATAAAAGTTGCAGACATTAAAACCCCAGAGACACAGAATTAAGGAAAGCAATCATTGTTTCCCTTACGATTTCACAAAATTTGCAGGCAAGCTCAGCAGTTTAAATAAAAGAATAACCATTTTAATAATTACATCACAGAAAATTATTATCAGCTTAAACACAACAGATGGCCAATTACTCATTTCGTCGTTAAGGAGTGAGATGCTATATTTTCATCACATAGAAGTCAGGGAGGTTGAAATGATAAGCCTGCGGGAACAGATATCTTGGTAACACTTTATAATAACTACACACTATGAAGCATTAGTTAAGTATGAGTATGAGTAAACACATTTGTAAAGCATTGTTCCTACATTAACACTCATTAATATGCAATTCATAACAGTTATAAATGTTTTATTCTTGATTAATAAGCTTGTCTATTATGTGTTTCATGATTGTGTTTTCATACTTTATAAATGATGGATTCCCCATTTGTAAATGAAGTATTATATATATTACAAACCAATTATTAAGGAGTTGTAGATGATTGATAAGATCATTTATAACATTTGTAAATGTCTGGAAAACTGGAGCTAACCAGGAGCTTTGCATATTATTTTACATTTACTTATTTAATTATTCATTTATACCGAGCATATCAATCTCATTCACTCCACTCATATGAACAGATAAATGATCATCTAACATTGTCGTTATCGTACAGTTAGCCATCTGTCACCTGGATTTCTCTATTTACAACGGAGGTAACGTGTTAGCGTGCGCCTGTCTCAGGACCTCTAGTGCTAGCTGGAAGGCTAGCTAGATACTCATCGTCAATAATGTGTCCGTGCCAGCAAACTAAGAAACATGCTGACGGACATTGGAAGCCCGTCAGCAGTCATTCTTTCTGGCCCGGGTCCGCGCGCCCTTTCAACTTAGGTCGGAGTTTACACTTCAGTACACTTCCGTATCAGTTCCTTAGCAAAATTTTGTCCTATGTTGATGACGTATAAAGCGAGCTTTTCCTTTGTCCGTCCTACTCTGATGACGTATTGAAAGCGGGATTTCACTCGATTTCACTTATTTCGCTTTTTGCAAACAATGAGCAAATTCGGCCGGCTGCCATCGAGATATGCAACTGATGAAAAGTGCGAACAGTGGAGATCGATATGCTTAAAATTAATAATTAAATAAGTAAATGTAAACTAATAAGCTCCTAGTTAACTTCAGGCATACATTTACAAATGTTTTATATCCAGCCATGTTCTCCTGAAGGAGAATGTCTTTGTTTGTTTTTTTACATGAATGAATGCCTGAGAGGTTTGTATTTAAGAGTATATTGTTTGCATCTTGCAATAAATATTGATATGTTCTTGATCACTTTGTGTTATGTCTATTTGCCTTTTCTGTTGAAAAACTATGGGTTTTGAGGCACTGATGGCCTTTCAATGTCACTTATAAATGCTTTGTAAGGCATAGATAATCAACACTTTAGATGAGGTCACACAAAATACTTTACTAACGACTAGTAACTACCTGAATTAATCATGAATTTCAGTATTAATACAAGTTTATAAAGCATATATTAACATAGTCCCTAACCATTAGTGCATATCTAAATCATTATATATATAAAGCATGAATAATGTACATCTAAATACGTTTTTAATCATTTACTTACACTTTGTACATGATCTTATTAATCATCTACAACTTCTTAATAATTGGTTTGCAATATATATAATACTTAATTTACAAATGGGGAATCCATCATTTATAAAGTATGAAAACACAATCATGAAACACATAATAGACGAGCTTATTAATCAAGAATAAAACATTTATAACTGTTATGAATTGCATACTAATGAGTGTTAATGTAGGAACAATGCTTTATAAATGATGAATTGACCTTGTGTTTACTCATACTTAAATAATGCTTCATAGTGTGTAGTTATTATAAAGTGTTACCAATATCTTGATTGTAAACTAGTCAAAAACACTCAAAGTTGGGGTTTGCCTAAAGATGTGAAATGTACAAAAAATAAAAGGTCATATCACTAAAGGCAGCAGCTGGTGTAATGGAGTAGAAAGTGTAATACATGTTAATGTTTGGTAAATTGATTCCAAGTGAATAATGCTGTAAATCATATGCAACAAGGGGGACTGTTAAAATGAAGTCAGACTTTCACAAATCTCCACTGACCTGACAAGATTTAGCTTTCCAATTATCTTCCATCAAATCACTTATTTACTGAAATGACTGCTCTGTTAGTTAACTCACAAGCAGAAACAAAGAGCTAAAAACACACAGAAAATTAAAACAGAGATGTTTGGGCTGGACACAGTTGGCAGACGAAAATAGTAACCTACTCATTCATTCTCAAAGCACTGGTCTGAAATCAGTTCTGACACACTCTTTTGTAATTATTTTTTTTTGTAATTATAATTTTTATAATTATTCCCATAATTATAATATTTGTGTTTTTGAGCGAGATGAGCCACATATTGCTGACACTCCTGAAGCTCATTTCAGTTGTAGTTGAGGATGAAATTGTTGTGCATAATTTCCGCCGCCTGGCTGGCGCGTTTGAACAGGTTTTTGCTTGATTTATAGAATATTTTGACATAATCTATAAGACTTTTTGGAAAAATTACAATGAAATAATTTGAATGAATGTGAAAACTGTTTTAGTATCAATTTTGTGTGTTACAATGAATATCGGTGGTTACCCAACTTCCATAGATCCCCTAAAAACACATTTGATATATCTATAAAAAACATTGCTTTGCGTGCTGGTTCTCCTGTCTGTTTCTCTAAACTCCAACTTCTGTAGGTTGACACTGACTATAGAGAAAAACAACACACTTCTAACACCTTTTGACAAAAACCCTCCTGAAACTCCTGAAACCTGAACTAGGGAATGTTTGGAATTATTGCCTAAACAATTTGCTTTCTAGTAGAGAGGTGTTTGAAAGAATTTCTCTGTGACATATTATGTTGCTTCTCTACAATATAGATAAAGAATTGAATTGAAAGAATCGTATTGCTCTGATTATGACTTGTTATGCCTTTTGAAAAGGCTTGCTGTTTTATTACTTAATAAAAAAAACTTAACTTGTAACAATGGAGTTGTATTCATATTTGTGAGCATTACTTACTGTAAATGGGACATCTTTTTAAGTTGATTAGTTGTAATTCTGTTGAGTTGGTTTTCATCAGTGTTTGAGCTTTGCACACATTAAGTAGACTTCCCTTAGGCTATAAGTGGTGCATAAGTGAATGTATTGAGTTAGGGGTTAGTCAGTGGATGTTTTATCATTACATTAATATCTACATTATACATTATCAGATATCAAGTATCATTGATTTATTTTAATTGAGTATAGCCACTTGCTGGCCCCTGCGGACAACATGCTGGACTAAAGAGCCCTGAAGCTCCACCCCCGCTGCTACACAGAGCACTGTTCGCTTCTTTACTCAAAGTTTTTTAATATTGAATGTGTCACAAATTGCACCAAATTCGGGAACGCACCCCTTGGGTCCCCAGCAATACAGTGTGAAGTAGATCAGATGAGCAGTTCTCGAGATATGTAAAGGACATTCAGACAGACAGACAGAGATTCCTTGCTTTATAGTCACATTATTTTTGTCTTCGTCTTTTTATACTCTTTTTATATTGCCTTGTGGTTCTTTTATATCGTCTTATTGCCTTTGATGTCATATGTAAAGCATTTTGTTTGGCCTTGTCGTTGGAAGGTGCTGTACAAATTAACTTCAAATCATCAAACTCCTATGATTACTTCCATTAAAATCACAAGAAATGTATCATTTATTATAAATCAGACACAAGATACCGTAAAACTGGAATTATGGTCACGAAATAGTTATCAAGTCCCTTGAAATCTTGTGATAAGAGAGTTAAGGTGTGTGTTGAGATGTGGGATGCCCGCATGCAAAAAAATGAATTATGGAATATGTTCTAATAAGTGAGTCAGTGGTAGATCATATTTGTTTTCAATACAACTTCAAAGGATGCTGATATCCTGGATATCCCAGTACCACTATTATAAGCAAGCTAAATGTACAGTAGGCCTATGTACTTGAAGCAGCTTATGGACTTTTCAAAAATCCTGATAATGGTAATGAGGTTGATTCAGCACGTTTTGACTGATAGCAATTGATTGGCATTACACTTGTATTATGATTAATTTATTTTTCTATTTTGGAACAAGAAATAACAATCCCCCACAGAGATTAATCTACACAGACGTCCATGTCTGTTGTTTTGGAAAAAGCTGACCCAAAGCATCGCAAGCCAACTCATCGGCCCGCCCAGCAGGAAGGTTCATGGCTCCATCCCCAAGCCGCTCTCTAATCTCTCAGTAATACAGCTTGAGTCATGATAAAACGGCTCTTATGGAGGCAAATCCTGTTATCTAAGGGGGTTGGTGGTGGTGAAGGGAGTAGCAGCCTTTGTTACAGGTGGGGTATGAGTTCAAGAAACGAACCTGTGTCTGGATTTTCAGGATTAAACACATCAAAAAGCTTCTAAGAGGTAACACAAGCAGCGTGTATCTGTGTGTCCTTTATCACATAAAAAAAGATAGACTTTATGCTGTTTTCTTCTCCCTCTCCCTATGTGTCTCTCTCAAACACACACATACACACGCACACACACACACACACACACACATACATACTCACATGTGAAAGCCTAAAAACACAGTAGAACACACAGTTTTGAGGCCAAGGAGGTTGGCTCCTAATGGAAATGCATTTCAGCTGGTGCCACACCTCATCTTCTATATTGCTTTTTCAATGAAAAGAGGGGCTCTTTGACTAGAAGACTACAGTTTTTGCAGGCTTTTGTTCCAACACTCTCATCTCTTGGAGGGACACATTAGCCCTTTATCTTTTAGAGAAATGCTGGCACATTATTTTCCTTTATCCCATTTCATATTGGTCTCTCGCATTCAGATCTCGTCAAAAGAGATATGAGGAAGGCTTTATGCGATCCCTTCTTTTTTGTGTAACTCGTTGCCTGATAGATGAAAAATGTATAACTAAGAACAAACCATAATTTATTTGTGGTATTCATTTTTTTGTTTTGGTTTCTGATAATGTTGCAGTTGAAATCAAAATTGGGAATTCTGGAGTGCAATAGGCATTTGACTGTACTTTAAAGTATCTTGATTTAGGTTCTCTAAGCTATAAAATATATATATATAACTATTTAATAAATTGTTTATAACACAATAAAATGTAGTCATATGCCGATATAATATTTTAAGTGTTTATTATGTTGATATCCTCATTCTTGTATCTATATCCTTATTTTATTTTTTTCCCTAAATGAAAAGCCCTTTGTGTTTACACGTCATGAAAAGTGCTGTATACTATTGTCATTGCCATATAAAGACATACAGTACTTAACATTATTACAACTGTGTTTTACTGTTCTGCCATTCATTATCTGTTCATACACCAGCCTCCGATTCCAGGTGCCCACAGGAGGATATAGAGTTGTTGACAAATGCATTAATAAACATACATATCTGCTTACAACTACATTATAGGCTGTTGTTTGTGGCAACTGCAACTCAAGCCAATGTACTGCTACTGCACACAGTATGCTAGTTAGGCTAGTTGTAAAATAGTTATCGTCAAAGATAACTCTGTGCCGAAGAAGTCATATCACTTTCTCATAAAAGGGGACATTTTTTTTTTAATTTATTGTAGGCTGTGTGAACCGATCAGGACCAAAAATTTTGACGTGAGTTTAGCCGACAATCCTGACCGGAAGTTTAGGGGCAAAACAGTTAAGCCACATAAGGTCAACATCAGTAAAACTTTCCCATCTAACAAATATTTCGCATT
This sequence comes from Cebidichthys violaceus, assembly GCF_023349555.1. Taxonomy (NCBI): domain Eukaryota; kingdom Metazoa; phylum Chordata; class Actinopteri; order Perciformes; family Stichaeidae; genus Cebidichthys; species Cebidichthys violaceus. The sequence continues at coordinate 4,839,760 of NW_027176705.1, forward strand.
TTCGGTTAGTTTTTTGTTTTTGTCCCGTGCGAAAAAGGCCTTAAGAAGGAAACAAACGAACACAAAAATCAGGGAAAGCAAGAAATAAGTATTTCTAATATAGCTTCCAGATTGCAGAGGCTCAGTCAGCTCAGTTTGTATAGCCTATGATTATCCATGCGCCCTGCCATTCACTGACACAGGCTGAAGCCCAGCCAATTAGCCTTTGGCCTGCAGAAAGCGCTGCACAGGCTGGGCTTGTTGTGGTGTGGTTATCTGTGATAGCTAGCAGTGAAACCCCCACTTATGGTGTCAAGAGGCTGTTTGATTCTTTTATACGGCCTGACACTGCTGATGAGCTATGGCCGCTGGGAAGTTATGATTGCAAATGCAGAGAAAACAGTATGATAGTATCCTTTGTCATTTAGTCAGTCCCTCTGTCAGTCCGATTTATGGTATACAGAGTATAGAATTGTTGAATAATTCTCTGGAAATCTTTAAAGCAGTAAGAATTGACATTTTGTCAACATCTAACGAGTATAGTACTGTAGGCCTGTATTTTGGACGGCTATGTTTTGAGAGTGTTCACAGCATGTTCAGATGAACCAGTGGAAAAATGGTTTATCATTTTAATCCAGTTGTGGCACAAAAATGAAAAGCAGCTTACATCAAACATAATTGTTTGTATCATTTGTGATTTTTCTTTTTACAATAATCCTAGATAAAATATTGCCGTTTGCTGTGGTTGTACGCATCCTTTTTGATGGAGTGATCTTGAAATGAAAATGTGTCACCTGTTCCATAATCCTTGACAGGAGAGTATATTAAATGTTAATCCCTCACTATTAGAAATGGTGACAATATAAAAAGGAGGGGAGGGAGAAGAGGATGTTAAAAGCTGGAGGAGAATGAGATGAAGTATTTCACAATATATGACTGAATTCTGAGGTAATAATGAGCTGCGATGATTGAACGATTTCATTGTCTTCTTTTTTTCTCAAGCTCATCCACACCATCACAAATATCATGTAATTAGCTTCCTCTTTTGACTCCGCGTCCGCAGAGAGCGTCTGAGATTAGTGTTGGATCGGTGCTCAATGATGCTTCCCTCTGTGGCCAAATTGTATTCACTCGACAGCAGTCTTAAAAGTAACGGCACGGAAGAAACAATTAGAGCCATAAAAGCTTACAGCTTGAGGCTCTATAGACCAACTCTACCATTACTGAGTTATTAGACAAGGAGGGTTGGGAGGGGGGCTTTAAATGAAGGCATGGTTTGGGAAGAGAATTGAAAAGCAATATAAGGAGAGAGGAGAAGAGAAGCAAGAGTTTGAAAAAAAATTAAGGAGACATGAGAGGAAAGGTGAAGAGAAAAGAAAAGAGAACAGGAGTGAAGTGGGGCTTGTCTAACAGTGGGATATAGTGGGAATATGAGGCGGAATGGGAAGAGGATAACATGACAGATCAAGAGATGAACTAAGTGAGGCAGCACACAAGTGACTGCAGACATAGAATAGCAGCTGTTAAGCAACTTGTTTCACATGAAAACCTCAACAGAAAAGAATTTGAGAGAAGGTAAAAGTATAGGAGAAAAAAGTAAGAGAAGAAATTTAACATTCACTCTGTGATGTTTATTTTGTTATATCTATTTCTTCCAGGTTGAAGTAAATGTTTTTTAGTATACAGCAAAATAAAAATTCAGGATTATGTAAGTAATTTCAGAATGTTAAAGAGTGTAAAGCATTAAAACCACACCTGCAGCGCAATCTGACACAAAATATCTAGAATGCTACTGTAAATCTGTACATAGTGTACATGATCTAATCAAATACATACACTCAATTACAGTCACTTCAAGTGCAGCAAGAATTGACTGCTAAAAAGGAAGTGAGGAAGAAGATAAAGACACCAGCATCTTAAATGTCATCTTTCCATGATTTGGCAGCAGTTTGAGACTAGGTAAATTTGTAGACCTGCAAAGTGGACGGAGCTAATTTTGACATTCCTGGTTCTGAAGGTTAAAGTCCCATATATTTTCTCCATATATGTTGCATGACTCACAGTTAGCGTACTTCTCCTGGATGGTCATGAAACTCTACTAATTCAATCATCAGTACAAAAGATAACAAACTGCGTTAGAAAATATCTGAATATCTGAAATATTGAAGATACATTACTGTGTGCATAAAAAAACTCAAGGGGGAAGTTACCTACAACTCTAAAGGTGCATTTCGCCAAGAAACATCCAATAAAATGCTGCGATGTGCGCTGCTTGCGGGTAAAATAAAAGTGTTGAGAAAAACTGATAATACAATATGAAGATTAAATCAATTACCTTTTGGATTCTATGTCAATTTTTAATGAATTCAGCAACTGTTGTGTCATGTTTTAATCACAAAGCATTTTGAATTTGTAGAATTTGGCGTCATGTAATGGTGAGGTTGCAGATTGTAAACGACTGAAACTTCTCCTGCCAAGCGTGTAGAATTATGGTGGGCGAGGCAAAAACACAAATGGCCTCTATCTGGATCAGTTTTGATCTTCGAGGGATCAGTACAACTTCATCAACCCAACCAGTCAAGGCAGATGGCAGATGTTTTTTCTTGTCTCTGTCACTCTAGTGCTGGATCATGAGGGCATGTTGGGTCTCTGTGAATCATAGAGTTCAGGCTAGACCTGCTCGATATGAAAAATGTCTTTACATTACATTACATTACATTACAGTCATTTAGCAGACGCTTTTATCCAAAGCGACTTACAATAAGTGCATTCAACATTGGTAATCAGAGAACTTTTGTTATGATTTGAAGCTAGAAAAATACATTTCTAATATTAAATTCAATCTCGGAGTTATAATAAGTGATGAAGTTTAGCTCGCATTCATCCATATCAATCTTAATTGTAATATAATAAAGTCCCAGAGGGAACAGAGTACACCACAAGGAACAAAAGGGCTCATAAAGCATGGTATGATGGTAACATTGTCAAAGCCGGGAACATGTATTCAGGCTTATTATGTTCCCTTACTTGTGTGTACATTTATTTTGGACTTGAACAAAAAAAAATCCCTGTATAATCAATGAAAAGAATCATACTGTGCTGCTATGTGAGCATGTGTTATTCAAATAAATAATTAGCCATGACACACTCTGCACTTAAAGTAATTGATTGTGCTTGGATGACGATTAGCTCAAATCTATCATGGTGGAAAGGCAGGTGGCTGAGGCTTGTGTCAATTTTTATTTTCCCTTGAAATGCAGTTAATGCATGATCTAATTTGTGCTAAAGTATAGGATGCCACTCCCTTTCAGCCCCTCATCAGGTACGCCTGTTTTTTGCTTTTATAGTATATGCCCCCGATAGCAAGAGATGATCAGGTTCAGACTCCTTCAGCTGTAAATGGAGTCCTGCCATAACAACTATTACCTCGTTGTTCACTCTTCCATGTGACACTTCACAGCCTTAATTACAATCCACAGCCTGTTTGTTGGAGAAACCCAGACCTCCCAAATCAGTTAAGTGTAAGGGGAACAAATTGTGATTACTTGATAATAGACATTGTAACGTCTGCCCCATTAACCATGCTCCATTAGCATAAACAGGAGTTTGGCTGACCATAAATCAATGGTTTATCTAAGCTGCCTGTTGTAATGGAGAACATCTTTTGTGCTCCACATTTACTTTTGTGCTCCACATTTACTACCGTCACCTAAGCAGTCAAATGAAAATGAAAAGTAGTTTACTGTGAGCTGTTATGCAAACCCTCTGAATGCTACTAAATATCATGTGTTTCAAAGGATTTTTTTTTTTACTTAAAGTTAACTTGAGAAACTTTTAACTGGTTATGATACAGTTTCAATTTAACACTGATGACTCTACATGAGTAAACGGGACCATCAGCGAGAAGATCGGCTATTTTTAGTTACACTTAATGCTTGTAATTGGTGCCACCATTTCAGATGAAATCATGATACATTTTGCAAAGTCTCCAAAAAGACACTGCAGTTCAAGACTGGATTACAAAGCTTCTGAAAGGGATACGATCACACCGGCACCCTCATTGAACCAGCACAACGGTTATCTTATTGGCTCCTGCATGCAGCGTCTCACAGAGAGTACGTAAGTCTTATACGACGTACTTTAACTTGAAGCCCACAATATAGTTGTCCAGAGCATGGATGGGTTTCCGACCGATGCCTTAGCCTTAGGGTGGTCACGGTTATGTTTTTTGGCTCTATCAAAGGACTGGAGAAGAGGAGCCTGTTTGTTCTTTACAAATTCTTCGTAATGGTTGGGAAGACAGCTCTACTGATGAAGAGTTGAATTTGCAATAATAAAGGAATGCGTTATCTTTTTTTTTTTATTATTTTGCAACATTGTTTGGCCACACCTTTAATTTCCTGTTCCCTCGTTTCCTTGCTGAGTCAGAATAACACTTGGAAATCCCAACACCCTGGCAAATCTAATATAGCGTGTGTGGTGTTAGTAAGTTGACTGTTAAGTAGAAGTTCACACTATACCCAGTAAAAGAGTTCAAGATTTTACAGTTAATGGTGTAACCACCCAGCACTGGAGAGGCATGTTTCTCCCTGGGACACAAAATCTGCTACAACAAAGGAATAGATGGACTGTTAATGTCTTTATTGAGGCAGCCACAGTGTTTTGTTTGAAATAAACAGAACTGTGGTTTTTTCCCATTGCTATTTGCATTTGTAGGCTTGTATATTTATCAAAAGCTTCAGCAGCTGTGTCAGTTTTGAGGATGTTAACTGGTACTCTCCTTTTTTTTAACTCCTCAGTTCACCTGGGCCTTACTACATCTGCCTTTTAATTGCATGTGTTTCAATCCCTGCAGTGAAATTCAACACCTCATTAAAGCTTTCAGCAAAACCTGAATCATTCAGCGAGGAACGGGCAATTAAAGGGATGTTGGCGTGGAGTTCCTGTTGGCTGATTTATTGATTGGCTGACTGTGTTTGGTAACTTCTATGTCTCACATCCATCCTCTTTTTTTAGAGGGTTCTTTACATGTCTCTCCAAAACTGTAAATTTTGGAAGCAAAATGACATCTGTTCATGCCATGTGGTTGTGAATTGTGGGTTGTCATACAGAATACTTATTAATTTAACGCACTTACATTTAAACAAGACCCAACATGTCTCTGAAGAAAAATTATTTAAAATGAAATCTCAAGGTTTATCAAGATGCACAGTGGACATAAATCATAGATTACTAGATACCTAGCATTTGGTTTTAAATCACTTCCTTTCCCTTATTGGGATTTTTTTTTCATCATGATGGAGTCTGATATAGTGACAGTGATTGGGTTTTGGTGTTTCAATTACATAGTTGAAACAAAAACAGAATGTTTGGGGAATGAAAACCAAAGCTACCTGCTGAAAGAGGAAAGTATTTTTCCTTATGGTTTGTTTGGTGTACCTGTGAGTACGAGGCTTTAATTTGAGCTGCACCCTGGCAAAGATGATTAATGGAATTCCTGCACTCGGATCGGTTCTCACAGGTGATTTAAAGGTATAATAATCCTTTACGATATTGCTCTGTGGTTTCCAGGCCATTAAAATAGCACCAAATGTGTCAGAGGAACATAAACAGTTCATTTAAAACAGATTGCTGGCCTAGCGCAGGACTGGGACCCCAACACTGGGGAGCTATTGCTAAGGTGTCACTTCTTTTGCTGTTTGTGTGGAAGAAAAATGGAAAACATTTAGTGTGGCTCCTATCTCAAATTTCCTAGATAATCCACACCCTTACGGATGAAGCATTGCCCATCTAGAGTATTTGACTGATCTTCAAAAGCTGCATGTGCTGCCATGCCTGTGTGTGCTTACCTTTAAAAGGAGAAATGATTATTCTTGTGTTTAGTGTTTTACATAATATACACTTTTTGCTGAATGAAAATATGTGATATAAATGTTCCCATTGTTATGAAGCTGAAAACAAAAACAAGAAAATGTGACCATAACACCCATTCTGGCCTGTTCACTGGTTACCCGTTAAGGTTCTTCTTTTAACTTATAAAGCCTTGCACCACCTTATCTGACTGAGCTAATTTTACCAGATACAGTGGCACACCCTCCTTGCTCTCTCAATTTTGCTCTCCTGATTATTCCTTGAGTAAAAAAATAAATAAAAAATCAGTTGGCATCAGAGCATTTCGATTGATCAATTAGTGACACAAATACAGGCTATGCCTGTAATGTGATGTTCATTTATATTGTCTTTCATTTATTTATTCCTCCTCGTTTTTGTTTGTACTTTTTTGTACTGTATTGTATTGTCATTTTTACTCTGGTGCTGGGTGAGTAGGGGATAGGTAATCCAATTTTTTTTCTTTCTTATGTTTATGTTGTTTATTGTTTTAATCTTAAAAACTTTCTTTTTGGTTTCTTTAGAACCTGTATGCTGTGTCTGACAACATTCCCCAACACTACTGCTAAGGGGTCATTCTTTTTCTTTAATAAGAAGACTGTCAGTGAGCTTGGATTTGACTATTTTGGGGTGCATTCTTTTTGTTAGATTCTTGGGTTGCATTATTTGGTTTTACTTTTTATCCTTCAAATAATGTTTACATTTTCTGACTCTGGTATTGCTAACTGGTAGAATTGTTCCCCAGTTGAAAAGATGTGCCACTGACAATAATTAGTTTAACCAGTGACAGGAGCTTTGGATCCACAGATCGCCAGGGGTCCTATATATTTTACAATATGTATACAGTAGGCTACATCCAGTTAATTTAAATGTATATATATATATATATATATATACGTATATATATATATATATATATATACGTATATATATATATATATATATATATATATATACATATATATATATATATACGTATATATATATATATACATATATATATATATATACGTATATATATATATTACCCTCCAGGTACCCTGCTCTAGCATGTCATGTAGGGTTGAAGAGGAATATTTCTCACAGTTTGGATCCCCACTCAATTTCAGCTATCAAGATATGTCCTTATTAAAGCACTTGCCACAGGTCATAATACTAATACTACTACTAGAATAATTCCCAGTCATTATTCTTCCTCCATGCATTATTATTACTGAAAGTGCCACTCATGCTCAGGAATTCCATGTGCCTTACTTAAGGCTGGGTCTGAAAAAAACTTGGATCTAAGCAATCAGGAGAATCCAGTTTAACATAGACTAATAAGAACTGCCTTTATGGCTGGCCAAGGAACTAAAGATAGTATTTTATTTAAATATATATTTTAAATTCCATGTTGGTGGAATGTTGTAAAACATTTAGGAAAAATGCATTTACGAAAGTTAGAGATGCTGTACGCACTGAACTACATCACATCAGTTAAACATTCTTACAGCATGACATTTTAACTGCTAAAAACAACATCCCAAGACACTAGATGCTTGACCCTATTTGATTTAATCTGAATGTAAAGAAACAGCTTTACAATTTATTTTGTTACTAAGAATTTCTATCAGGATATTTTTGACCAATAGGTTATACTGTCAAAAGGGATAACATATTTTTGCTATCAAATTTAACACAATTAAGTCCAAATAATTTGAAGTCAAGCCACGTTTTTTATTTCTTAAGACAAGATGTGCCAATTCTGTGGTGCAGAGGTATAAGATCCTGATTTGTGACTTCACATTGGTCCGATTATGCTTTATTACATGGACAGATTTGAATAAGGACATTCTATTGTTTGTTGTCGACCAGACATCATAAACTGAAAACAATTTTGAATTGAGCCAAACAAGCTCCAGACGTTATTACTCACTTTACAAAGTTGCAGCAATGTCATTCAACAAAGTTTTGTAAGAAATATATCTTTAGATGCTGGTGTAGATGCAACAGGAAAGTGGCAGAACATATATTTATTATTGTTCGTTTACTAGTGGTGAACGGACCTTTGTGGATCTGTGATTCGTACGGACCAACCCTCACGGTTCGGCATGAATGTGAACCGCGGATTAATTACACAGTTTAACGTTAACCATCGCAGTATGGCATAAAGCTTTACTGATGATCATTATCCGCTGATATTCAGTAAAATATGTGATCAGGACATCGGCATTCATGCTTTTCCAGTCGCCAATCTCTGATAATGTTTCGTTGTAAACAACCAATCCGTGTTTAAATTGACAGGATCGCTAACGGCTAATGAACGAAGATTCCATTCGGTTATGATGCGTTCAGGCTCTGTTCAGTGAAAATGACTATTGGGCAAAGGAAGGTAAGTTCAAACGTTATCATGATGTGTTCACATGTAATCTCGTAAAATGTAGTTTTGGTGAGAAATTTTATACATAGTTGTTTGATGGAGATGTTTAGAGAGAGAGAATTATTACCTGTTTACAAAACCTCTAAGCAGCGTATATTACATCATTAAAACTACTAATGACAAGATTAGTTTTAATCAATAAAATGTCAAACTTTAATTTCCTTATCATTTGAATTCTGTTTTTATGAAGAAAAAAATAAATTACTTTAACAAAGTAAAAGGATAGCATTTAGAACATTTGGTGGTTTACACTGACTTCAGATCGGTTGAAATTATTTTTTGGACGGTGGCAAAAAAAAAAATGGCGCCTTGAAGAGCACCTGCTATAATCAAACAAAAAATGAATCTGTATCTGCCAATATGGATCATCAATGACTGGCAATTAGTATCAGCGGCAAAAAAACTTGATCTGGGTTCTCTAAAAGTTATATTTGCTCCCTTTTCTTTGTTTGTGCTGATCCAATCTGTGATCCAATCCATGACTCCAATCAGTGACACGATCCAAACCGTGAGGTTTATGATCTGTTGCACCAAGACCATTTACACTTGAAGATATGGCATAAAGTGGTGCTGAAAGTATAGTGATGTGCAAAATAAAAACTTCCTCCACTCTGGACTCTTTACAGATCTGCACTGTCCAGAAAGCATGCAATAGGTCAATGTGTCTAAGTTCACGAAGGTTAAACATGCAAATGTATCTCTGCCAACAGTAGCTTGTTGTGCTGCTTTCTCCTAGTGGCTGCATGTTGCTTTCATGCTGCTGGTTGCATGCTGATCAAATTTACTTACAGTATGATGTGTCACCTCTGAAATATACTGCACATGTTTAAGATCTCTATTACAAATCTAATCATTAATTAATAATCATGTCAACATCCTCAGCCAACAATGCTCCATTATTCCCAAGTAAAAGGCATAAATATTTAAAACACATACAAAAAAAGTGTTTTTTTACCTCTGTCTGACCTTTACTCTATTGTACTGTGTGGGAAAACTGCCAAATGTAGTAGTTAATATCCCTCTGGTGTAGAGCGGTGAATCTACAGGTGGAGTACTTCTGTCAGGCACTTAAAACGCTAGACACAGGTCTCAGAGAGCAGGGAGGTACAAAGGAGGCTAAGACCAAACAAAGACTCTCTGCTAAGCCATTGTCAGAATGGAAATCATGCATGTAAAATCTCTCAAACACACACACACACACACACACACACACACACACACACAGGTTCACTTTTAAATCCTGAGAATTGATGAAAGGTTGACATGTCTGTCCATTAAATATGAAGCTGGTGGAAACGGATAGAAAATATAACAGCTGGTCGGACTCAAAAATCCACCTACAAGCACCTCGAAATCGCACTAATTCACACGTTACATCTTGTTTATTACGCACAAAAAACAAATTGTGAAGATGATAATTTGCAGTTTTACAGTTGACTATGTGCTGGACTATTTATTTTCTTAATAAGGGGGCTTTAGAGGTGCTGGTAGATAACATTGCAGAGAGCTTGGATAGCTCTTTCCCCCATTTCCAGTCTTTGCACAGCTGCTGGCTGTGTTATATTTCAAAAAAAGGGTCCGTCAGCAAAATCAACCTCCTGTTCGTCTCCTGTTCGTCTTCAGCTTCCTTTTCTAAGTTCATGACATACAGATTGTTTTCTATGGGGAATATAAAGAACTATATTTTTGTATAAGGCATGTCCATCCCTTTTGTTGCGGTGAAGTCATGGACTTATGTGTTTTTTTTCTGCTGAGTCATGGTTTTCAGTGCCTCCTTCAAGTGTCTTTTGAGAGAGTCAGACAGACAGACAGACAGACAGAAGGTTAAACAGCTGCCAGATGTTTTAAAGTGTCTCTTGAGTGTCTTTGTGCATGTGTATTTTTCAATTGGAAGACCAATTCCAAAACTTGCAAAGCAAGCAAGCATGTCCAAACTGAACAGAATATCAATAACCCACCTCTTAAAGAAGTAATGGCCACCTCTGCTCCCTCTGAAGGTGACTTTGTTTTAGTAATGGCTGTCACAAGGACCTATGTTGAAACTTGAATTGATTTGCGGTCACAATTTGTCCCTCTTGCGCTTAAAACCCCTGCATCAGTTATTGCTGTATATGCTGATGCCAAGGTCATTTTGAACGTAAGAATGATAGAGTCTGACGTTAGCCCCATTGCCTCTGAATGGGCAGATGCTTTGCTTCGGAAAGTAGGTTGCCAAGTGTCTGCTTTGATAACCCATTGGGGCTGGCTGAGAGGAGTTGGCAGGCTTGTGGAGGGAAACTCCCTGTGCGTTTACTCAATGTAGACAGACTCTGCTGCATTACCATTTAGAATGAACACACAACACCGTACTGCTTAACTTCACTCACAGGCATACACATATGCCGAGAACACATAGAGCTCCTTATCATTTTTATCTTAATTAAGCCATTTGGAGAATGAAGTACACGTATGAGAATGGGCATATGGTTCGTTTTAACAACTTATGAATGTAGTTATTCTTAAAACAAATAATTGTTGAATTGGTGATTTTAAAGCACTCTCATACTGAGGTCTGAACACTGGACTGAACCATTACGCCTACTTTTTACATTGGCCTGCCTTCTTAGTGAGCCACTCAAAGGCTGTGAAAAAGTAAAGAGAAAAAAGTTCAAGCAATGAAGAAAAAAAAAAAAAAAATTATATATATATATATATATATATATATATATATATATATATATATGTATATTACCCAGGATTATGTCTGATTGTGATTTTTCATTACCTTTTGTTCATTATAGCCCTCTTGCTAATCCACAGTCGTTTTATTCCATCTGCCACTTCCAATAAAAGCTGAAAGGATTATTGCCTTTCTTCACTACCTTAAATATATTATCACCTTTGGAGTTTCACAGTCAAGATGGTAGTCGCTCATATCCCGTTTCATTCAACTCACTTGTCTTGTACTATGTGAAAGCATGTTTGGCATTTAAGGCATCCGTCTTTTCCATTAATTCTGATTCTAATTTATTTTTTCATTCAAGACTGTCAGTTGTGTTTTTTTGTTATTTTCCTAAGTGAAATATTACAAAAGAGAAATGTGAATATGGTGCGTTTCCATCAACTGGAGCGGATAAACTCAGCTACAGCGTTTGGTCAGAAGTTGGCACTATAGGCTTGAATGTCTGTAACCTGCCAGTATACAGAGTAGAAGAAGAGGTTGTGAAACAAAGCAAGCTATCTGGCTATTTAACCATCTACGAGAGACAAATTAATTAAATGTTCTTTCATGTCGATAGTATGACAAGCATTTGCACTTCATGGGCATATCCGAGAAGACAGTGGAAACAACTGATCAGTCATGTAAGTTAAATGTTTGCTACGTCAGATATTAAGGTGTTTCTATCATCCCTTTGTCGTATTAACGCTTTTTCAACAAAAGCTAAAACTACCTCAAGGAAGCATAAAACATATTTTGCAATTGTGGAAGTTTTATAGATTTTACCTGTTCCATTCAGCTTTTCTAATGCAATACTTCAAAATGCCAATAAAATATGTGGATGCAAACATGGCTTGCACCTTTTATTTTCTCTTTTACCATTGCTCTACACTCTGTGATCTGCCTCACCCTCATAGTAACTTTTCCCACTCTTAACTTCTTTACTTTCACTTATATTAAACTTCTTCCTGCCTCCTCTACGTCTGCTCCTTCCTCATATGCTGACCTCCTTTGTTTCCGTGGTGACAGTACGCCGCAGCAAAGAGTGCAGGGACAGAGACCCTGAGATAATGAGAGCTGACTGTTAGAGGGCAGGCATGAGCCTGTGCTGCTGCAGTATTATATTAACTTCTCTCCATCCCAACAGTCAAATTCACAAATTATTGGCATCATCACTGAGAAGAATTTAGTACACATTAAGTGTTCTTTTGATTTTGTGAAGGCAAATATTTTACGTTCGGTGGTTGGATTATTTGTTATTCTATGTAGAAGATAAAATTGTCAGTGACTAGGTAATCTTTACATCTGTGTTGATGCAGCACAACTTTTAAATACAGACTGGGTTGAAATTCCTGCATTGGCCGCATGCTGCAGTTATAATGCAGACAATGTATGCTCTTTTTCCTCAAGTTTAACCCACTTACTTGAAACACTTCTTTAGAAGTGAAAAGGAACGTAATGCACCTGGAGTGTCTGCTGCTTTGTAAAAAGATGTACCAAAACACAGACACAAGTACAGCAGGTGAAAGTTGAACAAGGAAGGAGCTTTGTAAAAATCTGACCCTGTTGTCTCCTGCAGCACATATGTTTTGAAATAAAGGTACTGCCCTCATATTTGTAAATTGTGAAAGGTTAATACTAAGTGTATAAAAACACTCACTGACAGACAACATCATTTGATGTTTTCCCAACAATATCTGTTTAAGGCAAATTAGGCACAATCAACACTTTTATGCTTTAGGGAACACAAACCCAGTCGTTGTCACAAAATATTTAACCAAAACTATGATCTTTTCTCTCCTTTACCAAAGAATTTTGCCACCTAAACCTACGCAGGACATTAACCTCAGTCTCTATTGCCAAAATGACGTGGTTTGTACTCAAACCATCTCTCCTGATTACCTCCCTACAACGTCTCTCACACACACAACCTCTCACACATACATACTGTTTCCTTTTAACATTATTCCAACCTTTTGAAACAGTATTTATGGGTAGCTGTGTGTGTGCTGTTCTGTCCTGCAGGCTGTGACATTGAGATACAGATCTTTTGTTGTGTCAAATTAATTAGCTGGGCAGCATGCCTGCTTCCCTCAGTTTGACCCTGGCGATGTACGTGTGTGTGTGTGTGTGTGTGTGTGTGTGTGTGTGTGTGTGAGCAAAACCTGGTGCTTATCTTTTTGTGTTCCTCGAGTTTGTTTGGAGAGTATTCTCAATTTGAGTGCACCATTTTTCTTAAGGTTCAGCTCTCATGAACTGGCAGCTTTTACTGCTGCTCTGACATTCTGCCAATCAACACATTTTGTCTTGTTGGCCATCCAGATTTGTGACCATCACACAGAGCAGCATATCTGTTTTTAAAGGTGCAATGTGTAAGATTATATTAGGAAAATTAACTTGGATTATCAATTGAATGTGAGGAGATTATAGTGGGACATTAGCAATGTTATTTTGGCTGTCTCTCAGTTCAACAGTTTGGTTGAATTTTGTGTACCTGTGCCCTGCTGTTAGCTAGGAGTTAGCTTTTTTTTTTGTAACTGAAGGCAGTAAATGTAAACTGTATGTACCCTGTAGTAGAAGACAAATGCTGACCACTATTTGTTTGGAGCATGTGGCTACGTCTTATGGTGCATTCACACCAAACGCGATGCAAATTATTCGCGGTTTACACACACACACACACACACACACACACACACACACACACACACACACACATTTATACACATAGTTTGGTCCGGTGTCTATTGATATGAGGTATCGTAGAGCTCTGGGTGAACACAGACAGATACAGTATTTATTTCCTGATTCAACAACGGCAGGACATCTGTGATGACAGGAGAAACATCTCAACGCTGACAGGCTATTGCGCTGCAGTGTAACGCCATTTTTTTGGCAGAGTTGAAAAATGTCAACTTGCGCGTTTGGGGCGTTTTGGCGATTGAAGCGAATTTGCATCAATCGCGCCGCACCAAACGCGCCGCGCCATCTTAAATTTGCGTCACTCCAGTCTCATCGCGTCTGTGTATAGACTTTGTATGTAATCTACTCACGCGAATAATTCGCGCCGCGTTTGGTGTGAACACGGCATTACACTTTGAACATTTAACATCTGCAACAAACAGCACAAATTACCAATATCCGGATTTATATGCACATCAATAATCCCAACCTATATTTTGTCACAACTTTTTTTTATCAATTGTGGTTAATAGAGACATATGTGAGGCTTGTACATAATTTAACTTCACAGTGACTTGCATAGCAAGTTTTAAGTTATTTTTATTTAGATTTTTACAAAGAAAGCTGTTGTTGTCCAAGTGTTAATTAACTTGAAGATTTCCAATCAAATCTAAAATAGTGTCACAGTTATTTTGAGACTCTTAAGGAATTTAAGACAGGTCAGAACACAGGTTAATACAATTTCTGTAAAAGTTGCCTTGTAAATGCCAGGTCACCATGAAAAAAATGAGTTTGCTTAGGGCATTATTTTTAATCACAGCTCTGATTCACTGCTGATGTTGTCATATTTCCTCCTCTCCAGAGAATCTCAAGTCTGTTCAACACATCTGCCATTTCCCTTCTTTACTCTAGATATGCAATTTTGCCAGGAACTGACTAGTGGGGCAAAAATGCAAAGATCTAAGAGGAACAAAATGTGCTATAATGGTTGAGGTCCTCGCAGAAAGATGACGAGAATCAGGTGAACATGTTAACATTGTACAATTATTGTTGGTCTGTTCCAAACCGGCATGTTTTGCACAAGAACTAAACTAGTTTAATTTAAAACAACAAATGTCAACCTCATGATGGTGTTAGAGGAATAGCCTATTATTTTCTAAGGCAGAGGTCTTCAACAGGGGGTCCGCGATCCCAAAGAGGGTCCGCGAAGGTACTGCAGGGGGTCTGCAAAATTTTTGGTTGATTAGACAATTTTAAATTTTTTGTTTTTCCACAAATTTAAATACACATTAACATGAATTCAACGAATGGATAAATGGAGGCAGAAGATGTTAACTTTCAGTCAGAAATGCACACATTCAGCGACACGCAGGAGCTCTCTCAAGCTGGGCACCGGTTCACTCACAGCACGAGACTAGCCTGGACCTGTCCCTCCAAACCTCCTGTACACGAAGAGGAGGACCCGCCCCTATCACGAGGCCGCATGTTGCATACTCTGTCAGGTTCCCCGTGATTGACCGAGAGCCTATTCAGTCCCCAGCTGACTAAGATCCCAGACACAAGGACGCATGCTGCAATATTATTTGAAAAGAAGATACCGTTGTAATACTGTTTTTTTATTAAAAAACAACATTTACTTCACCCACGAATCCTTATGCAATCATTTTTGCAAGATAATCCTGGCTAAAACACTGCAGCTCCTATCCACAACAGCCAACTACTGAGGCCAGTCTATTATTATGCCAAGTGTATGGACATTGTTATGAGCGAAAATGGATCGTTTTGTAACTCGACCAAAAAACATGAATCTGTCCATTATTTTAATAGTTCATTATTGTATGCAAGATAACAGGTATGTTTATGCATGGCAGTGGCACTAATAGGCCATCACTCATTTTTCGTTTCCACATTTATGTTTAAAATAAAAACATGAATATATGAACCTGTGTAATATTTGAATAGCTTAGTATTGAATGCACAATAACAAGGTATGTTTATACATGGCACTAGGCCCAGTTTAATACAAAACACAGTTTTATACAACATATATAGTAGGGGGTCCTTGGCCTGAAAAACATTGAAGACCCCTGTTCTAAGGCATTGCACTAACTTATAGGAAAGGGTATATGCTTTAGATATGTCCAGAACAGCAGCTTAACTTTAACTTCCAACTGGCCAGTCGTGCCATGTCCATAAACAGTTAATCCTTTGCAGGGCTCAATTTCTGGTGACCCACCAGTGCCAGTCTATAGTAGTGAGCAATAATAATCAAAGGCTATAGCAGAAGGGAATGAAAACAACGACATGGATGAGGTAGAGGTTGTCTTTTATTTGCTGCGAAGACCCGAGTGCTCTCAATAAGGTTCAGGTAAGACCAACATTATTAGAAAAGCTCAAAAGTGGAGGCAGGCCAGTGCCACTTGGATTTACAAGGGCAAAGCCAATCATAACCAATTTCATCATTCTTGTTTGTGAATGTGCGAGGTCGTCAAGTGCGTGAAAGAGATGGGTTGGTGTGGGTTTCGTCTGTGTGTGTGCTTGTGTGTTGCATGCCTGTGCATGCTCGTCTTTATAATCATGCTGAGAAATGCACCAATCCCTCCAGGACCAACATTTAAATCTTTGGTCTGACCCATCCATCTGTCTCTAGCTCTGGGCTGACTTAGTGTGGTGTTGGCTCATAATTCATGCTGGATAATATAATACACAAACCAGTCACATTATACTAGATTTACACCTGCTTACAAAGGCTATGATGTGACAGCAAAACACTACGAGGAATGCCAGACGAACAGCTGAGTACTCGTACAAATAACTCCTGTTCTCCTGATGAAATGGCCATTATTTAAGCCTTTGATTGAAAACATATTTGATCAAATATGCAGTGTATAAAGTATAGTTTTGGTCACATCCACATTAATTTACAACCCCCCCCCACCCACACTCATACAAACTATCCTCACTACTATTTTTTTGCTTATCTTTTTCCTCATTCGTGTTTACTCACTCTCATTTTGTTTCCCCCTTCATCTCTTGCCACAACATTTCTGCCAAAGAAATCTGGCATTGCTGCTAATATTTTCTGCGGTCTGGAACAACAGACTATCTAAGAGCCGTTGTCGCCAGGATGTCAGCACAACAGGGAAACCATCTCACGGGGAGACACCAATGCTCTGATATAGAAGAGACTGATACAGATTCTTGAAGGAGTAATTGACATTCTTCAAAGCTTCTTCAAGGTGTGTGCGAATGTGGAAGTGCAGCAGTAGGAATGTATCTGCCCCTGCCAGTGATAAGAAATTACTTTTAGTGAAACCTTACCTGCTGACCAGTAGTGCAGCAGAGCTATCAGATGATACTCAGACACACAAACATATGCACTCATAGAAAAAACACACATTCAAACCTTTGCCGACTGGAGCAGTTCTGCTGTGAGATTACATCTCCCTCTGATCTGTGAAAAAAGTGCCGTCCCCTCCCACGGGCCAGACGGTAAACAAAAATCACAAAATGCTACACTGTCACACAACAACAAATAGATGACACAACTGAGAGACCAAACAAGCATCTAGAAATTATTCATGCACTCTGTTTTAGATCAGAGATGTTTCTTCTCTTGTAATCAGTCATTGTTGAAGTGATTATTAAGCAAGGAGGGATGTTACAGAGCGGTGAAGAGAGAAATAAATATGAGACTGGACAAAGATTTGAGGAAGGCGAGAGATGATGATGATAAGGGAAAGAAAAAGATGACAGACTTCAGTGAAAGTGGGAAGGCTGATAATGAATGTAATCTGCATTTAGATGATATCGGGCTATGTGGTCATCCCTGATGTGAATTTACTAGCCCTGATTACAGATTTACTGCTACTGTTGTTTGGAGACTCCGCTGCAAAGCGGTCCTTTGAGCAGAGCACTGACATGAACATAGCTGCACACACAGTGCTGTTAAGTCAATGCAATAGTATAAATTAATGATTAAATGATTCAAATTACTTTATAAACTCCTTTTAATGTAATATTTAGTTTACCAGAAGCATGATAGTCAATCAGTGGATCACCGTCAGTTACTGAACCTGCAATCCTCTTTTGGTGCCAGTGTGTCTAATGGACCTGATAAAATACCCTGGCTTTATCCTCAGTTGTAGTGGTGTAAAGTGTCCCTATCAATAAATGCTGAAGGTTGCTAGCTATTTAATCAGAAGACGCTAATTATCTAAAAAACAGAGAGGAGGACAAAAGGAAATGTGTTGGCTGAGCTGAAAGAAGAGGGGAACCACTCTAACAAAATAATGAAAATACGCTCTTCTGGGTTATCAGCTAATTATTGTGATATATATATATATATATATATATATATATATATATATATATATATAAATAGTTTATACATATATACTATATATATATAGTTTATACATACATACATATATATATATATATATATATATATATATATATATATATATATATATAGTAAATGAAGACCTTTACGAGTAATGCTTCAAAAGAAATCTAATGGCACACAAAAGGGATACCTACTGTACTTTCATGGAAGGCTTGTGTTGCATTTTTTAAATGTTTCTACTTTTTAGATAACGTTCTACCTTTACCTAAATCCCTTATGAATTGCGTTTTACCCGGTGTTGAGTGACAGTCTTTGGTACTGAAGCAAGTGTAGCTTTGGGATGTGGACACTATCTTCTTTGCTTTGGTGAAAAGGGCAGAATGGCTTTATCAGCATCCACAGAACTGCTGTCTGAAGACGCTTGATAGTTGAAGTTATTTAACATGTTTGATACATATTCAGCCACAGCAGCCACAGCTACAGCCTACAGTGTGTGTGTGTGTGTGTGTGTGTTTTAATGACTTATTTCAAGTGACTCCCTAATTGGGTATTTTTAACAAATAATCAAACCACTTATAATAGACAATGTCTTAGTCAGTTGTATTATTTTCTGTGATATTTTCAAATAATATAGTCTAAAAATAAATTAATGTTATTCTATCACTTCAAGTAAAATAAGGGACGCATTTAAGAATAAATTACATAACAGAAAACTTTTGAAAAATGTGACTCCTTAAATAAAAGAGAAAATTAATTTCACTGAATTGCCCTGCTGCTTTAAATTCAGTTAATTCAGGTGTGAAGTGATGTCAATCAAAAAAGCCACGATATTCTTCTCATCTTCTAAAAAGAGAAAAGCTGCGCCAGTTTAAATAGAAGCGCTTCGTCAAAATTTAAATAATCCTCAATTATCTATCGGTGATAGGACCAGGGTACAGATACAGCGGCGACTGGGTCCGGACTCGGACCATGGTCTGCTTATTAGTGACCCCTGACATAGGGCCTCATTATTTTGTAAAAACCCCACCACCTCTGACATAATCCTTTTCAGATTTAGACTTTAGGTAACTTTCATTGAAAGTTTGCTTGTCTTTTATTCAAAGGTTAATTTACAACTAACAATTAAAAGGGGTATTTTCCTTTTCATAAAAGCATTTGGGTCACAGTGATATTTGATGAGGGGCAGAAGCGGCACACGAAAAAGTCGTGAGACGTTTCTGACTGGTGGACTTCACCAGAAAAGGAAATTATACAGTTGTGACCAAAATCCTCTGCACCTTGAAGAGGGTTTGTTGGTAATTGAAAGCAATTTTTAGTTTATTTTTTTTGTATTTGTTTAGCCATGAAATTGATTATATTAGCCAGATAGCATATTACAATACATGCACTTCATGAGATGAAGAAAAATTCCAGATGGCCATCCAACAGCAGTTTTTTTGTTTACATACCTAATAGACAACTTAGCATGTTATCATTATTGTCAGATACTTTACTACTTAAGTACTCATTTTCAACTAAAAAGGCCTTCATATTTCTGCAGACTTCTGCAGCTTCGACTCATTATTTCCTATAGAGCTGATAGGATATTTGATAATTTGCTAGTCAGTGAAATGCAATTGTTTCTGTACTCTTTTCTAATGCAGTTGTTTTCAGATTACCCAGCATTAACTAGCTTCCGTCAGTATCTATAGTTTAGCCCTTGAGGTCTGCGTCCACACTTTCTTTGATGCTTTTTTCTTGCTCAGTCTTTCTCCCTCACTCTTTAAAGACATACTCGCTCTTTGCCAGTGACTCAGTCTTTGTTACTGTCTCCACCTGTCATCATCTTTCTCGCACACATTCTCAAGCTTCCTCCCCCTCTTTACTTCTCACTTTCTCACACTCTCTCTCCAGTCCTCTCCCTCTCTGTAGATGTCAATCAGTGACAAGAGCAGGCCAGACACACAGCCGTCCTCAGAGGGTCATACAGAGCGGTCACTGCCAGCGGGGCCTGTTGACAGCTTTCCGCTCGTTATCCAGAGCTGATACTTGAGACAAATTAGATCCCTGCAGTGGAGGGAGTTGGTCAAAGGCTCCAGGTGTGGTTACATAGACAGTGAGGGTGGTCATCAAATCTATAACCCTATTGCCAGACAGAGTGTTGGTATTGGACAAATCTCCAAAACCAGCGATCTTCACTTCATTTTACAGGTATCATGAATCAAAATATATTTTCATTTAAATATTGGAATTAAACCTTACAAAACATTTAAGCTAGAAAGTACATATGCAGCCACCAATAATCTACCCTCCCTCCATGATAGGGCCTGGGCCAGTCTGTGGTGGGTGCGCACTGGGTACTTTGTGTTACTGCAAATGGTTATTATTATATCAGGATGATGTAAAATTGTAGTGAAAATATTACTATACTATTTATGTCACTGAAACAGCGCAGACCACGGGGGTGTTAAACCACATGTATACAGACCAAAACAAATAATCAGTGGCAGAGGAGAAGTATTCAGATCATTTATTTGAGTAGAGGTAGCAATACTACAGTGTGAAAATACTCTGCTCTAAGTAAATGTTGTGCATCCAAAATCTTACTTAAGTAAATGCACAAAATGATTAGCATCAATCTATACCTAAAGTACCAAAAGTAAAATAATTAACTATAGAGAATAGCTAATTTCAGAACAATATTTCATTTAATTGTAATTATTTATGCATTCATGTGTTCACTGCTTTGATGTTGCAACTTGTAAAGGTGGAGCTCATTTTAATTACTTTATACCGTTGTACTGCTGAGTAGCTTAACCTATGACAATATATTTTATATTGATACAAAATATGAATACGCTGGAGCTGGGAGATATGGAGAAAATCAAATAGCCCAATAGTTTCAACCAAATACCTAAATATTGATATTATAGGGTTGACCATTGGTGCTTTCACAAAATATTTACACTAATCGATTTTTCGTCAATTATCATCAGTCATGACTAAGGCCATGTCCACGCTACTCTGTTTCCATTTGAAAACAGAGTTTCCAAACGAAAACGATCTCCGTCCACACGGCGTTTCATCTTCGTTTTCGAAATGATCTCCGTCCACACAAAAAACCCTGAAAACGAATATCACGTGACTATTCACGTACACTGGGCATGCGCCGATGTAAAAGGTAAGTAGATTGGTTGCTTAGTTAAAAAAATTATGACAGAGTAATAAAGTAGTCTTTAATAATGAAAGGTTGTGTTTTATACTTAACATCTTCTCTAAAATCTTCCTCTATAAACTCAAACAGACACATTTCGTGGAACGTTTTTCAGACTTAATGTTTGTTACAGCGCTGCAGGTCTTGCTCTATCTCTCTCTCTCTCTCTCACACATCAAATTTACTTTAAAACCAACACTTAAAACCAAAAATTTACTAGATTATGGGTCCATAAATGTGGTCAACACACGTCTCTCACTCGTTCCCTCGGTTTCGTTGTTGTCTGTTCTCACTCGTAGCTCTGCTGGTGGCTGAAGTCTCTGTCCTACTGGAGAGCAATTACAGCTTTTGTTCCTTTACATTTTATCTGCAGACTTCACAATAGTTGTGCAGAACAAAATACGCATTAATAAGGACAGGAAAGTCCTCCGTTTTGTGTCCATCACCCCTGACTTCAGACGTCCGCTCTGTAGGCCTGATAGGCTGCTGCTCACGCCGCTCACTAATCGCTCCATTAACAGCTGTTTCCTCCGCAGACATGCAGACTTTAACTGAACAACAGCTGCTAGTAAAGACAACAACGTCAGCAACACCTGTAATCAGTTGTCCATGTTAAATTAACCTGGTAGTCAATCGATAATCAATGTTGTTGTTTATGATTTCCGGAAACAGTCACGTGATATGGGTGTGACGAATCAGGGAAGGACACGTCATGACTGCTAATAACCAATCAAGTAGCGAACGCGGGTGTCTACATTGTTTCCAAACTTATCCGTTTTCGACCGTCCACACGAATACTGTCAAACTCCTCCGTTTTCGGTGCTCGAAAACGCCAGCGTAGTGTGGACTCTGTGTAAACGTAGCAAAACATATGCCTTTTCAAATGGAAACGGAGTAGTGTGGACATGGCCTAAGTGTGTAAAGGCAAATAATAACAGCTAGAACAGTCACTGTAATGCAGATTATAAAATGAGGAAGACAATTATATATATATATATATATATATATATATATATATATATACACACCTATAATTATATCCAAAAGACGATATCTGTTTAGCAAGTATAATATTGATACGGGAAATTAGGAATAAAGCATAAATAATTGTACTTCATGCACGGAATACAGCTGCATTGTTTTTATTTTAAAGGCGACTGTTGCTGTTTTTTTTTTTTTAAATCTCAATTTACCTACGTTAGTACCTTTGTGGATGTGTGCAAGCAGCAGCGTCACTGCAATCCCAATAATGGCAGTATCGGCAGCCGGAATCGGGCCAGTGTTTTAATTTGATTCTGGGATGTAATTCATCCCGTATCTCACGAACGCGACTTCTTTCTTCTGGTGTACACAGTTAGGATCCAGACCCTCTTTCACTGACGATCACCTGTCCTTCACATATCCACCTCAGACATTCAACCTGACTTCAGTGCACTCGCTCAAGCCCAACAGACTAGATTTCTCGCACTGAACTAAAAAACAGAAAATTAGGTCATTGGATTACAAACAATATATATATATATATATATATATATATATATATATATATATATTACAAATGTATATTTGTTTGGATCATTATTCCTGCTGCAGATGTTTCAGGTGGAGCTTATCTTAACTTATTTATAAACTGTTGTTCAGTTTGGGTAGTTAGGAAGGGTTTGAAAAATGATAATGTTTAAAGTAACTAGTTACTAAAGCTGCCAGACAAATGTAGTGGAGTAAAAAGTAAAATATTTCCCTCTGATATGTAGTGGAGTGGAAGTACAAAGTTGAATAAAATGGAAACACTCAAGTACAGTACTTAAGCAAATATACTTAATTATAATCCACCACTGATCATAATATTTACTCTTACCACTCGCAGCTTATCAAAACCATACAATTTACTGCTTTTTATAAAGAGGTGGAATAATATTGAGCAGGATTGAGTTCAGTCTATTAGTTTGGCCCTCCACAACAGTCCCTGTTTCTCATGTGGCTACTTGGGAAAAAGAATTGTCCACCCCTGATCTAGACACACTCTGTCTGGGAAAGAAGTTTAACTAGTAGGTTTTACGTGTGACAGTAATGAACAAATTCTTCAAGATAAGTACTGTGTAAAAATGCTGCCTTTTCCTTGCACAGTGTTCTTTTTGGTTGTTTTATTTTTTAATCTGGGACAATACCTTCCTGAAGCCTTTATACTGTAATGGAGTTTAAGTTAAGGGAAATTGACTGTTCATTAGTTAATTGCATCTTCGCTTCACATTTGCATGGTTAAGATGATAAGTTTGAGAATGAAAAATGCCAAATACCTCAGGTTATTAAATGACTGAAACTGGGCAATTGCACACTATTTTTATAGATGGTTAGGGGATTTATTGAGGGAGATGCAAAAAACATCAATTTGAGATTTCACAAAAACAAATTACTTCTACAATTAATTTGGCAATAAAAACTTCACAGTGTTTAATTTGGTGTTGATTACATTTCCCACTGAAACACTACATTAATAAAATGTTATAATCTCTAAATAATAGTCAATATTAAACAACCCAATACAAATTCATATTTATAGACTTTGGTAATGTGTCATTTTTTAAAGTTTTGAAATGGTTTAATTGACATTGAGGCAAAAAAGCACTACACGCATCTTATGTCCATGTCAAATGGTCCGCTATTGTTTTTTTTAATCTTATTAAGAACCAGGTGATAAACTGGACACTTTTCAAGTTACATTGGGATGCAGATTCAGCAACAGCTCAGAAAATGAGATGCACGTCAAACTATTGAGTCATGGGAGTGTTGCTACCTATCAGAGTTGTTAGGATGTCATACTGTGAATCTCTGCCTTTACCTTTGATTTACCTTCCTTTCTTTCTTAAGACCAAGCTTGTTTTGACAACACTTTACACCCTTGTATCTGCCCTGAAGTACCTGAGGAAAACATTTCTCTTCCCAGAAGGACATAGCACCATCCAATAAGGAATGGAACGACATGAAGAGAGAAAACAGGACAGAGCGCAATGGGTGCACCATTAAGAAATAGCCCCTAAACTACATCTGACAATAGCCAAGATTGCACTTGAACCCAATTCATCGAGGTAAAGTGGCCATTTGAGGAGTTGTAGTGGGGAATTGGTGTTCCTGGATTGAGATAGAGGAATGCAGAGAGTGTTAGTTGTTTTCTGTATCCATACGTCACTGCTGTCCACTGCTACACATTAACGCTGTGGCTTAGAGTCAACGGACACTAACACCCAAATCCACATATATGCGCCCACAGTAACAGTAATAGAGGTATGCAGACTTGTGTGCACACGCATGCACATAGGAGGAGGGTGTAGATTAGAAGGTATGTGTGAAGAGAGGTCAGGTAGCAGTGTATATCTGTATACTTGATCTCATGTTTACTTCCCAAAGCCTGCAGGCAGGTATGACAATGAACCAGGCTTGTACCCAAATTCAGAATGGCTGATTCAGCATTTCTCTATCAAACGCTGCCAGCATTATCCCCTAGATTGATGACCATGTCAAGTGGCTGAAACTAACTTTAATTCACCAATACAAAACGGCAGTGTTAAATCCTGTCATTTTGTTAACATGTGCCAGATCCTAGCAGAGAAAGAAACAAACCTGCATATTTTAGAATGAGTGAGACTTGTATATCAGCCTTTTCCCCAGTCAGTGGCCAGATCGTCAATGTTGCGTCATGGCTTGGCTTTACAGAACTTGTACCTTTTAGCCCTTTACCCGCTGCTTCATACTCATCCATCTGACCCTGTAAAGCTGTAATTTCTCAGTCACGCTAAATGCTAATATCAGCATGCTAACATGACAATGCTAAGATGCTGATGTTAAGCAGGAATAAATAATAATAATAAATGTGTATCGTGTCAATAATGTTCTTAGTTTAGAGTGTTAGCATGCAAACATTTGCTATTTAGCATTATTTGCAATTCCTTGTGGGGAAATATAAATACCTGTCCCAAATTCAAGTCAACTTCATGGTGGCACAAAGTGAAAATTCAAGGGACCACCACAGTCAATAGGATTCATCATTTTGGGAACGACAAAATTCTGTGCCAAACCATTTAGAAGATGTTTAGAGTTCTTTCTTTTTAATTCTGAAGAAAGCACTCTGTCACCTGAACATCTGCTCATGGAACATGGACGTCATGAAAGTCTAAGCATGTCAGTCACAAGTGCTCCTGCTTTCTTTACAAGACATGATACCGTATTTCAACGTACAGTTGTTCAAATATCAGTCTGCATCAAAGTGGTGGACTGACCAACTGACAGCTAGTCAAGCATACTGACATTGCGGTCGGAAGTCACACAGCTAGCATCGCTAAAATGATCACTTCATCTTACAAATGGTTTTTGTTTTACAACACATAAAATAATAAACTAATATTAAAAAGGTTATGCAGATTTGTGGGTGTGTATCTGTGTGACTACTTGCTGCTTCAAGCATATATGCTCATTCATGCATTTGCCAGCCCACAAATTGCTGCCCTGACATAAGCGTCGCCACTTTTTTGCTCTGTGTGAGTGCATTTCTTTTTATTTCACAGGCTCTGAGGCATAACAAAGACCACTGGAGCTAGTATATTGGCAATCACACAAATCTGCCTTCACCTCAATATTTAATGAGCTGAGCAAATTAGCCATACAAAGCAATCTATTGAGCCTTTCCTCCCCACTTTGCTGATACACACGCAGAGAAAAGCACCTCACGGAAAGCTTATTACAGCTGAGCCAACACTTCCAATACTTGTGAGAAGTATCTTGTACACACACATATGCAGAACCTCATGCAAACACACACACAGAAACTCAAATAGGCCAGCTTTACGGCACAATACACATTGCAGTACATCATACAGTATGTAGCAACACCTTGTTATCAAATGCCAATTTGCATTAACAAACTACCACAGAAAACTCAAAACAATGACTTAATAACTACCATATCTGGCTTATTGTCAGCTGCAGGAAAAAGAGATATTTTAAGGAGATAATGATATTGGCTCTTTCAGTCACTCAAATAAGACAAACCCTGATCATTGATCCGTGTGTCATGATGGAGCTTTGTGTTTCTTGAGTGTTAATTAAAATGTAGCCTGAACCTTGACAAGCTTTTGAGTCAGAGAGTAAGTTAATTAGCTTGTTCAGGAAACATTTAAAAGTGCAATACACAGAAGGAGGATATGGGATTATGTCATGTTTGAGGGATATTAGACAATTGGTGGCCATCACATGTATGTACTGAATATAAAGGTGAGAATATTGCTTAAAGTGTTGGCTGAGCAACCCATTCTTAAACTTAGACAAAAATGTGCACATAATTGATTAATGCCATGTCATTGATACCTGACCTTGGCCTTTATGATAACTATTTTTTTTAAATCGTACACTGTATAGAAGCACTGAAATAAACTTTAATTAACTTTTGAAGATGTTCTTAAAACTAAGGTGACAGGAAAAAGATGGCTGCTGATTCATGTACCATAAGCTCTCTATGGTGTTATCGCAATACTGTTCCCTCTGTGTGTGCCTGTGTTTATGCAAAAATGTGAATGACTGTGTGTCTTAGTAAGACGTGGAAATCTGGCAGAGAAATCCCTTTGTTTAAATACTATATCCCTGTCTAAACAACTACTC
The DNA here is from genome assembly GCF_023349555.1 of Cebidichthys violaceus. Classification (NCBI taxonomy): domain Eukaryota; kingdom Metazoa; phylum Chordata; class Actinopteri; order Perciformes; family Stichaeidae; genus Cebidichthys; species Cebidichthys violaceus. The sequence goes on from NW_027176705.1 coordinate 4,866,617, forward strand.
CATTTCAGCCTGCAGCGTAATCCCTACACTCACTCAGCTAAAGCTAATTCATGCTGCTCAGGGGAAGTTTGTCTCACCCTCCACCACCCATTCTCTCGCCCTCACTCACCGTTAATGGCATTGTTGGATCCTCATTTAACAAGATCTTCCTTTTTTTCTTTCAACAAAGAGATAAAATAAAGACAGTCAGACTTAAAATTTGTCATGGTTAGAGGACTTTCGTCGTCCGGTTTACAATATTAAACATGTAGTAAAGGTGTATTGAAAGATCATGGTCATGAAACCAATGCCTGCTGTTGGTTGAAAACGGGAAATAAACAGCAGTCTCATGTTTAAGTCCAATGTTTTGTTGACCCATTCATTCACCACAACCTCCTCCATGTTGCTCAATAACGACATCCCCTGACTTCTTTGCTCCCATCACAATTAACATGGCTGTTAGAGGGCCTTGTGACATGGGTCTTTGTTTTTTGGGTAGGCATTTGTTGAAATGATTGGAGAGTTTCTTAGGACAACAGTCTACTTTTCTAACAACAAGTGTCAATATGTTGAATTGAGACGGAATAAGCCTAATTGTCTCAGCACAATGAGAACATAATCATTTTCCTTCATAACTGGTGATTACACTGAAGGAACTACTAAGACATGTTGATTTGCACTGGAAACAAATAAATTATCTCACTGTAGGAAATTCCTGTCATGTTTTGAGAAGGTTGTGTTACTTGCTGTTTGTCGCCCACCACTATTCCCCACCCTTCTCCCTGGGTTTGGTTTAACTCTAAGGATGAAAGTGACTCTCACTAAACCCCTAGATGGTAAACCACAATTTGACAGAACTTGCTAAAACTGTCGCAATCGTATATTGTGGGGTAACATTTAAGACCTGCCTAAAACCACTAAGATTAATCTTGCTAGTTGCCATTCATCACTGAATAAAACTCAAACAATGTGTTGAGAACGAGTGGAGCTAAACACTGGACTTTTACCAATCCAAGCTGAATGCTAACATGCTAACAGCAGCATTTTACTAACTAATGGATATCCACATGGTGATATAATAGCATGTAACATTCAGTGTTTTGCCATGTTAACATGCCTCCACTGTGTATGATTACAGGATATTTTAGCGAGTTAGAATTCTAATGCAAGCCTGCCATGTTAGCATTCATCTCAAAGTACAGGAAAGATCACAGGGATATTGTCATTTGTTCTAGAAGTCTGGGTGAGAAAGTCTGTTTGTAAAACCTCATCAAATGTGAGGTTGATGCCCAATAAAAAGCCATAAACCAAGATGGCGACAGCTAAAATGCCAAACTCAAGCCTTTAAAACTGTAGTCCACAAACCAATGGGTGACCTCACGGTGACTAAGTCCTCTTCTTATATACAGTCCTTGGCATGCACACACTCATGCACCTCCATGTTCCAATGTGTTGTAATCATGATCTGTCCTTCACTTACTAATTACATTAAACAAAAGGAATGAAAAGCAAAGTTCACCGGGTGGCGCTGTGAGCTACGGGTTTACTGTTTCAGGAGGATGAAAGTAAAACTCCAGAGACACTGTGTGATACGTTGATGGTAGTTTATTGTTGTTGTTGAAGTTGATGCTAAAAAAAAAAACAACAAACTAAATTTTCATTGATATTTCATGATACTCAGACACTTCACACGAGTTAAAATTATCATATAAAACAACAAACTAGAAATATACAACACAGTTAAAAGCTCCACCTTGTTTTTTTAATTTATTTTCCTTTAGTGCAATTTTGTACATTATTCTGTTTTCTATTTCTATGTATTTCATTACATAATTATTATTATTTATTTATCATTATTTTATTTTTATGAGCAGGGAGGGGATTGTTGGGGGAGATTACTGTCTAAAAAGAAAAAAATGATCTGTAATATTGTATTATCATATGAGCCGATAGTTGAATACAATTTGGTTATTTAAAAAAAGTATCTCCACCTGCAGCAGTGAAATGATGCTTCAGTATTAACGAGTACTTTTAATACGCTAAGCTAGTTTAGCTTAGCGTCCCTGAACACAAGTACGGTGCCTCAGCTGTTTTTTGTTATTGTTCCGGGTTCAAAAGGTCACACAGCCCGTTGTCTCCTACGTGAGCGCAGTTCACCGAAAACATCATATTTCCCACAATTTAAGCTTGTATTATTCAAACGTATTGTTCGGTTCGTAAGCCTCGTACCGAACGGTTTAATACGAATATGTGTATTGTTACACCCCTAGAAACAAATAACCGTAGCTGTGGCGTCATAATGACTTTCTCTGACGTTAGCATGCCATGCTAGCATCAATCTCAAAGTACAGTAAAGATCACAGGGATTCTGTCATTTTTTTCTAGAGGAATGCTGAAGTTTTGGGTGTTAAAACCTGCGTGTAGCAATCCAAATTTTGACGATTCATCTCCTGTGGAGCAAGCAAGTTTGACTCGAAATTATAAGATACTTAAACACAACAGTCATAGAAGCAGCTCTTTGGCTTAGGTTACCATACATTTGACATAGAAATGGATTGTGAGTACATTGAAGACTACTTTTAATGTGGCTTCACAACAGATGAAATACTTCACGTGGGATTGTACTGAGCAAACGCATCCTCGAAAGGATTTTAAGCAAGAAGCAGCTCTGGCATAGAAAGAATAAATCCGATGTGGCTGAGGTGGCCACCTTCATTGAACAGCAACTGGAAACAACTGGTCAGTGTCATGGTTACAGATGGATGCACCAAAAGTGCCATGGAGATATTTTTATTATCAAATCTAACTTTTCTTTTTGCTGCCGGAAATGGGCTTCCATATAAAAGGCATATGATTGTCTTAAAATTAAAGTCTATGCTGCTGCTTTACAACTACATCTCCCTCAATGCATGTCGATTTTGTGACCCGCGAAATGACAGCATCCTGCCGCTAGACAGCAGTTTTTTCATATTGCCGTTTAACTTTGTCAGTTAAATTTTATTTCACACTGTGATGGTGAAGGTAAACTGTGTAATTAATACGTGGTTTACATGTGTGCCGAACCGTGAGGGGGGATCCGTACGGATCACGGATCGTCAACAACCCATTACACCACTATTATTCACTCAAGATAACAACATGTTGTCTGTGTGCCGCCATTAAAACTATCACAACAGCTGGACAGGAGAGGCAACAGCCCCTAAAGCGGTTTTCCAACAAGTGATTGAATTGAAAATGATCTACAAATAATCCCAAAATGTCCAAGAAGAGAAAAATTGATGCAGAGGTAAGAAAATGTAATGTAAAGATGTGAAAGTGAATACATGTTTGTGCTTCAAGGAGAAAAACGGTATGTCTTCTGTGCTATGAGGCAGTGTCGGTGATAAAGGAATACAATTTACGTCGGCAATTTGACACCAAACACGGAGCTAAGTATGCTAAATTTAGCCTCCAATAAAAACATAAAAGTGAATTAAAAGGCAGACTGCAATCGCAGCAGAATATATTTATAAAAGCTACAGCCCAGTGCATGCTAAAGGTATGTGAGCAGGTGTGCTCCGACCAGATACAGACTTTTAAAATGTCAGTTTGTGAAGAAACACCATCGCAGACTGTGAAGAATTTAAAGTTAAAAAGCAATGTTAGTGTGTTTAATAATCACTCCTAGTGGTGGATATAATGTTATAACATGTTTGTTTGGAAAAGTGTTAAATCATAAAAGTATAATCATTCTATGTATCAAACTATAAAATACAGTTACTGAATGTTTTGAGGGAAAGGGAGAGACCTTTGAGACAGGCTTTTCAGATCCGAAAACAACTATATGATAATGAGATGAGTTTGGTGAGCTGACTTCAGGGATGTGAGGTGTTAACAGTGGGGGAAGGAGATGTATTGATCAAACAGAGATGTAGATGAAGACAGCCCTAAGAAAACACGGGGGTCGGGTAAACGCAGTTTTATGAGGAGGAGGACAGGTCGGACCAGAGGACACTGTTCAGACATTATGCGGATCACTTAGACCAATGGAGAGCATTGTCCGAGGACAGGAGGAGACAATCAGATTCCAGCCAATCACAAAGCTGATAATGGACTTTTGAAAGTAAACTACTGACTTTTGGGTATAAAAACATTGTTCGGAGAGATGTTGTTCAGTTCTTGGCGATCTTCTTTACTGTAAACTGGCGTTTGTAGGCCGGTAGGGGGGGAGAGTCTTTGAACTCGGTTTCGCGATTCCTTACTGTCGACAGTGTAATTCAGTTTGTAATTGTCTTTTAGCATTTGTGAATTATAAATACTTTTTCATTGTAAGCCGGATCCAGCCGATTTTTCTTAGCGTGACTTCGTTGCTCAAACAACAACGAAAGAGCGAGAGGTCCGCGGCCTCCTGCGAGCAGAGGTCCCACTTCACCACAAGACCGAGTTCAGGAACTAGCAGGCAATCTTAACAACACAGCTAGCCGAAGAGACGAGCAGGTACTTGTCTTCTTCATTAGCTGTTGATGAAAGCACAGACAACGGACACAGCACATCCATCAATGTTTATAAGAGGCTGAAGGCAGACTTGACCGTCAGTGAGGAGCTCTTGGATGTAGCTGCCATGCACAGGACGACGACGGGGACATTAGTGATGCAGAGAGGTGACAAAAATAGCTTTGAACAAAGTTAATGTAATAACTTGAGTTTGATATTTGTCTTTGTTATTTTCTTTAAAAGTTTGGTCTTTGATAGAGTAATGTGGGTTTCTTAGCCCTAAATTAAAAGGATTTATGTTATAATAACAGAAGTGTGCTTAAATATATTTTTACATTTATATAACTGCATGTACAATATTTTTACACTTGAATAAACAATAATCAAATACAGAGACAGTTATTTAACAATATGTTAGGGAGTAGTTACATTTATACAGTCTTACAGTTACAACCGGCCCTTTGAGGGCAACCATGATGCTGATGTGGCCCAGAGTGAAAATTAGTTTGACATCCCTGAACTAAATGGAGGATTGAATGTAGACACATTTGCATCCTCTGCCACCTTTGAAGCCTTTGAAAAAATAACACATATTTTCAAACGATTTGGTTTCAGTTTGAAACTTTGGCTTTGTCGTTGATTCTTTATTTTCCCCCCAAAACCATCATTCTTTCTATTTTCCTCATCTCTATCTGGAGCTCTTTTCTTACCCTGGCACCCTCTTTTCCTCTGTGCCACCCCAGTTCTTGGCGGTAGCCCTGCTTGCTGTCTCACCCATCTGTTTCCATTCATTAGGACAGGATTCGCTTCTCTGCTCTTCTGACACCTTTTCACATCGGGCTGCACAATGTAATTAAACAGGGTTGGGAGGAATGATTTCTGAGCAGCAGCAAGCTCCTTCCTCTTCCATCTACTTTAAGTCTGCCTCGTTTGTTCTCAGAAGGTGGAGACAGCTCTGTGCTACTTTGTTGAGTTACTGGGAACTGTCCCAATCTCTTGCATGCGGCACACTTTTTGTGACATAGGACTCATCAACCCGTTCTCCACCCACTGCTTTTTCTCTTCTCGTTTGCATTTTAGGGGGTTAAATAAAAGGAAACACCCTATAACATGCATGTGTTGTTGCCAACAGGGCAACTAACTGGTAGCAATCTTTTCAGTGGTAGTATTTTTTTCAGACTTCCGATGTATTTTTCAAAAGTCCAGTCATTTACCCTATGAAGGGAGTTTTTCTGCTCTTAATTTAAAAGAAGTGTGGCAAAAGCACTTCATCGGTGCACTTTACTGATACAGTAAAACTCAACGAAAGAGTTGATACATTGTATACTTTGTCTCTCATCTACTGTATTTAGATTGTTTTATTGGGGGAATGGCAGCAATTAACTTCTTTGGCAATATGGAAACAGTTCACTCAGACACCTACACAACAACAGTCCACCCACACGGATGTTTTCAGTTATTTTGCTCAATTGGAGCTGCACTCATGACTGTGGGCGTGTACATGTGGTGAATGACTGACATGTACCTCACTGTTTTGATTTCTTGCAGCTGTTAATTGTTGCACCTGTCAAGTCAAGCCTTAAGTCTATTATGATTGTAATAAGTGAGTCTATTGTCAGTTGCCAGCCACCTGGTCTGCTTAGAACACTGCATAGCTACAGTTGTGGTCAAAAGTTTACATACACTTGTAAAGAACATAATGTCATGGCTCTCTTGAGTTTCCAGTTATTTCTACAACTCTGATTTTTCTCTGATAGAGTGATTGGAACAGATACTTCTTTGTCACAAAAAACATTCATGAAGTTTGGTTCTTTCATGACTTTATTATGGGTTAACAGAAAAAGTGACAAAATCTGCTGGGTCAAAAATATACATACAGCAACATGAATTAGCAATTTTGGTGACTTAGAAAGTTGTGTCAATGAAATGAGCTTCATAGCATGGCCTCTTAACTTCTTGTGAGTGATTATGAGTGACTACAGCTGGTGACTTCTCTGAGGCCATTTAAATAGGGCTCATTGGATACAAACGCCCACAAACGCTACAATGGGAAAGTCAAAGGAGCTCAGCATGGATCTGAAAAAGCAAATCATTGACTTGAACAAGTCAGGAAAGTCACTTGGAGCCATTTCAAAGCAGCTGCAGGTCCCAAGAGCAACAGTGCAAACAATTGTTTGTAAGTATAAAGTGCATGGCACTGTTTTGTCACTGCCACGATCAGGAAGAAAACGCAAGCTATCACCTGCTACTGAGAGAAAATTGGTCAGGAGGGTGAAGAGTCAACCGAGAACCACCAAAAAGCAGATCTGCCAAGAATTAGAAGGTGCTGGAACACAGGTGTCAGTGTCCACAGTCAAGCGTGTTTTGCATCTCCATGGACTGAGAGGCTGCCGTGCAAGAAGGAAGCCCTTGCTCCAAAAGTGGCACCTTAAGGCTCGACTGAAGTTTGCTGCTGATCACATGGACAAAGATAAGACCTTCTGGAGGAAAGTTCTGTGGTCAGACGAAACAAAAATCGAGCTGTTTGGCCACAATGCCCAGCAATATGTTTGGAAGAGAAAAGGTGAGGCCTTTAACCCCAAGAACACCATGCCTACCGTCAAGCACGGTGGTGGTAGTATTATGCTGTGGGGCTGTTTTGCTGCCAATGGAACTGGTGCTTTACAGAGAGTAAATGGGATAATGAAGAAGGAGGATTACCTTCAAATTCTTCAAGATAACCTAAAATCATCAGCCCGAAGGTTGGGTCTTGGGCGCAGTTGGGTGTTCCAACAGGACAATGACCCCAAACGCACATCAAAAGTGGTAATGGAATGGCTAAATCAGGCTAGAATTAGGGTTTTAGAATGGCCTTCCCAAAGTCCTGACTTAAATCCCATTGAGAACATGTGGACAATGCTGAAGAAACAAGTCCATGTCAGAAAGCCATCAAATTTAACTGAACTGCACCAATTCTGTCAAGAGGAGTGGTCAAAGATTCAACGAGAAGCTTGCCAGAAGCTTGTGGATGGCTACCAAAAGCGCCTAATTGAAGTGAAAATGGCCAAGGGACATGTAACCAAATATTAGCACTGCTGTATGTATATTTTTAACCCAGCAGATTTGATCACTTTTTCTGTTAACCCATAATAAAGTCATGAAAGAACCAAACTTCATGAATGTTTTTTGTGACAAAGAAGTATCTGTTCCAATCACTCTATCAGAGAAAAATCAGAGTTGTAGAAATAACGGGGAAACTCAAGAGAGCCATGACATTATGTTCTTTACAAGTGTATGTAAACTTTTGACCACAACTGTATGTCTAAGGAATTTAAAGCATGTGCTGTATTATCGTTTCTCCTTGATCTATTAAAGCAGCTGTGGCTCAGGAATAGGGATGGGACGATAAACACTTTTATTGCGGATTGTGATGAAAACACTCACAAAAAGTAAAAGAGAGAGAGAGAGAGAAAATGAGAATGAAGTCGGCAGTAACATTATAGCTGTGAACATAGCTGTGCAGTGTGTGTACAAGTTTGTTGGTGAGTAAATGCTACAACTTCTAACAAATAGACACACAAACCTGCTGCTCAGCTCTTAATACATCCATGAGACGACCAGAGAGCAGAGGAGAGACGGAGACAGCGATGTGACCTGGACGCTACGTTTTGATAAAGTCCCAACCTCGTCTGCGTGCTGTAATTGACTGGGAGCTTCACACCAACCGCCCAAACTAAAACAGGAAAATAAGAAGGGAAGAGAAAAGATACAGACACTGCTACACACTTTCAGTGGGTCATAAGGAATTATTTTAGTACGAGTCCAAAAATAGTTTTCAGGAAAATGTTGCATAGTATAGAATACTGTACATGTAAGAAAATAAATAAATAAATAAATCACATTTGTTTTATCCTTTATTTATGCATGGACATTTTGTAATTACTTTATTCAAGATTGTTTGTTTTTTCATTAAAAAAAGGGTTTGTCTATTAAAAGATGTGTGTCCCATGCAATTAAGATATTTGCATCTTCACAAAATGTGAGGTAGAGTGAATGCTGTGTGTTTTTGCCATTCTAGGAGTTTTGAGAATATATTGATATTATTAAGATAATATTGTTAATCACTAATCAATTATTTTGGCATGACGAAGTGTCGACTTAGGAAGCAGAGTGGGTCATTCAATAGTCGGAAGATTGGCAGGTTGATCTCCAAAAAATTTTTCTTCTAATATTAGGATTTTGACTGTATACTGAGAACACTGTATACTGTTTTTAAAGTTGTTTTAAAGTTGAATGTAGTTTGGGCTATTTGCTTTAGTAAAATATGCTGTGTTGGGAAAAACAAACAAAATGTATTTATGAACAATGTGCAAAAAACTATTCCTCAAATTAATACATTTGAAAACATTTGAGGTTTGAAATAATAAACAATACATTAAACTGTTTGACATATTATGACACATCTTCCACCCACCAACCCGCACAACTATACACCCACACCCTCACACCATGTGGGAAAGAGAAAGCTAAAGAAAGAACAGCAGAGAAAAGGAAAGAGAAAGAGAGCTCCTGGAACTGAGTTAATGTTTGTGACCTTGGCAGAGACACACAGACAGACAAACACAGAGAGAAGCATATTTCTAATCGGACTCTGAGTGGTGACCACCAGCCAATATGACAGACTGGTGAGAAAGACTCCTGGGGTATAAGGGCAGCTTGTGACCGCAGGAGGACTCTCTGACTTGATTTCTTCATCAGCAGGTGCCATGATCCCCTGACATATGGACACATGCAGCCAGCATGCACACATAATGACACATATGCATGCGTAGACACATAAACACACACACAAACATACTTAATCCCATCCAAGTGGGGGTCTGGGACCTCGTGTCTAGGTTACATGCTGAGGCAACCCCTGAACTGTCCATATGATCTCTTGGATAAATACACCTGACCTCTTTAGTATTTTAAGCCTTTCTTTTACATTGTTATTAAAATATTATATTAAATGGTGAAACATTTGAAAGTTGATCCTGTGTTGATTCTATGTTTTTTGTACTTGCTGTGGCTGCATTTGCTGTGAACACTTTACATGTATTCCATGATTAATAACAACCATACGTATTTGAATTGGTGCAATAACAATTATTGTCAACACAATAATAATTCAGTCGCTCATAAGGAAGGCATCCACTAATATTCTACATACTTATGTCAAAGTAAATATTTATGAGGAAACTAGTTTGCTATCAGAGCATGAATTCAAACACTAGGGGGATTCTTATATCTACCCCTGAAGTGTCTCCTTTCTCCTCTTGTGGGCTACGGGAGCTCTGTCTGTATGTATGTATGTGTGTGTGTGTGTGTGTGTGTGTGTGTGTGTGTGTGTGTGTGTGTGTGTGTGTGTGTGTGTGTGTATACTTATATGTATGCATATAGTTATCCCAAGGACTGACCTGATACTTGGTTATCTCCTCTCTCCTTTGGCCTCCCTGTCAAATACAGAGTAGGGAGTGATGAGTGGCAGAGGGAGTCCCTCAAGTAAACGATACAAACCATGCATTATGGATCCTCACGAAAGTAAACAGGACCCAATGACCTTTTGGACCCAAGGAGAGGGCCAGCTGAGAAAAAGTCCCACAGTAAGAAAGGGAGCCAGCTTTTATTATTTTTTTTTAACAGCAGGATGGGTTAGGTGCCCCAGGAGGAGGAATTGAGAATACCAATCTGTATCTAAAAATCTTCCCACTTTTACTTACTGGCCCATTTCACGTTTTCTTCCATATGTAGTCAGTATAAAGTATAATTTAATACATCCAAAATGATAGTTGTTTATCTGTTAAGTCTCACAAAAGACAAAGCTCTCAAGGGCAAGTTAAGAATATAATCTACATTTATTACGGCTATAATTACTGAAATGTCATCCGGCAAATCGCATAAACAAAAGTTTTATTCACAGGTATTTCAACTAAGCTGCAACTACCATCACATTACCATTCAAATACACGTCAGAATGTACATTGGTAGGTGAACACATCGTTCAAAAGGCACTTCTGTATGCATAACAGTAAGTGAACGCATCACTGTCGATCTGATTTCTTCAGTTCAGTAGTTAGTTCAGTCTGGTTCTGTTGTTTTGTGTATACACTGCAGCCGGCGATAAATTGTAATGGGAATCTTTGCAGCTTGGCAGCTTGTAAGGCACTTCAACGACAGCACCCCAGCATGCAAGGCACTAATCTTGTTGGTTAACGGTTGATGATTGGTTAACATGAGTCGGCTATCAGTCAGAAAAAAAATTACAATATCAAAAGTACAAAATGATAGCCTATACTGGAAATGCACATAAGGTGTGTATGTGTGCGCAAAATGAGTTTAGTCTTTCAAACAGTTTGTGATTGATCAATCATCATCATTTATGTGAATGTATTGTGACAAAGTAAATGTACTGTATGCTCCAAGTTAGAGTGAATACATTTACAAATTAGAGCGGTAGTTTTTACTTGTCTTATAGATTTATTCTAAAAAAATTAAATCAGAATGTGATAACAAAAGTAATATTATTTGGTATCCAGCAATGTTCAGAGGAGAGAGGTGAGCTTTTGGGAAATCAGAGAAAGGATTGGCGTCAAAATGTAATGGTACTATGAGCACAGGAATGACATTTTGATTGGATTAGTGTTGAGGTTCATTTAATCAGGTTTAAAGTGTTATCAGTTTCTTTATGAGTGAAGTGAAATTCCAGATGGAGTGCTTCTCAGTCAGTTCTTTTTAGTTGTTTTTTAGATCTAAAAACAACAGCTGGATTTCAGTTGTCAGCATGTGAGTCCCTGCTGGATTCCCATGAACAGTGTTGAGATGGGCGAGTGTTTTACCTCTATGACAACAAGATGCTCAGACCTAGAAAATTAAAGCAATATTCCATGTTAATTGAAGTTTTTTTTTTCCTCGTACACACCACATCTACTTTCGTAGACATCAGTTGCCAGTATTGGTACCTAAAGATGTCACTTCTGCTCTTATCCTCATCATATTTCTGACCGTCTTGGTTGTAAGTTTGAAAGGGTTATTATTCCTCAAATGTAACTATGGGAAAAAAAATCAAATTAGGGCCCGAGCAACTCAGCTGGACTTGTTCCAAACAGTCCCAAACTTCACGTGCTTGATAACACTCATGGCCTGAGGATGTCTACAAGCTAATTTTCACTAATACTCACAGCGCCACCTGCTGGCCAAAGTAATTCTGCATTGTCTGACAAACAGCATCCGATTTACATGACTTTTGCACAATGTGGTATCCAGTTCATATAGAGCAACATAATGCATGTTTGCGGGTCTTCTGTAGCGCCACACAGCGGATACAGGAAGCGGTGGACTATTTGCATAGCATCATTTCCTGCGTCACTCGGTCCAAGCAGAAAAAAAGCATCGGACTCGTAGACGCATTGTCTGACGGTCGCAGACGATCTCAGCCGCGTAAGTTGGAGTCTCGCCAGCACCCCCAACGAGCGGGAGGATGTGAGGGCCCACTCATCGCTGCTCGCAGCTTTAATTTCAAGCAGTTCCTGATATCAGATAAGCCAATATTGTCGACTGATTCGTGAACTCATATTGAGTCAAACAATATATCAGTTGTCAATACTCGAATTAAGTTCAATACCAGTTTGAGACACAAGAGGTGTGATGGTCACCTGCAGAACAATCAAATACATTTAAAGCTGCTTCACAACGGCTTGAAACACTGCTGCATGACAAATTAATAGCATATTAACAGCCAAATAAAGCAGTTTGGGAACTGTGCTGTTGATCTGACAAATAGCACAGCACCTGCTCACAAAGCTGATTTTCTTGGGATGTAAATAGAAACCATCCACTTATTCTAATCAAAGGTGACTTTGTTTTTTTTACCTCAGTGTGCCCCTTATAGTTGGCTGTACTTTAAATGACATTGCTCCCAGCAATATCATTCACAAATACTGTATGTTATTCAAAACAGACCCATTTCTTATATTGTCTATTCCAAATTTTTTCAAACAAGAAAGTAGAGAACTCTATAATTCCTGTAAGAGCCATGTGAATTTGACTTAATGGAGGGTGACCGTTCATAAGTCACCGAACTTTGATGTTGGTAAGAAATCCATAGGCTTACGAGCAGATATTTGGTGGTCCTTTAGCGAGACAGATTTTTCCAGCGTTGTCTATATGACTTTAAATGAAAGAAACTGATGTCAAATACAAGTGTAACTCCTCTGAGGCTTTAAGGTGGACAAGGACAAAATCCACATGGACTACTAACCTAGTTCTTAAAGACATACTAGTTTCTATGGTAATTTTAGAACAATGGGCTCCAGATTAGAATTATGGAGGGCAAAGAAAGAAACTAGCTGCGGGTATTTGTCATTGTCATCCTTGAGGAAGCCCCAGATCCTGGGGATTCATCATTGTTAGAACAGACTCCAGTGGATACATTTCCAGTATGTTTATCTAAAAGAAACAACCCATAACAGGCTGAATTCACGAGACCAGAAATAGCATTTTTCAAAGTCTCCAGGGCATTTTGCAGTGTTTCCGTGGATTGTGCTCTTAGTCTGGTCAATTCTGGAAACACAAATTTTGTTCTCTATTTGCAGCCAACTATCAATGCACCACCTACTCATGCTAGGCGCAGATATAAGGACGCACCAGAATGGCAAAATAGCATTCATATTTTGTTGGTATTTGCAACTTAACTTCATACCAGCTAAACATCAACATGTCGACATTAACATTCTGAGCATGTTAGCATGCTGAAGCTAGCATTTAATTACAGCAAACCACCACTGTGGCAAGGTGCAGCCTCACAGATTGCTAGTCAGGTTGAATCTTGTTGTTGACTGTTGGGCAAAAATACTCACAGCAACACAGCCCACATAGCCTACACGTGCATCAATTTATCAAGTTCTTATGGTTATACAAGCAAAACATTTTACACCTTACATTGGGGAATTGTGGTTACCTTACATACACACACACACATATATATATACACACACACACACACACACACACACACACACATATATATATATATGTGTGTATATATATATATATATATATATATATATATATACACACACACACACACATATATATATATACATACATACATACATACATATATATATACATATACATATATATATATATATATATATATATATACACACACACACACACACACACATATATATATATATATATATTCACTTACTCTTGTATAGCTCTTGTTTAGTCTGCAACAACTCCTGGGACTAGCTGCTGCACTTCCTTGTTAGGTGCTACTGATGGTATGAAGGCATAAAATATTGCTGATGCAAATTGCAGATATAATTTGACATGAAGCCTTGTTATGTTAGTATGTTCAAGATATAAGAACTATATGATGAGGAACACATAATAGAGATTACAAATTTGTTCTGATAGATAGATGAACTCTCAGCTTTGGAAACGAAACTTACGTCTGACAATTTGAACTCAACAAGCACTTTTGTCTTGCTAAGTTTTCCGCCTGTTTGCTTCATCCATCCTTTACTCAGCTTTGTTTTTCATCCCACAATGACCTTTATGAATAATGAGGTGCTCCAAAGGTAACCGTGACAACGGGTCTACCTTGGAGGCAGCACATAGGCACTGAGATAAAGTAATTCAACACCTGACAAGGAAGTGCAGTGTATTCACTTCATCCTCTGAACAGAGGGACGGAAGTCTGCTGATTAACGCTGACAGTCTGAAGAGCACATTGTGCCAGTGCATTAATAATAAACTCTTAAAAAACCTGGGAATGCTTTTAGGGAAGGTTATAGAGCCATGAAAGTAAGATAAGATGTAGGGATGAAGAATGAGCTAGGGATGACAGCAGGGTTAAAAGTTAACTTGGCTTGATTTCACAAACTGTATTTGAAGTACTTGTCCTATTTAAAGGTCTTAGGAAGAAAAATACTAATTTAGAGGTGCACTAATTAGCTATTTTTTTCAGCATAGGAGGATATTTTAGTATGTACAAAGTGCATAATTAATGAGGCAAGAAACTTAAATGGCTTCAAGGGTGTTTAGCATTAATTACCTCAGCAAACTAAAATATCCGCCCCATCATTTTCTCCCACTGTGGCTTTAACACTCTACTATACTAAGTTTCAGGAAGAGGCATCCTCACGGGGGTAAAAAAGAGGTCATGAACCTGAACAATTTAGAATATTTGGTATATTTTTTGCAGTATATAAAGTATAATTAAATGCTTGCCCATCAGGGTGTTATCTAAAATGAGGATTTACTGTTTCCTGCTGTTCCAAAACATTAGGTGTGTTTAGGTGGATGGATAGTCTGTGTGTTTGCATGAAGGATAGATCTCTCAAGCACTAAACAGTGATGAGGTAAATGAAGCTGCTGTACTAACTGTTATGTAACTGTATGCTAACTGTTCAGTTAGCATACTGTATGAATATCAATGACAATGCCTGTGGTTGCTCACTGCATATCTCAGATCACGTGAGACCATTTAACAATCTACAAGCAAGCACTGAAATGGCTTTACCCACCCCACCTTTTCACTGCAGTTGAATAGTGTTTTACATTAATTACCTAGACTGTGGCGGCCCTCCAAAATCACAGCTTCATAATGAACGGAATATATTTTTACACTTCTCGGCTGGGCTGGCCCTTTCCGTGCGCATTTCCTTCGCAGCAGTGAGCAGCAACCGGCTCTCCACTTTTGTAAAGTAAAAGTTGCTTGTGGCTACGGCCCTGTCAGCTTTACAGCACCAGGGCTTCATCGCTTCCTGATGCTGTGAACTTAGTGCTCGCTGTGCCCAGACCCAATTTGAAAGTCCTGCATTCAAAATGTTACTTAACCCTTACATACGGTTTGTATTTGATGCCTTCACAGTATGGTTCGGGTCAATTTTGACCCGGACCAAGAATTCCCTCATAGTAAGTGTCTACTGTATATCAAATTTTAAACTACACATCTATTTAGAATATCTAAATAGCCTATTTTTGGAGAAAAACATCTACTCTTACACATTATCATGTCCTGTTTTACATAAGACATAAAACCATAAAAGCCATAAGGACTTAAATATATTGTATTGAATTTCAAAATGGCATGAACATTCTGGAACTGTTGGTTCCTCAGTGTACAAAAATGTGTAGCACCTGTACAAAAGTATAACATTTTAAAATATTTTAATTTTTGTGTATTTTGGGTCACTTTAGGAAAAGTCATCAAATTTCAAGCCAAAAGAATGACGTTTAGGGTAATTTTACTGCTGTCAAATGTCAAAATGGGTCAAATTTGACCCTAACAGTATGGAAGGGTTAAGTAAAAGTACAAAAGTTTTAGCATCAACATATACTTAAAGAACAAAAAGTAAAAGTAGACTCATTATGCAGAATGGTCAATTTCAAATAATATATTTATAATAGGTTTATATCATTGGATTATAATCATTGATGCATTCCTGTGTTCATCGTAATGATGTTAAAGCTGGTAATGGTGGCACTTTTTTATTTACTTAAAAATTAGGCTATATAATAGATCATAATTTATTAGTTGGTTTACATTTTGTATTAAGAATCTGAAAGGTAGCCTAATTAGTAATTACAATTGTTAAATAAATGTAGTAAGTTAAAGTACAATATTTCCCTCTGAGATGTTGTAGTGAAATAGAAGTATAAAGTTACATAAAATGGAAAAAGTAACAAGTAACATTGTACTTGAGCACAGTACTTGAGTAGACAAAAATGCACTATGTTACATCCCTCAACTGCTAGAACAAGAGCACACAATTGTTTACAAAAGCTCACACTTCTTCATAGATCTAACCTCTTAATTCTGCTCTCAAAGTGCACCAGATTGATACATTCAACTTTAAAATGTTAAAGAAAGTCTCACAAAGTTCTGTGGGAAACACTGGATTATGGCATTTTATAACAACTAAACTGCCCACTAGTATATTCCTTTGATCATATTTAAAGGTGTACATATTCTGAATCTTCATTCTCTGATATGGGTTCATACTATAAATGAGGTTGTATTTGGTATCTGCAGGGGATTTTTTGCAAACCTCATAGACTGATTTGTTCAAAGAAAGTCACATAACTATGACATGAGGGCAATATAAAAGCTATTACAATCCATTTGTCCAGGACTTTGAAAATATTTACAGAAATGACAGTTTGGGTTAAAAGTTGAATTGTACCCTGCAAAGACGCAGTGATGTGTGCCCGATGTGCCAAGCCGACGTGCCAGCTCAGTGGGTGCAACTCTCACAATGTCAGATGACCAGGTTGTGAATCATTGATCTGAGCAAATCAATAGTCAGCACGTCCATCTCCCAGCCACTCTCCGTGGGTCGCCATCTGTGTGTGTGTGGCCATATCCTGTCCAAAGCCATCACAGGAGCCCATCAGCACACACCAGGTGGCTGCCATCTGGGCCCTGCCGCTTAACACGCAGCATGGGTCCCTGTGTAGGAGAGTGTTGAATGTATGAGTTTGCGAGCTAGAGAGTGACCATTAAATGGCACATTTGTGGGTGTGTATCCTCCGTGCCTGTGCTGTGTATAAGTGTTGTTAATTTGAGTCAGGGTGTGCATAAGAGAACATAAAGGTGCAGAAATGTGAAACTCTCTGTAAAATATACATATTTTATAATATCAAATATACAATCATCTACACACGTGTAGATTGAGATACAAAGTAAAGGTGGAGGTGTTGGCCAGCACCGACGTAGGTGGGGTGATAATGAGTGGTAAAAAGGTGATTGTTGTTTTGGCATTCCACTATCATGACGATGGTCTGTGAAATATTTTGGAGGAAGGACTCAGCTTGTGTGCATGCTTTGCACTATAGGTGCAAACATGGAAGCGTTGGTGTGACTTTCTGACACTTTCTGAATAGCTCATCTTCTCACAGGGCTCTCTGTGTGTGTGGGCTTGAGTCATGACACTCGTGACAATCATTGCACATTAACTCATATTTTGTTGTTGACATGGTGACAAACATTTCTGAAATCATTAAAAAGCAAAAGCAGCATATGGACATTTAGTATACCTTCAGTAGCTAGCGTAGCATATAAGTGCTAAGGCTAGTTAATGGTTTTCTGAGATACTCTTCTAATGTTAGCTCCACAGGTTTTTACCTAGAAACGTAACATTTCAGAAAAGTGCATCTCCTTCAAACCTCTCCAGTCTCTACAAAATCTACCAAAAAAATGAAGTAAATCTGAAACAATTGCATGAGAGTGTATAGACAGCAGCCGGATCCTGGTCGGAGATGGCTGATGCTATGCTATGATTGGCCAGTCCAAGTTTGAGGAGCAGCACTTGAATTGCTGCTTTGAAAGTACAATATTTATATCTAATCTTTTTGAACAGAATCCTAATAGTTGTTTTTCCGCAGTGCTTTGAATTAGGTGCAGCATGGAATTGGTTGCCCATAGTTAAACATCTCAGGCAGCACTCCCTCTACACACACACATCCTGCCTCCTTGGCTGGAATTGATAGACGCAACCCCCAGCCACGGTTGGCCAACGGTGGTCCAGTCAGTGATGTAACTGAAGGAGTAGATTCTGTATGCTATGACTATGTGCCCCACAGGTTAATCTTTAATTATCTAGTATTAATGCAGGCATATGCATTAGGGGTGTCACAATTGAGCCTTTGTTAAGGCCATACCTGCTTGGTTACTGTTGCTAGGCCTCTCAAGCTTGACAGAAATGACTACAATATGCATTTGACAGCTACATTCACAAAATTATTAGTCGGCGGAGTATTGTGAATGAAGAGGCCGTTAAAATCAAGAGAATTAGCTCCCCAGTCCCAATGAAAGTGTCAGACACCCCACATTTTGACAACTCATGTGAAGGACAAACATATACAGGAAGAACAATGTTCGTGCGCAGCAGGCCAAGTCAATATATTGTGGATTTTAAGTTTAGTTGACGTTAAACGCCAGTTATAACTTCCATTATCTAATATAAAATCAAATTATCCCACATTTCCATTTGCTAAAAGCGTGCCGGGATATTGCTCACATGTCGTTGGCTTGATCTATACACTGGATACTATAAATTAAAAATAATTAATATTTAACCATCTGTGTTTGTTAACATGTTAAGCTGGCTAACGTTATTAGCATCTGACCTTGGGGCAAACCAAGTGATTTTGTTGATCTTCGATAGATTCAGCTGTGAGTGAAGTCATGGAGATAAATCTCCAAAATAGAGTTACAAACCCCCACAGAGTCATGACAAACTGTAATACAGTGTTAAGGAGACTGTTGTATCTAATCTATAATTTGCCATTACCCACTTAGTCATTATATCCCCATAATCAAAAATCTCATTGTATATATTATAAAAGCACCAATAGTCAACCCTACAATATCTATATCAATGTATTTGGTCAAAAATATTGTGATGTTTGATTTTCTCCATATCGCCTAGCCCTCCTCCATGGCCAATTTCTTCTGACCATTTTTTTATGAATGGACAGTATGTACATGCATATGTTGTGTTGTTAGTGAGAATCCAGCTTCTGGCTGTAGTTGTGTAGTTGTACGTGTGTGTTGTACAGCCATCGTACACACCCGTCCTGTATGATTTTGTTCTCTGCAGCATCTATCAGTGCCACAACCAATGAGCACGACACAACACACCACTGCTGCTGTTTGTTACTGCGTCTGTGTTGATACATACATGCGCATATGTTTCCATATGGGCTTGTAAGTGTGTACCGTATGTGTGCACATTAACATGCACGCACAGTGTGCTTGCAGAGGCTTTGTCTCAAATCCCTAAACAGTACTACCTGCTATCAGAGTTACAGTTACACAGGCTGCGCTGTGGAGCAGAAAAGTAAACACACTGTGAAACACTCTTGAGTCCCTTGGTAAAACTAGCAGTAGCCATACATCACAACAAACTGACCTAAAAAAAAGAAAAAGAGAGATTTGCATTCATAGGCTAGTGTTGTGTTACCACTAGAAGCTTGGGGTTGAACTGTGAATACAGTTTAAAAGTAAACAATTCCTTTGTGTCAAATCTGCAGTGGTATTGTGTCATGCAAGTCCAGTTATACACTGAAAAAGGTTTCCCTGCTAAATGAAAGTCTCTCACATCAACACACAATATCATAATGTGGCGGTTTGTGACCTGATGTGATGATGTGGTTAAGAGAAGAGGTTTTTACAAGAGAAGAAGACCAACACACATACTACCTGTTACCTACTAATGCTGTTAATAAAGAAATCAGTTCATATTCTACGAGATGTTGCCACAACAAACAAAACACCTAGGAGAGTTCTTTAACCATGAAGCAACGGGTCTCAAATATTACAATACTGGTGGTTCCAATACTCTGGTCAAGACTGATATTTTTCAGCAACTATTGGATGGATTGCCATGAAATTTGATGCTGACATTTAGTTCCCCCTCTGGATGCATTGTTTTTTGGTGATCCCTTAAATTTTCATCTAGCACCATTATTGGGTGACAAAAATGTATTCGTTCAGTTCTTTGATTTATGACTGAATACCTGCAAAGCTTATGACATTGCCATCACCCTCAACTGTACTTTGGGATTAGTGCTAATTAGCAAATGTTAGTATTCTAACAGGCTAAACTATGATAGTGTATAGAAAGAAGCAATCCATGTTAGTGTGCTGGCATTAGCATTCAGCCCAAAGGAACGCTGTGGCTAAGTACTCTATCTTGGAGCCGCTAGTGAGGCCACAGCCTCTTGTCTTGTTATGATGAATGTAGTAAAATTATATTCAATTTTCACTGGATCACTTTTTTTGTTTCACATGCAATGTTGAGTATCTTGTTTTGAAAAGAAACTTTGGGTTGTTCTGTGTGTTCTATTCAACATGTCCTCTCACTATGAAAACCCCTATTTACATTTGCATAGCTGAGCAGGTCACCCTGTCCTTCCTGCTTGATTGAGTCTAAGAGGATTGAATGCCGCTTTTTTTCTTTTCTGAAAATTAAAATAAGCCCTCACATAGCAGGTGGATGGTTAACAGGCATATATGTACAGTGGGTTGAATTTTTATGTGCGTGTGCCACTGTCAGCGGATACTTTGTGTAATTTCTCCCAGTTTCACAAGTCGTTCTACCCTATGAAGCTGAGATGACAGGGTCATATGTCATCTCTTCTCTCTCCCTTCTTCAGGTGTCAAACTTGGACAGGAAGTCAGAGGATTTAAGCCCTGTGCTTCCTGCCATAGAATGACTCAGTTATCGTTAAAGCACAGCTGTTTCTGCTGAGAAGTGTTGTCATCCCCCTTGTTGCCAGGATCATTTCGAGTTAGGTATCTGTCACACATGCTGATGCATTTTTGAAATTGAAGACAGCAGAGTTCAGAGAAAGCTGCACGAAGTGCTGTTGTTTAAAATTCTGACTTTCAAAGTGCACCATATAAATTTAACACTTAACCAAGCAGTATTTTGACAATACACAAATCCTTCAGTATGTTTTTCAAGGAAATAGTTTAATCTGATGTTTTATCATTGCTTATGTTTACTCTACTATTATAAAGATGATGTAGCATTTAGGCATCATAGACATTTATTGTGATTCTGAACATAGAAAGTAAGACAGGCACAAATCAGCTTTCTTCATCCCAAAATGTCCACCCATCTGTGTCTCACTCAATGGTGACCCATTGAAATGGTCCCACGGCTGAAAAGACAACAACAATACAAACTGTCCATGAACTTCATTGGCAGGTCAAGTAAATATTGTATTGTTTGTTTAAAGCCAAACATGACACTACACTGCACTTAGATATTAGCGGTACTGTCCAAGGTCTGCTTAGCCTTGGTGCATGAAAAGCAGCTGAACATGTTTCATGATGAAGAAAATGACAAGGACTATGGTGTTGAAGAAACTAGATATGCTACATGTACCAGGGAATGAAGAACAACAACATTAAATTAAAAGGGCAGTAACATACTTTTTACCCTTTTGAAGATAGAGTTTGGGTAACATGTTTTGTTAACTTGCATAGGTCATGATGTCAAGGATGAAGCAGGGTAGTACAGACGTTCCATAGCAGAGCAGAACAGAAAAGTGGCAAAACAGTGGCAGTATATTCATTTAGAAAACAGAATCCTAGAATAAAGTGGCCATAACGATTAAAATTGTATGGGCAAAATGTAAGTTTTGAAATTGCACAACTTGACATTAACTACGTTTTAAAGAGGGGAATATAGACCACATGAATTCAGATAGATAGTTTCAAAGTAAAAGTTTCCAGTGCTTTAAATATAAATTGAGGTTTAGTGTTTTAAACAGGAGTGCATAAATGTTACAGATGGTGACAACAATCTGTAAACTCAGTCTGCAAATCTGCAAGCATTAATCTTTAAACATTTTATGTGAGCTATCTCTATTCCCTTAGTGTAAGCAGTTTATTATTTTTATAAAGATAACAAAACATCCTTTTGCAAGTTTATGTAATATAATTCACCAGCAAATATTGTGTTTTGTTTTGACAGCTATGGAAGCAAATAATGGCCTCTTAAGAATTGAATTTTATGTAAACTCAATACCCTATTGTGAAATTTAATCACAAATGAATTAATGTTTGAATTCCCCACCCGGAAAACATTTTAAAAACATGTGAAAAACTATTTTTACATGTACTCCTCCCTATATATGTCTTTCAAAAGTTCAACCGCTTGACACAAGATATGTCCTACTTCAGGCTGTTGTCATCCAGCATTTGTAGCTACTGTATACCTATGACAAATAATGCACCGTAATTCAATGGTAGCCCACAAAATGATGTCCAATGTTATCCACGTCATAATTAACGAGAAAGTATAAAGAATAAAAAAGCCAGTTTGAAAAGAATGTATGCATGTAATGTGCGGAAAATGACATGTGTTGCTGGCTTTCATAGGAAAATGAAATGAGTAACTTTTTGTAATACAACATACAAACCATTGTATGAGGATCTGCTGCCTACTTCACTGAAAAATCCATTTTCAGTGTATGTGTGCTGCAGGCTTTAAGTTTCTATGATTGGCTCCTAAACTTGCTGTGATGTGACAAAATCCTGCTTGCATGTACACACCTTAAACTTTATAGGGAGGCTGTGTTGGATTTGGTGGCATCTCGCAGTGTGGTGGCAGTTATAATTGTGTATATAATTTACAAAGAATGTGCTGGCAGTTTACATATGGCATATAGGCTCATGTCTTTGTAGAATGCAAGTGCTTTCCTCACCTCCGCCTCCAGCTTAGATCAAATTGTTTCTTCAGGTGTTGCCAGCAGCCCTCTTAAGGCATGGTTTGTTTCCCTGCTTTAAGTGAATGGGTTATCATTATCACTGTGTTCATCTCAGGCAGGCCATTTAAAACTAGGACAAGGTTAATTAATTAATCAAATTTAATGTAGGACCTTGAAGTCCCCCATGAAGAAATATGTGTTTTATAAAGGCCTTAATGAATGTGGCTTCTCTGTTCGCCAGGAGTTTATTGATTGGAAAACCTCATTCTTTTTAAAGGTCTAAGTAAGTCAGGTTTTTTGGAACTACGTAAGATTTACTTGTCCTCGGTTTTACACTGAAGTCTATAGCAAGCAATAGCAGGGGTTGCCTGTTTTGTAAATTATACATTTCAAAATATTTCAGGGAATTGTATGAAAACAAATCTGCATAAATATGTGTTGTTTCCATTACTGTTAGGGATGGGTACCGAAAACCTGGTATTAAATGGGCACCGGTGCTAAATTGAAGACCGGAATATTGATAAGCTCCGACATTTGGGTTCCTATATAAGTACTTTTTAATGTTTTTGTGTAATTTATCATCCTGCTGCAGCGCACATCTCCTCTGCTCTCTGTGTCGAGGCTGAGCTCCTCCAACTGCACACACACACACACACACACACACACACACACACACACACGCACAAATACACACAGAGCGATAATAGAAAGGCTGCGGTAGAGACGATGAAGTGAACCAGAAGAAATGAAGATAACTAAGACAACTCAGCTCGTTACCGTAAGTGCAATAACACCTCCTGTCGTGTTCGTTTCTCCCCTCTTACTTTAGTGTTCCCGGTCAAATTTGACCGGTCTGTTTTAACTGCTCTTACATTAACACAAAAACCATTAATCATCACCAAATTTTATTTAACACCTTTTTAAGCTGTAAACAATGTCTCAGACTAGTGGTTTACATGAATAACTGCTGTGAATATCCACTGAAATTGTATTGCTAAATTAATTGAAACTGTTGTAAGGACATTGTTGACCAGAATATAGGCCTCCTGGACTCCGCATCCCACAGACTTTTTGTAGCCTCATTGTTTGAGCGATATACTCCTGCTAGAATCAACAGACCCATGCAGGTTTGGAGGTCTACCTGGTCCAATGCTCTCCACGTGTTCAAAAATTAGGTCCAGAGCCTCTCTGACAGAAAATCTCCTAATCAGTCGTCTACTCATTGTGCTCACAGAGTAAAATGAGACCAAGGCACAAATAAAGGTTTATATAGGGGGGAAGTGAAAAGGTATGAAACTTTGTTTAGTCTGGAAGGTGTGGTTCACGTGGGGGGATGGGCACATAAGCGCAGGATAGAGATGGATTCCCATAACAAACACCTGATTTTTTTGTTTGAAGTTTGAAATGTGTACAACTTTATATATGGGGCTGTGAACAGGTGTTCACACAAGTGTGTGTGTGGGAAGGGGGGTTTGTGGATGTGTGGGTATGTATGGGGCTGTTTTCCATCTGATGAATGGACATAATCTTTCCCATTCATTTCCTATGGCGGTCACTTTTGACCGGGAACAGCATGGGTGTTACAAAGTTGACTAAACCACAAAAAATGTAATGAAAGTGGTCATCGGCAATTGTATATGTTCAAATGTCTAGTGTGGAGGATATCATAAGGTCTTGAGGCAATCAGATGTAAAACACAATATTTATGATTGATTAAAGTTGTAAATCGGTCAGATTTGACCCGAACACGACAGGAGGGTTAAGTAAAAAAGTCAATACTTTATCAATATACCCGTTCAACAAGCATGTAAACAGTTACATAGAAAAGATATATTTCAATCTGCTCTGTCCAGTCTTTCATCCACCGCTGCTATGTTTACACAAGCACAGCACTAGCTTTGATAATAGCAAATTGTTAAAAGAAAAATCCACTGTATGCTCTATTCTGTCTCGAAAAATACAAGGTAGGAAGGAAGGAAGCTAAAGAGCCTGATGTCATCTTGACATTTCTTTTTGACATGCCCAGGATCTTTGGAAGAAATACACACCTAAGAAGCAACGTATCATTGTTGATGAATATTTCAGGATGGTGGTATCTATTATTAAGAAGTCTTGAAAGTGGATTTTGATAAATCAGGGGTTAAGTCATTATAACACTGCGATCAGCTTGTTAATCAGCAGGGGAGAAGCACAGATGATGCATTACACATTTTGTTCTCAAACACTCCTGTGTTAAAGTTCTGTCTTTGTTGATTTTAGTTCAACATTTTAGCCCCTGCAGTAACTGCAGCAGAAGTTGTATCTATTGGTATGCAGTATTAACAATTGTCTGTCAGTATCAAGGTCAGTCAGCATGATTGCTCCCCATGGTTGTTTCAGATCTTTGGTTTCATTGTTAACCAATAACTGCATCACTATCTAGCCAGGGAACTCATTAGTGTTTTCCATACATTGAATATATGTGTGGCGGCCCACCACAATGGCAACATTGACTGCCATATATTACTACTAGCGCAGTTGACCAACATGACAACGGACAAAATACAAGATGCTGTCATGATGACTACGTCCACTTTCTACATACAGTCTATGTTTGGGACACACTAAACTCACTAAAGAAACATCCACAGGACGCACCCTATTTTTTCCCTGATAATGCTACACTGTGAATAACAAATCTGTGTTGAAATTGGCAAGATGCGAGCTAGTTAACGTTGGTTGTTAGCAGCAGATAAGCAAAGTCGTGCACGGAGCTGACAGCTAACTTTAAAGGGACAAACATTGAGTTACATTATGATGCAATCAGGATCTATTTAGTAAAAAGTTGTATTTGGAAAAGGTACAATTGTATTATCATAATGTGTTCAAATGTAATCTTGTAGAATTCAGATTTTGGCTAGAACTAGAATAAATACAGATAAGATAAGTAAATGTTTTTACAGAAAAATTAAAAATGTCACTAGTATTGGTATGGACTACAAAATGACTGGCCCCAGCGGCTCTACCATCACAAATAGAATCTAATTGTGTGGGAAACAATTCCCATATTATCAAATTATCTAATGCCACACTTGGCTCCATACACAAAATCAGTGGTATAACATATTATCTCCTTGAAATATGTTTCTTTCAAAATGTGATGATAACATTGTGATTCAAAACATTAAGAAGATGCGGAATATGGTGTATGATC
This sequence comes from Cebidichthys violaceus, assembly GCF_023349555.1. Taxonomy (NCBI): domain Eukaryota; kingdom Metazoa; phylum Chordata; class Actinopteri; order Perciformes; family Stichaeidae; genus Cebidichthys; species Cebidichthys violaceus. Next base: position 4,892,520 of record NW_027176705.1, read on the forward strand.
CCAAAGCAGTGAGTAAATGCCAGTTATCATCTGCAGCCAATCTATCACTCAGATCAGCTCTAATAAATAGCAACCATGTTGAAGACACAGTCAGCTGGAGAACCCATGAAAAAATTGTAAGGTCAAAGCTGAATCAGCAGATGCAATGGTTTTACACATGCTTATGATTTTTGTTATAAACCAGAAGCTCATGTAACATTTTAATCATTCAATCCTGCAAGCATACTAAGATTAGGCTGTACCAAATACCATTTCCTGGGTTCCCGGACAAGTAATGAAAAGCAAATATTTGAAGCACCATTCTTCTGTCATGTGACATGTGGCATTACGGACCACTGCTCCAGCAGTGCTCAGCTGCAAGTCCATACAAAATGCACCTTCCGGAGGCTTCCACTTAGCCCTTTCAGGCTGAGCCAACATAAGCAATGGCAGCGAGGGCTCTGGCTTGGCTTGTATCCATAACATAACTCTGGAAGGAATCAGCCAGACATTTCTCTGTTCTCTGCTGGGAATAGCAAAATTGAAAACCGAATACCTACGTTGTCGAACAGGTCCAGCTATGGCTGGGTAATATGGATACATATTTTTGACCAATACTTTGTATAGATATTATGACGATACTGTAGGGTTGTCCCTTTGTGCTTAAAATATTTACAGATGCGATTTTTGATAAATAATCAACAGTAATGTGGATATCATGACGAAGTGGGTAAAGGCAAATAATAGAAAAGCTGCCAAGTTCAGAAAATTACATCACTTTACTGTAATGCAGAATTTACAACCAGGAAATGGAAACACTTATGCCATATACAAAACGTAAGACGATATCTAGTCTCATATCACAATATCAATATAATATTGATATATTGCCCAGCTGTTGGTACTGCCAAAATAAGCTGTGAGGTGATAGCATAGCATGGCTGCATATGGCTGTCATTAAAACAAATGCACATTGTAAGCATTTTTATTATAAATGAGTGCCTCAATGTAAGCTAAACTAATTAGTAGTTATTTGTATCTTTGGCAATTGAACTACCAAATACCATGAGGTCAGGAGCTGAGGATGCGTTGATTAAATGATGATTTACATTTTTGTGGCAGGGCTTGAAGACAGCTAAAATCTATAACTTGTTTTTACCATTTTTTTTTTATATTTCTTTCTACAATTTCTGTCAGTACAGTAACATTATGATTTGTGGAAAAAAGGCAACATTTATTAAAGGTCTGAGGCTGCAGTCTCTATTTCCCACCCCAAATCACTGCACCATTACTTTCCTCTTCTCTACATAACGGGCAAGCTATGTTTTTTCATTAAATGTAAAAAAAATGTAATTTCATTTGTCGAATATGAAAATAATTCCTCATTGTTATTGTAACCTGTCCATTTCAACTTGATCAGGTGTCGTATTCAGTTTCATGCAGTATGATGCATTACTTTAAAAAGGAGTAAAATAAGCAAGTGCACTATCCCAACGCTGTTACACAATGCCAATCTTGTTAAAGTTAGACAAATTGGTTCTCACTTCTTTGCCAAAGGCATCATCAGTTAGCAGACGTTTTGCAGATTTTGTAAATAGCTAATTAAGCTCTGATGGTTGGGAGACACACATCATCCTTGTTTCATGCACTGGCAGACACACCAGTGTGTTTCATAAACACAAGAGAGCATCCCAGCGTGAAATGAAAAGGTGTCCCTACTGGTAAATGTTTGGTTTGTATTCCATATTAGCATGCAAGGTTGTAATTAAAAATTGAAGCAAACTACCTGCACGTAGCCTGTGAAATGGAGTGTGCTGATGAAGCTGCATTAACGCATTGATTTTTAATTAACAATCCCCAGGTGTGAGGTGAGCTGAAACGTGAGTCTGATTAAATATGGTTTCTGATTTCAGCTTCCTATTTATGTTACATACATTTTCTTTTTATATTCACTGCAACTATTATTTGTGTTAATAAACATGCTGTTTATGTAAATATAATGCAATTAGGTGTCACTTAAACTTTTTTTCATTTGAACAGCTCATCCTTCTTAAGCATATTGCATTCTTGCCAGCAGTTCATTAAATTTACAACAGTGCCAGCATAATAAAGAACATTATTCTTCCTGCTTTAATATCCATACCTTAAAATGACGGTTGAGCTGTTGTGATGAAAAGGGGATCCTGTTAATGAGAAAATCATACTATGAAGCAAATAACCATTGAACAAATACTATATGTCACTCTAATCCACTTGGTGCATTATTTATATCCTTATAGCTTTGGTGACAGCGTATGTGCCGCTATTAACCTAACAGAATGAGCTCACTGGTTTGTTAAGCCAATATGTCGTTTGTCTTTCACATCTCATTCTCTCATTCAATTGTCCCCCCCCCCCCCCCCCCCCACCCCCCCCCAAAAAAAAAAAAAAAGTCTTGTTAACAACTCTGTCTGGTCCTGTCAAATGCTCAGCTGGCTTGTATTTTCAAAGTTGTTAGACGGCCATAAATTTCAAGCGTTTCACTCAGAACGAGGCAAGCTGTAACTCAAACAAATGCTTTGGATAATGGGTGACTGTGAATGAATCTGTCCCACTTGATAGGTTTATTTGTAGGAGACAAGGACAGAGTGATATACTCAGATCTTTAAAAAATATATAATACTCAATACAAATCTTAACTGAGAAAAATTGACAGTTAACAGTTTCATGTAAAGCTGCTGCCAAAATGTCACATGCTAAATTATTTCATACATATTTCCACATATTAATATAGAGTGTTGTTCTGATACGCCAGCACATACACACACACACACACACACACACACACACACACACACACACACACACACACACACACACACACACACACACACACACACACGTTTGTTGCACACTACAGCTTTAGTTGGTCAGGTTAGGCTACCAGGATACTGATTGATTGAACAGCCTTATGTATTTACTGCATTGTTTACCCGTGTCAAATAAATCATGCTAATCTGAGTTTGCCAGTCACAGTGCAACTGAGGCAGAGATCAAAAGATCTCTCTCTGATCTCCACACAAAAAACACATATCCAACATACACAAACACATGTGCACGCATAAGCACATGCAGTCAGTTGGAAAATTGTTTGGTGGTGATGTGCCATGTGTGTGTGGAAAGCCAGATTGGTAAGGAGACAGTGAGAAACAACATGAGAGAAAGCAGGGCCTGTCTGTTTAAATGCTGACAAATCCCTGACACTTAGACAGTCTGTTAGCTTTCCCCTCTCTTATGCAGTTTCTTTCACAAATTATCATGTGATATTTCTTTTATAGATGGATTATGAAAGTGTGGGCTTGATTTGATTAACAGCAGATTTAATATTGCAAAATCAAATCTTTATTTCCAAGAAGAAAGGTCCATTTGGTCAGGTTGACCCAACACATTTTGACAAACTATTGTTTAATGTGGAAAGTGTCCTCCTCTTAAAGTCACAGTGAAATTGAAGTTAGAGCACCTTTACTGTATCTTCTGTATTGTGAAGTAATTCTAGGGTTGTGCAATAATAACGATATAGCTGACTATTGCAATATTTTTTTATACGATAGTGTATTGATATTCTCGCGCCCAGTATCGGTAAATTTTTTTAAATAATCATGTTTTAAACGGATTTAAAAGGTCCTTTTCCCTGTTTGTGTCACAAGACCTCCTCCTCCTCGTGGTGCATGTCATTTGTAAAGAGATGCGGCCATATATTGTGGTTGAAAAACCGTGCTTCAAGCATATGCTAAGCACTAAGGAGCCTCGCAATGTGGTCCCGACTTGCTGACACATGACGGATGTAGCAGTGCCCAGGATTTACAAAGAGGAGAAGAAATGTGTCAAAACATCGCTCACCCCTGCAGAGAGAGGGGTGACGTAGTGTGGACGTCTAGTATGTTACGATTATGTAACACCACATCTCTGAGGAGTGGGAACTAGTTTTACATGTTTTACAAACACGGACAATTCACTAGAGCCATACTGGCAGTAACATCGCAGAGTTACTGAAAACCGCACTGGAGGAATGGGACATAAATGGGAAGGACCCAGACAACTTTAATTAATGCACTTTATTTCATGGTGTTTATAGCATTTACATGTAAGTTAAAAATGATAAGTGACACCATAAGAATATAACACAGTTTCCATTTTTTTTTTATGGCACGTGCATTTCAGTTCACTGTGAATTCACTGACTGAACAGTGAATTCACACTGTGCAGTGCAAATGTTTTTTCCAATAAATTAGAATAGACATTTTGAATTAAGTAGTTTTGATTCAATTTGTCCACTGAGTTATCAATATAATGTGATCTACATATTGTTGAATGTGGCAAGTTTTATTTTCAGTTCTATTTTTACATTTTTAGTAAAAAAAAAAAGGAAGAAAAGAGAATTGCAATGAATAGCAATATGTATCGTATTGTTTCATAATATATCGTGAAATATCTTATGGTGACACGTGTATCGTATCGTGAGGTGCTTGCCAATACACAGCCCGATGTAGTTCTGCAGGAAATTATTTTGTTATTTGTTATTTTGTTTTGTTTTTACAGTTTTATCAATATCCCCCAAAAAATCCAAATATGATATTGCTCTGCAAGCTACCGTCTACAGTCAGTGCAGATTTATATAGTATGATATGTAGGAACCCAAATCACATTTGATACATCTATGTAAAAAAGTAGAAGAGAGAGTTTGTGCAAATACTCAAACTATTTTTGGACACATATTTAGCATAATAAAGATTTTTTTTTAAATTACACTGGTTACAATATTAGAACTTGAACATATAATTGTTTTTAATAAACTGTAATGACCTATTAGTTTGCTGCACTGTCTCTCCACTGCTAGATAAAACAACCCTGCCATAGCAATAGCAGAACTTAAGACATTCACCGCCCACAACCAACCACCCAGCCACACCTGCCGGACCAAACGCCACTGAAAGCGAGTCGACTGCCCCAGGAGGAGAGGGAGGAGAGCAGAGTTGGAAGCTAAGCTAATGCAGCTCAGACCTAAGGCTATGTTGTCTGCGCTCCTCATGATGCAAGTTAAAAAATTCACAGGAAAGCACTGACTTTGTTTTGTTGTTTTTCAGTACTGCATCACAGTACTGAAACTGCTCTTGTTAAGGTTTTCAACGACATCCACTTAAACACAGACAATGGCAGAATTTCAGTCTTAGTATTATTGGATCTCAGTGCTGCATTCGACACGGTCGACCATGACATACTACTAGAAAGACTAAAAATCTGGGTGGGACTCTCTGGCACAGCACTCAACTGGTTTGAATCCTACTTGAAGGACAGAGAATACTTTGTGTCTGTAGCTAATTACACATCAAAGCTGACGAAAATGACATGTGGTGTTCCCCAAGGGTCAATACTGGGACCTCTTCTGTTCAACTGTTCATGCTTCCACTAGCTCAGATTATGGAAAACAACAAAGTGTGTTATCATAATTATGCAGACGACACACAAATCTACATAACTATATCACCAGGAGACTATAATCCCATACAGGGACTGGCTAAATGCATTGAACAAATCAACAACTGGATGTGCCAGAATTTTCTTCAATTAAACAAAGATAAAACGGAAGTAATTGTTTTTGGTACCAAGGATGAACGATTGAAAGTCAGTGCTCAGCTTCAATCACTGATGTTAAAAACCACAAACAAAGCCAGAAACCTAGGTGTAGTTATGGATTCAGACCTCAACCTGAACAGCCACATCAAGACAATCACAAAATCAGCCTACTATCACCTGAAGAACATATCAAGGATTAGAGGATTTATGTCTCAACAGGATTTGGAAAAACGTGTCCATGCATTTATCTTCAGTAGACTGGACTACTGTAACGGTGTGTTCACAGGTCTCTGTAAAAAGTCAGTCAGAAAGCTGCAGCTGATTCAGAACGCTGCAGCTCGAGTCCTCACTAAGACCAAGAAAGTAGATCACATCACTCCAGTTCTGAGGTCTTTGCACTGGCTTCCTGTCCAACAAAGAATTGACTTTAAAATCCTGCTGTTGGTTTATAAAGCACTGAATGGTTTAGGGCCAAAATACATCTCTGATCTGCTGCTACCTTATGAACCATCCCGACCCCTTAGGTCGTCTGGGACTGGTCTACTTTCTGTTCCCAAAGTCAGAACTAAACATGGAGAAGCAGCGTTCAGTTCTTCTTCTCCACATATCTGGAACAAAGTCCCAGAAAGCTGCAGGTCTGCAGAGACCCTCAGCTCCTTTAAATCAAGACTGAAGACTTTTCTGTTTGCTGCTGCCTTTGATTGAATCACATTCAAGGATTTTAACCAATTTCTGCATTTTACTACTGTATTTTATTTCTTAAACTGCACTGCACTGTTTTTAACTTTTTAGTGTTTTAATGACTGTTTTTAATGTTTCAATGAATGTTCTTAATTGTTTTTAAATCTCCTTTTCTTTTGCATTATGTTTTGATGCTTTTAATGGTTTTATGTGAAGCACTTTGAATTGCCTTGTTGTTGAAATGTGCTATACAAATAAACTTGCCTTGCCTTGTGTAGCAAATAAGATATAACTGCAATTTGTTGTGCAACCCCGTGTTGCGTAATGACAATAAATTATACTTGAATCCTTGAAGGAAACAATACAATAATTCTGAATTTTAAGCCAATTTAAATAACTAAAAACACCTTATTCCTTGGAATCTGCACATTCTTGTTTAGAAATCGGCCAAGTGCTCCAAATAGCCTTTTTTCTCCTTTGCTGATTCAGTGGCACTTCTTTAATTTCAAGCCAAACATTTCATTAATTTAATTAATTGACCAACATATAGAATAAGTGTCTTCCCAGCAGTTGCAGTATTTCAAATATGCATCTAAAACTATAAAAATAATGACGCATGTTTAAATAACTCACTTTTACATGATGCATCACACACATTATTAATGGCCTTCCTGCTAGTTGCTAAAATGACTCATCACAGATTAAAAATCATCTCAATTGGTGGTTACAGTATAAATCACAGTGAAAACAAGCCTTTGATAGCGTTGTCTCCCCTTTGTTACTCTCTCTGGGAGATTTCCTGCTTGAGTTTGTGTTTCAGAAGGCATGAAGCAAAATGGTGATTTTGTGATTTTTAATTAAGGCCGTTGGTTATGTCTTTGGCTTGATTATAACAGTGTGGCACAGCTCCGTTGTGTTAGAAGAAAGGAGCAGATCCCTCACATCGCTTCTCATTAGACACACTCCCGGGGCCTCATCAAAGATCTCCCTCCCTCCTCTTCTGCCACTTCCCTCCCTTCTTCCATAATGTGCCGTTTTCCCAGTACACTTCTCCCTACAGCTCCAGGACATGCTTAACAAACACACCAGCAAAACATTCCTCCTGATGCTAACTTTTCACCAGTTTGCTCTCAGAAAATCAGCAACTCTCTTCCACTGAGAAATTCACTCTTGCTTCTTTGCCAACAAATTAGTTTTTCAGTGAGGACTTTGATCCACCATGAAACAGTAACCAGAGCTCCTTATGCCTATGTTGTTCTAAAAATTGGGATCTGGGGGAGAGAGACATGCACTCCAGTGGTGGGAGAGCCTAAAACCAGGAACTTTAAGGTTGTATTACCTCAGTGTCACCAGTGTGTAAAAGGTTTTTCCCACAGATACATTATAAAAGTCTTAACGGTAGTAAAACAAATGAGAATTAATTTGATGAATCTATTGGTTGTATTACATAATAGACATTATTCTTCCTGACTCTCTTAGCTATTTAATGAGACAAATTGACAAAAGGTAAGAGATGCTGAAGAGAGAAATTGTTTTCTTTTTCTTTAGAATTTGCTCACTCCTTCCAGTTCTCTGGTTTCCCTGACACTTGAAAGGTCTTGCGAGGCATGAAGTAATTCCTGGTCTACCTATTATTTATCACCGCAGTAGCAGTGCAGCATTACAAAAGATTCATGCAGGGTTAATTTGTTGGGCCAGCTGACAGCGAAACTGTTAACTCAGCTGGAGAACCTATTCAGTGACTAAACTAAAATCCAGAATTGGAGAAAGTACAGCCAAAATGCCACTTTGAATGATCGATGTGTCATAAATATTCAGGGTTGTATATTTAAATTGAAATCAATGAGCTGCAGGGCCAACTATATGCATTTTATGTCTGTTTTCTTTACACACACACATACACAAATTCACACACACAAACAGAGTCTTTCATTAACCAGCCACACAAACAGTGGATGGTGAACTTGCTCAGTTAACAGCTCATGAATCATAAGATGACAGAAAGCCAGAAAGCTTGTGTTTTCTTGAAAACCATTTAAGTAAAAGCAGAAATGGTAAAGCAGGTAGAAAAAAAAAAGAGGGAGAAAGGGGAGAGGAGGGCTTTTTTTTTTTTAACCGACCAGAGTTTGAGATGCAGGTTTCGTTGATTATTGGAAAAAAAACCTTTCCAAAGCAGGTATAAGTATAAATGTTAAGAATGAACTGTCAATTTATGGGACCATAAGCTGCTTGCTAAATGTTCCCAGATGGATGCTAGGATATGGTATCTGATCATAAACAGATTAATATCACTTGACAGTCAGATAAGGGTTGGCGATATGACCAAAAATGTATTTCACAGTATTTTGGAAGGGTTTGAGGAGACGGTATTATATCACAGTATTACAACATAAAACAAATACAATGTGTGTGTGTGTACAGATATGTGCGTGGTGTGTTAAACCAACCTCATGCTGAGTCAACATTATTGGTGTTAAATCTGTGACCCAAATGAAAACAAGATAACAGGTGCTGTAATATACAGACAAACGCCTGACAATGACGAAGTAATTAAAAACTAAAGTTATGAATATGGTATGACTTTGATTGGTTTGTTTGCAATAAATTAGTAATATTAATTAGGATGATGACTTTGTTACTGTCAAGACAAATGTTTAATTGTCTATTGTTTGAAGGACAATTTATTCATATGACATACTGAGGCATGTAAGACACAGCTCCTCAGTGGTCAGCAGTGGACTGAAAGTCAAAATCATTATTTATGTTCAGGCAAGTGAAGCTGACAAAGTGGTCGCTCAGTTCTTTTCATTTTTTACATTAAAGAGGGACAAACTAGGTATAGTGTCATGATGGGAAATGAGTTGGGAAATGAGTTCAAGTCATATTTCTTTTTTTTATTCATGACTTCAGAGAGGAACATTATTTACAGGCTCATGGAGTAACACCAAAGGGCTAAAGAAACTGAACTGATGCTTCATTCTGCAGGATATATTTTCCCTCCTCTGACTTCTCCACCAAAAGATGGAAAAGAAGAAGAAATGCTTCCAGGATTGGTTAGACTTACATCATAACACAATTCAACATAAGTCTGCTCTGCCAAGGGTAAGTCCATGTGCAAATATATATACATATATTATAAATATATTACAAGTATAATACCTTGCCAGGCTTAACATTTGATAAATATTCACAGCATAAATCTGAAAATCAAGAAAACTGAAAACAACAACACTCCTTTGTGGAGAGGCCATCTCCCAATCTCTGGCTTTCAATCCTCTTCTAGATATTTTAGCCATGCCATCAGATGGCAAGTCAGTCCATCAGTCCACCATTTTGGTCCAGACTGAAATGCCTCAACCACTTTTAGATCATAGAGACATGCATGATCCCCAGAGGATGAATCCTATAAACGGTAGGATTACAGTAGGTTGACATTTGGAGCTCTCACTGAAATATCTCGACAACTGCTGCATGGACTTCCATGCAATCTAGCAGATCTTCAGGGGGCCGAGAGGATGAATTCTAATGACTTTGGTGAACCATGACCTTTTCTTTTATGCCACCAGCAGGTCAAATATCTCAACATCTACTGGATGGATTGGCTCGAAATTTGGCACATGCATTTATGGTTCCTGAATGATAACTCCTAAAGACTTCAGTAATCCTCTGTAATTTCTTATAGTGCCTTGGGTTTATGACCAAATACCAGCAGAAAATAATGATATTCACATCAGCCTCAAAGCAGCCAAACCAAAAACCAATTTCATAGTAATTATTCATTAATTCATTAAATCTTCATTTGTGATGGGTGGTTCAATGAAAGCAGTTAATTCTCTTTTCCTGTGTACACAAGACAATAACAGGAAAAAACATCTAGACACTTAATAAAACTTTAGAAACTGCCAAGAAAAATAAGGATAAAAAAGATAAAAGATAAAAAAAAGGGGACATCAAATCAGTAATGAATAAATTATAGCAATGTACAGTCAACTTATAATAACAGCATGAGCAGGCATTTCAACTTTTGACACATGGGTTCACATGACTTCTTACTGTAGTCATGTTAAAGTGCTCTGAGTCGCTTTGTTTTAAGTGTTGTGAAACCACCTGGAAAGTGATGTTGGAACGTCATTGCAGGTAGCTATGCTATTTCAGATATTGCCAAAAAATAACACATCAAAACTCAAGAAAGAAAGAAAGAAAGAAAGAAGGAAAGAAAGAAGGAAAAAAAAGAGGAAATGCCCGAAACAGTTTGCGGTACTTAGTGTTTTGGGAATTGTCTCGACAAAATGTGGTCTAATTATCTTCCATTCTGTAGTTTCGCTATAGGGTTGGACAGAAAAGGATAAATTATTTGAAAGAGGAGGAGGGGATTTATGAGCAAATAGATGACAGAAAACATGGTAAGCCATCCTT